>NC_136269.1:9565976-9613476 GCF_964187855.1 Myxine glutinosa
CTCCTCTTCTCCCCTCCCCCCCCTCTTCTCCCCTCCCCCCCTCTTCTCCCCTCCCCCCCTCTTCTCCCCTCCCCCCCTCTTCTCCCCTCCCCACCCTCTCCTCCCCTCCCCCCCCGTTCCCCTCCCCTCCCCCCCCGTTCCCCTCCCCCTCCCCTTCCTCCTCCCCTCCCCTCCCCTTCCTCCTCCCCTCCCCTTCCTCCTCCCCTCCCTTCCCCCGCCCGGCAATGCCGGGTACTTCCCATGGCCAGCTAGCTGTACATGGGCTGCTCGAGGGTTGGAAAACCAAGCAATCTTTATGTCTTGGCACCAAGTAAGAAAACCAGAAATGTTGTATACCAAGAGGTTTTGAGAAATTGAAAATTGACAAAACGTCATGTGGGAAATGTACTGTGATATTGGTCTAAAATATACATGTTCTTTTCATCATATATTTGTCTTATTCTTATTCAACCCGGGCGAAGCCGGGTACCTCAGCTAGTATATGTGTGTGTATGTATATATATATATATATATATATATATATATATATATATATATATATATATATATATATATATATATATATATTATTTATTATATATATATATATTGTTGCGGAGATGAGGACTGTATTTTTTTTTTGATTATGTGTATTGTGGTAAATTGGTGTGAATTATTATTATTGTTGTTGTTATTCTGTGCCTCCTGCCTCCGGAGCTGTGTAAAGATCAAAAGGGCGTCCCATAGTCCACAAGCATACACGTCAGCCAATCATAGAATATCCATGTTCGATAGTTATCTCTTATTCTGTGTTTTAGGATAAGGCTGTGTCTCCCATTAATTGAAAGTACTCCATTGCACCAGTGAAAGAGAATAGATCCCCTTTCCTTCCCATCCCCAAAAATCTCCCTTTCCCTCCCCTCCAAAAACCTCCATTGACCTCATATTACATCCCCTCTCGTCATTGCCGAGCCTCGATTGCTCATATTACCTCCCCTCCAATAACCACCATTGACCTCATATTACCTCCCCTCCAATAACCGCCATTGACCATGGGCTTTGAGTCGGAGAAGAAAGGCGTGTCTCCACCTCGTCAGAGGGGAGGAGGGGCACGCCCGCCCGTCGTCATCCAGGGCGGAGCCCGAGGGTCGCGCGACCAACCAGGGCCGAGGTGGGCACCCCCGATGGGCGTGTCAAAAGCGCCGGGGGCGTAATCGCTGGAGGCGCTATAAAAGGCGCAAAACGGAAGTGGTCAAGGAGAGAAGGGTTGTTGAGAGAGAAGGGTTGTTGGGGGAGAAGGGTTGTTGAGAGAGAAGAGTTGGTTGCGGAAGTTGGTTGCAAAAGGAGTCGGTGGTCAGTTGGTTGCGGTGAGGAGTCGGTGGTGAGGAGTGAGAGAAACACGACAGAGTTGAGGGTTTGGACCAGACAAGTCCGGGGAACGGAGCGGACGGCGGCCGCAGCAGCCAGACCACCCAACCGCCAAAGGGGGCCTGAACGGCGGTTTGGAGCAGGGCCGAAGAGGAACGGCGGCTGCTGAACGCGCCGGTTGTGCTGCATGACCCCCCTTGGACCTCCCTCCCCCTCCAGCCATCCACATCCTGCCATTTCAGCAATTCCCCGCGTGAGTCAGCGTTTTGTTTGTTCTGTCCCTGGGTATTTAATTAAGTCTGTAGGTAAGCTAAATTTGCACTGTGTCACCTGCGTCTTGTGCTTGTAAATAAACGTAATTGTTTCTTTTTGCTTGTGTGTAAATAGTAGGAATAAATGTAGTAGTATTTCAAACTTTTTTTGTCTTCCTTTTTCCTCTTGCATTGCGTCGTTTCTGTCTTTTCCCTCATTGAGCAGCTAGGGTGCGATACGGCCAAAGTCTGGGTGAATCGGGTGAGTTTTGTTAGGTCGCGGTTTTACACCACCGCTCGGTCTATAACATCTTAACCGCGATCTGTAACAATTGGTGTCAGGAGTGGGATTCGAGGCCCGAACCAAATTTTTAAAACGAATAGAAAAAAAAAAAATTGGTCAAAATTTGGAGCGGATGAAATAAAAGAGGTAAAGAATGGGTTAAAGGGGGTGGAAAACAGAATGGCTGCCCAGGAGAATCAGTTAGAGGGGGTGAAAAATGGGTTAATGGGGTTAGAAAATAGGATGGAGGACAAATTGCGGGAAATAGGGGAACAATCCGCCCGGGAAATCGAACAGATGGGGAACCAGATGGAGGAAATACGACGAGGGGTGAGTGAGGAGGTCTCGGGGCTACGCGAGGAGGTAAAGCGAGGCGAAAAGCGTATAGAGAAAGAGGTGAGAAATAATACGGCAAAGTTACAGGGGGGAATAGAAGATCTGACGAAAGGAGTAGAACAGCTGACAGTGGGACAAAAAGAACTAGCGGACCAAGTGGAAAAGAACACTGCAATCATCGGGGGTTTAAAAGCAACACAAAAGGACATAAAAAATGAATTAATAGCGACACAAAAGGAATGTCAAATGGTACATGAGGGATTGACGAAGAGGTTGGAAGAGGTGACAGAAGTAATGGAGACGAAGGACCAGGAGGTAAGGACGCACATAGAAACGGTTAAAGTAGCGATGGAGGAAGAAATAGAGGGGGCGCACCGGGAGCTGAAGGAGGTAAAGGAAAAATTAGAGGAGGTGGAAGAAGGAGTGAGTGAAATTAAGAAGAGACGGAGGGAAGCTAAGAGGGAGATAAAGGAGGAAGTCATGGAATATGTACAAGGTCTGTGTTCAAATCATGATGCGGTGCTCACTAACCAAATAAAAAGTTTGCAGGTGGCAGAGGAGGTGCGGAGACGAAGTACGGAGGTGAGTGGCAATGTATATGATGTGAGGAAAGCTTCAGTCGGCTTGGGGATTGGTTTGGATCCGGGTGTTCGTGAAAGGCCGTTGGTGAAGTGTGTGACAGGTCAGGTGTGCGAAAAAAGAGGTGTGCGAGAATGTCCGACCATGGGGTGTGTGAGGAAAAAGTGCACGCCGAGGAGTGAGTGTGCCGTCAAGAGTGAGTTGGTCGAAGCGCGTGTGCGAGGGGGTACATGGAAGCGCGGTGTGGTGAGTGTTACAGAGGATGTAACGAGAGAGTGTACACCTGTGGTGAGTGTTACAAAGGATGTAACGAGGAAGTGTACGCCTGTGGTGAGTGTTACAGAGGATGTAACGGGAGGGTGTGCGTGAGAAAGGTGTGTAACGGACGGGTGCATGAGGAAAGAGTGTGCTGTCGAGAGTAAGGGTGAGTGCGCGGTCAAGAATGGAGGTGAGAGTAGTGAGAGTGAAACGGAGCGTGAGTTGGTTATGACAGGTGAGCGAGGATGTACACCTGGAATGGAAGGATGCACACCTGGAATGGTAGAGCGTGTGTGGGAAGGCACATTTGAGTTGGTCGTGAGGCACGCGGTTGGGTGTGCGGGTGAGAGCACACCTGTGATCGTCACAAAGGAGGTGACCGAGAAAGGGGCGCGGAGAGGTGTGTTGGTGAGGTGTGCGAGCGACGAATGTGTGCCAAGGTGTTCGGTGGTCATGTGTGTGACCAAGTCGGTGAGCGGAATGAGTGTACCGAGGTGTGTTAGAGAAGGTACGACCAAGAGCATGGAAACGGCTGCATGTATGAGCATGAAAGGGGTAGCGTATGCTTGTAAGCATCCAGGTGAGGCGTCGACGATAACCGGGTTAAAGGTTAGAACGACTTATAGCCGACTCGGGCCCTCGGTGCGTGCCGGGCTTCGCGTGCAGCGAGAACCAGCGGGGATCCGAGCCACGGCGGGTTCGAAAGGACCGCCGTGCGCGATCCACGCTGGGCCTCGCTTGGAACGGCCGCGTCCGTGCTCCACTAGGCGGAGCGGGCAGCCCGATAGGAAGGGTCGTCATGGCGACCACTTTCTATTGAGACGTGCCGGCAGGTCGAGATCGGGACATTGGATGGCTCCACGCCGAGGTGGTGCGTGGGATCTCGGCCCGGGTAAGCCCCCGTCCCTGCCCCGAGTGCGGCGGGACGTATCCAGCCGCAGGCACAAAACGACCCGCGTTCATTGCTCGGCTGTACGAAGCCGGGCTGTAGATGTGAATTGGCGCACCGAGAGGACCTAATAAGTAGACGGGTGATGGTGATAGTGATAGTAGTGATTTGATACAAAATTTAGAAAAGTGAATAGAATTGGCAGTAAATGGAAAATTTTTGATTTGTTGGATTTGGACGAACAAAATTTATAGTGAGAGACCCCAATGTGGTGGGATGGCAAATCCATCATCCCTCACATGTGGGGCAAATGCGCAATAGCTTATGGGGGTGATGGCAGTGAAAACTAGCCCGGGTGGGTTAGGATATGGTGTGTAGGGATCTAGCGAAGATGACATTAGGTAACGTTAAGTTTAGTTAGTGACTGATACCTGTAGTGGGGACGCAGGTAGTTTATTCTGGATGATAATGACGTGGGAGCGCAATAGTTTAAAGGGACGACTGGGAAGCGCAAGTTTCAGAGGGGAGTAGTTAGCTGAGATGATGCCGTGCGTGTGAGGATTGAACAGGTGAGAATGGAACAGGTGTGATTGCACAGGTGTGCAACTGAACAGGTGTGTGGAGCAGTGTATGAGTGAGTGATGGTGATGTGTGTTGTGTTGACCAACTGGTCCAGGAAGAGGAGGAGGGTGCAGGTGGCACCAGGTAGGATTGCACAGGTGTGCAACGACAGGTGAATGAAAGACAGGTGTATGGAATAAATGGTATGGAGTATTGGAATGGATGGTCGTGGAGTGAGTATGGTGGAAATTGTGGAGTGGAGTGGATGGTGCGAAGGTGTGAATGGGGGAAGAGTGGACCCCCATCACGGATACCCGGGGCGGGTAGTGTAAGTGTTAGGTAGAGGGCACAGGTAAATTGTGGTTGGATATTGGCATCTGTGGTGCGGTTGGAAGAATGATGTTTGGATGGGTGCATTAGTGTTGTGGAAATGGCTGGGCGTGTAGCCTGTTAGTGTGTGTAGTTGGTTTGGGCACTCCACCACTGTAAGGATGTCGGCCAGGTGAGGCCACAGGTGGGCTCTGGGAGCCGGTAGTAGTTGTTGTGGATGGGGCCCGAGGATCCGGAGGACGGACCCGGGTAGCCCAGTGCCAGAGGGCACCATGGGGTGACAGAGCCAGGAGAGGGGCTGCCCCCAGTTAGATAGGTTAGGGTGAGGAGCTAGGTAAGCTCGGGTGGCAACTACAGTGGTGGAGGTGTGCAGGTGGGTAGACCTGTTGGGAGAGCTACACGTCGCGGCCCAGAAATTGTGCGAGGGCACCGGGAGATGAATCGGGGGAGTGAGACCCCAAATTGAGAAGCACCACAGTTTGGTCAATGGGGATTGGTTGTTAGAACCCATAGTGTAAGTGGCCAATGGATTGGCAGGGAAAGACCCCGGGTAGCGTAAAGTGTGTTAAAGTCATTTAGAGGATAGTTAGGATGAAGGATCTCCTCGCACCATCTGCACCCACTCACCTGAGGTGACAGGTAACTCCACACCATGCCATGTTTTATTATTTTTTATTGTGCAAATGTTTGGAATGTGAGACGCATCATGACGTGGGTGTGACATTGTGCGTGATTCCATCTCTCCCTCCTTATGAGGATTGATGATGAATTTGGTGATGGCAAATTTTGGATAGAGGGATTGTGGTGACGAATTTGGTATAGAGGAAATATGGGGAAGACGTGACAGTAGTGACAAATTTGTAAATGTGTAGATTTTTGTACATATGGGGTGAGGGCAAGGGTAGGTGACAGGGGGGTGACGTACGGTAGGGACGAGCTTTCTCACTTCGCCCTCCGTACGCATTTCGCCTTGCATTGCCTTATTGATGTGTACCCTTGTGACCTTACCCCTCGCTCATTTGTCTATCCCCTTTTGTCTCCCACATGACCTGTGCGCCATTGGGTGCCGAGGGGAGCGTGCGTGGGTCGGCCATTGTGCGCCCGAAATTCCCAGAACCAGCTGTCTGCATCGATGCACCACATTATGGACCACATGTTTGTGGCCGAGCACCACGTATGGACCCCATGGGTTGGGGCATGGCCCCTCTGCTGGAACCGGCCATGAGGGCCCGAAATCTTGCTGGCGGACCTTGGCCACAGAGCACCGATGCCCCACAGGTGAACTACACTAGTCGGCCCTGTGGGCCATAAATAAAGTAAAAATGGACACGTTGGGTGCATTTCATTTTATGCTCAAATAGGCCGCCAGTAAGAAAATGAAAGGAAATGACAACATCTGGAAGAAAATAATAACCAGCAGAGGGAGCCGAAGAGCAAGAGATCACCTGCAGGGTTTGGGTTTGTTGGATTTATTTTATTGATGAACAGTGGTGACTGCACTGATTGGTGCTTGAGGGTGTGTTGGTGCGTTTTTGGGTGCTTTTAATGGTGCGTCGATGCAGAGCAGACTGTCTCCCCCCCAGAAAGAACAATTACAGGTCCTGGGTTAGTTTTGTAAATAAAAATAGCGTCAATTGTAAATAATGCTCCCCACCGTCAGTGTATAGTTTGAAGACCATTCCGCAATTCGGTTAACTGTGGGCGTAAGTCTGTTAGGCAGGGTGCAATGGAGCAGCGGGACACATTTATTTATGGTTTAAAACTGTCGCACTCAGGGTCAGGTTAAAAATAGAGGGAACTACACCTACGTGTCACACTAAATAAAAGTTGTAGGCCCGGGACGTGCCTAAGAGGAGGAGGGTGCAGTGTTGCGGAGATGAGGACTGTATTTTTTTTTTTGATTATGTGTATTGTGGTAAATTGGTGTGAATTATTATTATTGTTGTTGTTATTCTGTGCCTCCTGCCTCCGGAGCTGTGTAAAGATCAAAAGGGCGTCCCATAGTCCACAAGCATACACGTCAGCCAATCATAGAATATCCATGTTCGATAGTTATCTCTTATTCTGTGTTTTAGGATAAGGCTGTGTCTCCCATTAATTGAAAGTACTCCATTGCACCAGTGAAAGAGAATAGATCCCCTTTCCTTCCCATCCCCAAAAATCTCCCTTTCCCTCCCCTCCAAAAACCTCCATTGACCTCATATTACCTCCCCTCCAATAACCGCCATTGACCATGGGCTTTGAGTCGGAGAAGAAAGGCGTGTCTCCACCTCGTCAGAGGGGAGGAGGGGCGCGCCCGCCCGTCGTCATCCAGGGCGGAGCCCGAGGGTCGCGCGACCAACCAGGGCCGAGGTGGGCACCCCCGATGGGCGTGTCCAAAGCGCCGGGGGCGTAATCGCTGGAGGCGCTATAAAAGGCGCAAAACGGAAGTGGTCAAGGAGAGAAGGGTTGTTGAGAGAGAAGGGTTGTTGGGGGAGAAGGGTTGTTGAGAGAGAAGAGTTGGTTGCGGAAGTTGGTTGCAAAAGGAGTCGGTGGTCAGTTGGTTGCGGTGAGGAGTCGGTGGTGAGGAGTGAGAGAAACACGACAGAGTTGAGGGTTTGGACCAGACGAGTCCGGGGAACGCAGCGGACGGCGGCCGCAGCAGCCAGACCACCCAACCGCCAAAGGGGGCCTGAACGGCGGTTTGGAGCAGGGCCGAAGAGGAACGGCGGCTGCTGAACGCGCCGGTTGTGCTGCATGACCCCCCTTGGACCTCCCTCCCCCTCCAGCCATCCACATCCTGCCATTTCAGCAATTCCCTGCGTGAGTCAGCGTTTTGTTTGTTCTGTCCCTGGGTATTTAATTAAGTCTGTAGGTAAGCTAAATTTGCACTGTGTCACCTGCGTCTTGTGCTTGTAAATAAACGTAATTGTTTCTTTTTGCTTGTGTGTAAATAGTAGGAATAAATGTCCCTGGGTCCCTGGGTCCTGAGTGGCAACTACAGTGGTGGAGGTGTGCAGGTGGGTAGACCTGTTGGGAGAGCTACACGTCGCGGCCCAGAAATTGTGCGAGGGCACCGGGAGATGAATCGGGGGAGTGAGACCCCAAATTGAGAAGCACCACAGTTTGGTCAATGGGGATTGGTTGTTAGAACCCATAGTGTAAGTGGCCAATGGATTGGCAGGGAAAGACCCCGGGTAGTGTAAAGTGTGTTAAAGTCATTTAGAGGATAGTTAGGATGAAGGATCTCCTCGCACCATCTGCACCCACTCACCTGAGGTGACAGGTAACTCCACACCATGCCATGTTTTATTATTTTTTATTGTGCAAATGTTTGGAATGTGAGACGCATCATGACGTGGGTGTGACATTGTGCGTGATTCCATCTCTCCCTCCTTATGAGGATTGATGATGAATTTGGTGATGGCAAATTTTGGATAGAGGGATTGTGGTGACGAATTTGGTATAGAGGAAATATGGGGAAGACGTGACAGTAGTGACAAATTTGTAAATGTGTAGATTTTTGTACATATGGGGTGAGGGCAAGGGTAGGTGACAGGGGGGTGACGTACGGTAGGGACGAGCTTTCTCACTTCGCCCTCCGTACGCATTTCGCCTTGCATTGCCTTATTGATGTGTACCCTTGTGACCTTACCCCTCGCTCATTTGTCTATCCCCTTTTGTCTCCCACATGACCTGTGCGCCATTGGGTGCCGAGGGGAGCGTGCGTGGGTCGGCCATTGTGCGCCCGAAATTCCCAGAACCAGCTGTCTGCATCGATGCACCACATTATGGACCACATGTTTGTGGCCGAGCACCACGTATGGACCCCATGGGTTGGGGCATGGCCCCTCTGCTGGAACCGGCCATGAGGGCCCGAAATCTTGCTGGCGGACCTTGGCCACAGGGCACCGATGCCCCACAGGTGAACTACACTAGTCGGCCCTGTGGGCCATAAATAAAGTAAAAATGGACACGTTGGGTGCATTTCATTTTATGCTCAAATAGGCCGCCAGTAAGAAAATGAAAGGAAATGACAACATCTGGAAGAAAATAATAACCAGCAGAGGGAGCCGAAGAGCAAGAGATCACCTGCAGGGTTTGGGTTTGTTGGATTAATTTTATTGATGAACAGTGGTGACTGCACTGATTGGTGCTTGAGGGTGTGTTGGTGCGTTTTTGGGTGCTTTTAATGGTGCGTCGATGCAGAGCAGACTGTCTCCCCCCCAGAAAGAACAATTACAGGTCCTGGGTTAGTTTTGTAAATAAAAATAGCGTCAATTGTAAATAATGCTCCCCACCGTCAGTGTATAGTTTGAAGACCATTCCGCAATTCGGTTAACTGTGGGCGTAAGTCTGTTAGGCAGGGTGCAATGGAGCAGCGGGACACATTTATTTATGGTTTAAAACTGTCGCACTCAGGGTCAGGTTAAAAATAGAGGGAACTACACCTACGTGTCACACTAAATAAAAGTTGTAGGCCCGGGACGTGCCTAAGAGGAGGAGGGTGCAGTGTTGCGGAGATGAGGACTGTATTTTTTTTTTTGATTATGTGTATTGTGGTAAATTGGTGTGAATTATTATTATTGTTGTTGTTATTCTGTGCCTCCTGCCTCCGGAGCTGTGTAAAGATCAAAAGGGCGTCCCATAGTCCACAAGCATACACGTCAGCCAATCATAGAATATCCATGTTCGATAGTTATCTCTTATTCTGTGTTTTAGGATAAGGCTGTGTCTCCCATTAATTGAAAGTACTCCATTGCACCAGTGAAAGAGAATAGATCCCCTTTCCTTCCCATCCCCAAAAATCTCCCTTTCCCTCCCCTCCAAAAACCTCCATTGACCTCATATTACCTCCCCTCCAATAACCGCCATTGACCATGGGCTTTGAGTCGGAGAAGAAAGGCGTGTCTCCACCTCGTCAGAGGGGAGGAGGGGCGCGCCCGCCCGTCGTCATCCAGGGCGGAGCCCGAGGGTCGCGCGACCAACCAGGGCCGAGGTGGGCACCCCCGATGGGCGTGTCCAAAGCGCCGGGGGCGTAATCGCTGGAGGCGCTATAAAAGGCGCAAAACGGAAGTGGTCAAGGAGAGAAGGGTTGTTGAGAGAGAAGGGTTGTTGGGGGAGAAGGGTTGTTGAGAGAGAAGAGTTGGTTGCGGAAGTTGGTTGCAAAAGGAGTCGGTGGTCAGTTGGTTGCGGTGAGGAGTCGGTGGTGAGGAGTGAGAGAAACACGACAGAGTTGAGGGTTTGGACCAGACGAGTCCGGGGAACGCAGCGGACGGCGGCCGCAGCAGCCAGACCACCCAACCGCCAAAGGGGGCCTGAACGGCGGTTTGGAGCAGGGCCGAAGAGGAACGGCGGCTGCTGAACGCGCCGGTTGTGCTGCATGACCCCCCTTGGACCTCCCTCCCCCTCCAGCCATCCACATCCTGCCATTTCAGCAATTCCCCGCGTGAGTCAGCGTTTTGTTTGTTCTGTCCCTGGGTATTTAATTAAGTCTGTAGGTAAGCTAAATTTGCACTGTGTCACCTGCGTCTTGTGCTTGTAAATAAACGTAATTGTTTCTTTTTGCTTGTGTGTAAATAGTAGGAATAAATGTAGTAGTATTTCAAACCTTTTTTGTCTTCCTTTTTCCTCTTGCATTGCGTCGTTTCTGTCTTTTCCCTCATTGAGCAGCTAGGGTGCGATACGGCCAAAGTCTGGGTGAATCGGGTGAGTTTTGTTAGGTCGCGGTTTTACACCACCGCTCGGTCTATAACATCTTAACCGCGATCTGTAACAATATATATATATATATATATATATATATATATATATATATATATATATATATATATATATATATATATATATATATATATATATAAATTTAAATCAGCCGATGGTGATGCCGATTCTAAAGTGGTAAATAATGACGTCATCGTACATTGTGTACACATGAAGTGGGTACCGTGCCGGATCTGGGTCATGCCCGCAATTGTCTGATTGAGGTTATTGAGTTGCTGTGAATTGGTACATTTTAAATCCCTTCTCCAATCGATTGGTGTATCGAACGGCAAAGCATCCTGTCATATTTAATCGAATGATGAACAGTACAGGGAGACACTGAGTTACAAAGATTCCGTTTTGAACAATCGTTAATAAATATTGATACCATTACAGGTTTATTTTGTTCTTTCATCTCACTTTCATCATACACATATAAATTGTTGTGTCCCCGGGGATGAGACGGATGTTGTGTTCCCCGGGATTAACACCACAAGAGGATGAATAACCGAAACGAGCTTTAACTCCAAGGTGTATTTCAAACTTGGCGCGCGCGGGATATATTGCGCACGCGGGAAGGTTCAAAGTTTTACCTGATCGGACGGCCGACACTGGGTTAATCTGAATCCACAAACAAAGAAACGAAACAAGACAAGAAATTGAAAATCAACAACTAATGATTTAATGAATATAATGCAAGCACAATAAAAATGTTGAGATTTAAAAAAAAATAGTAATAGGCTAAGGTGAGGGCCCTACCTGCAGACTCAATTCCAGACACAGGGGGAAATAAAGAAAATAAAATGGTTTGGTAATTGGCCGGCACTCAGATTTGAAGTTCAACCGAGAGCTTGTCGCCATTTGTCACCTCCAAACCACCACGTGGGAGGAGCACAAAATGGTGCAGTGTCACGCTCCTCGACGTCCCAACGTGAGGTACTTCTCACGATGCCGACTGCCCCAAACCTTTCTTGTTCAGTCTCTTTCCACAAGCGCATACGAGCCAAAGATGCGCCACTGCCCACAACCAAGCCAGAACAAAGAGAATATGCGACCGCCTCTCACAACCGCCAGCACAAAGAGAAGAGAAATTCGACTGCTTCCAACAAACACCAGGACAAAGAGACCAAATTGGTGAGACAGTTTATCTTTCCTTCCAGCTCTCCAATGTTCCACGCTGACGTCACACTATGTCCAATCATTGAGCGCTACCCAATCATCCCATCACGCCTCCACCAATCACGAAGGCAGGGGCATGGCCTCCTCGTTATGAGTCGTTGGGGGGGGGGGGGCAGAGTCTAATCTCCGTTCGGGAATGTACGGATGACCCCGTTCCCTTGCCGATCAGAAAATGCTGTTTCTGTCGGCCCTTGTGGCGCTGTGAGCGCCTGAGTCACATTAGAGTGCTTTTGTTGTTTTACTGAGCCCTCAATTTCCTGGCTGGCCGAATGTAATAAAACCGAAGCAAAGACCACAGGAGGCAAATTACAAACTGGGGAATTAATCTTTAAGCCCTAGAATTAATTAGCACGACGCCACTCCCCTTATGGCAACATGCAAACACTCTTACCTGGGCAGGCTGCCTACTTACGTACATCGAGATGGCTTCTTTGTGGCATATGGAGCATTCTAAACGACACATTTCTAACTTTCCAAAGGTATTTCATTGCTTACCCCCACAAACGTAACTATATATATATATATATATATATATATATATATATTTATATATATATATATATATATATATATATATATATATTGTTGCGGATATGAGATTGGCCTCCATCCATATCCGCTTGTAAATATTCCCCTATTTCCCCAATACTTCCCAACTATCCCCAATCCCCCATTCCCTAGTCCCATTGTCTGTAAACAACACTCTGTAGCCCCGACCTTCCCCTATTTCCCCCCTTAAATGTCGCATCCAGGTCCACCGCATCTCACGTAGACAACTATAGGACATCTTGCTAGTTATTCTTAGTCTATGTCAGTTAAGGACTCGTTTCCATTAATTCTGACTCTTCGTTGCACCAGAATGTGATTGTATGGCACCGTTAGAAAGTTTAGGACCTCCCAATACCTCCCCGCAGCTCTTCCTCATGGTACAACAACAACAACAACAACAACAGCGGCGGCGGCGCGGGGAGTGTGCGTCCTCACTCCGGCTTGGTTAGCCGCCATTGAACATGTGCTCCGATGGGGTTACCACGCAGGGGCTCGCTGTCAGCTCCTCGTCAAGGGCGGAGCCCGGTAACCCCCTGCACCCAATAGAAGCGGCGGACCGATTCCATCTGGGGCGGAGCCAAGGAGCCGAGGGCGTGTCACTCCCCGCTGAGCATGCGCAGGGAGAGGGAGGTGACGTGAGATGCGCCCCCAGCTTGGAGAGAGAAGACGCCACCTCCGAGCGCTGAAATACCTCCCCGCATCTCTGGACAGGACCGTGTTGATTCTGCCCCTGAGCCAAGGTGCACCTTGAACTATCGACTGCCTGTCCTTCCCTGCCATCAATCCCCGTGTAAGTCAGTCTTGTCCCGTTTGTCTGTGGTCTGTCGGGGATAGATAAGACTGTGTTTAAGTGCCCATCTTTTCTGTGCTTTACCTCTTACCGTGTAATCTACCCGTTTCTGCATCACCAATTATATCCTCCTCCGGAGGTCTTGAGAACTGTACCCCTTGTGTCGTTGCATTTATCCCAGCCGTTGTGTCCTTTCCATCATTGATTTAGCGTAGCGCGATTCGGCCAACGTTCGAGTGGAATCGGGCGGGATAGGGTTCTAATCGGGGAGTAACTGTTCGGACGCGGTAATACCAAACCGCTCGGTAAACTAACATCTAAAACCGCGTCTGTAACAATTGGTGTCGAGGAGTGAGATCGGACACGAAGCGCGCTTCACGCGCTCGAAATTATTAACGGCGAAATTTGATTTTGTTTTACAAAAATAAAAACCCGAATTTTGAAAGTCGCGCTATGGCAGATCAAGACGGCTGGGTTCCGGTAGAGGAGAGTGAGGCAGGGTCGATCCAGGACCAAATTGAGGGACATGAGGAGAGCGAAGCAGTGAGGGTGGCAGGGTCGCAAAATGGCGCCTCGCACATGGCTGCGGCGGCCGCACCCGCTGCACAAGTGGGAGGGATGGCCCAAATGCAGGCCCTCATGGAGCAATTTATGGCGCAAATGCAGGCGTCCCTCAACCTGCAGAAGGACGATATGAGGGCTAATAGTGAGCAAATGAGGGCTGATAGTGAGCGATTGGGTGAGCGATTGGAGGGCCAAATGGGGGTAATGGGAAACCAAATGGGGGTAATGGGGAACCGGATGGATGCTCAGGGTGAGCGATTGGAGGACCAAATGGGGTCCAATAGCGAGAAATTGAGGGAGGATATGGGGGCCCAGATCGGAGGGTTAGGGAGTAGAATAGAGGGATTAGACAATAGATTAGGGGAAATACAGGAGGGGTTAATGGGGGTAGAAAACAGAATGGCCGTTCAGGAGAATCAAATGGAAGGGATGAAAAAGGGGTTAGAGGGGTTAGAAAACAGTATGGAAGGCAAATTGAGGGACATGAGGGACCAAGCGGAAAGGGAAGTTAAACAAATGGGGCAGCAGATAGAGGGGGTCAGAATGGGGGTAGAAACTAAGTTGGATGCTCACAGGGAGGAAATGGAGCAGATGAGGGTGGCATCTGGGCAGGAGATGCAAGTGATGGGAGAGGAGATCAGAAGAGGTGTGAGTGAGGAGGTCGGAGGAGTGCGCGAGGAGGTGAGGCACTGTAAGGAGCGCATGGAGAAGGAGGTGAGAAAGGGGACTGTAAAATTGCAAGGTGGTATAGAGGAGTTGATGCTGGGAGTAGAACAACTGACAGTGGGACAAAAGGAGTTGGGGGACCAGGTAAAGAAGAACACAGCGGTAATAGAGGGTTTAAAATCGACACAGAAGGAGATGAAAAAGGACGTAGGGGTAATTAAAAAAGAGTGTCAGACGGTACATGAGGACCTGACGAGGAAAATGAACAAGGTGGTAGAGGTGATGGAGGTTAAAGAGCGGGAGGTGCGGGAGCACATAGAAAAAAATAAAGTGGAGTTAGAGGAAGAACTTAAAGGGGCGCACGAGGAGATGAAGGAGGTGAAGCAGAAATTAGAAGAAGTGGAAGAAGGGGTGAGCGAAATTAAGAAGCGACGGAGAGAGGATAAGAAAGAGATAAAGGAGGAAGTAAAAGAATTGGTCCAAAGTCTGTGTTCGGATCGTGATGATGTGCTCATTAACCGGATGAGGGATTCGCAGGTGATGGAGGAGAAGCGAAGAGAAAGAGGACCCGGTGTAAGTGGTGACCAATATGGTCGTGCGTATGATGCGCCAGGTGATTTAATAAGCTTGGGGGTCGAGATAGACCCGGATGTTCGTGAGAGGCCAAGAGTGAGGTGTATGGCTGGTCCGGAGGGTATGGAACGAGGGTGCGAGCAAGAGGGTCCGGTGATGGGAGAGGTGCGAGGTGTGGGTGAGCAAGGTTGTGGTGGTATGGAATGGGTAGCGGGTTGCGGAAGTGTGACCCATGCATCGACACCAACAGGGGTAGTTTTTAGAGGGACAGGGGAGGCACGAGAGCCCCTTGGGGGTAATGTACTGTGGGGGCCCGGCCGGTTCGGCCCCGCGCTGACCCCGCAAGGGGCGACGCACGGGGTCCGGCAGGCGGGCAACGACTCACATACGAGGTGGTCCCACAAGGTCCCACTCGTGCCGTATGACGGTGGGTAAGGGTGGCATCCCTGCCACCCTTCCCATGCAGTGGGGCAAATGCGCTATAGTTTATGGGGTGTATGGCAGTGAAAACTAGCCCGGGTGGGTTAGGTTATATTGTGTGTAGGGACCTAGAAGATGACATTAGGTGACGTTAAGGTTAGATAGTGACTGATACCTGTAGTGGGGACGCAGGTAGTTTAGTGTGGATGATAATGACGAGGGAGCGCAATAGTTTAAAGGGACGACTGGGAAGCGCAAGTTTCAGAGGGGAGTAGTTAGATGAGATGATGCTGTGTGAGAACTGGACAGGTGTGTGGAGCAGTGTATGAGTAGTGAGTGTTGTGGATCAGCGCGAATGCGCTTGGGGGAGAGAAGGGTGCAGGCGGCACCAAGTATGAGAGCACAGGTGTGTGGAATACATGGAGCAGGGAATGAGTGGTGTGGAGAGAGTTGGAGTAAGTGGTACGGAGTGGTGTGCATGGTGCGAAGGTGTGGATGGGGGAAGAGTGGACCCCTTTCACGAGTACCCGGGGCGGGTAGTGTAAGTGTTAGGTAGAGGGTATAGGTAAATTGTGGTTGGATATTGGCCTTTGTGGTGCGGTTGCAGAATGGTATTGTGGATGGGTGCATTAGTGTTGTGGAAATGGTTGGGCGTGTAGCCTGTTAGTGTGTGTAGTTGGTTGGGCGCTCCACCACTGTGAGGATGTCGGCCAGGTGAGGCCGCAGGTGGGCTCTGGGAGCCGGTAGTTGTGGATGGGGCCTGAGGATCCGGAGGACGGACCCGGGTAGCCCAGTGCCAGAGGGCACCAAGGGGTGACAGAGCCAGGAGAGGGCCTTCCCAGTTAGTTAGGTTAGGGTGAGGAGCAGGTAAGCTCGGGTGGCAACTACAGTGGTGGAGGTGTGCAGGTGGGTAGACCTGCTGGGAGAGCTACACGTCACAGCCCAGAAATTGTGCGAGAGCACCGAGTGTTGAATCGGGGGAGTGAGACCCCAAATTGAGAAGCACCACAGTTTGGTCAATGGGAATTGGTTTTTAGAACCCATAGTGTAAGTTGGCCAATGGATTGGCAGGGAAAGACCCCGGGTAATGTAAAGTTGTTAAAGTCATTTAGGAAATAGTTAGGATTGACGAACCTGTCGCACCATACGCAGCCACTTACCTGAGGTGATGATGATGACTCCACACCTGTGTTCCTTTGTTCTGTGTTGCAGGAAATAAGAATTGCTGTTTGGATTTGTGAGACGCATCACGACGTGGATAAGACATTGGGGTGATTCCATCTCTCCCTCCTTAGGAGGGACTGATGATGAATTGGAGATGGCAAATTTTGATGGGAGTTGGAAATGGCAAATTTGATTGGTTAGGAGGGAGAGAAGACGAATTTGGTTTATGGGAGGAACGGGGAAGACAGTAGGGATGTTTGTTGATTTGTAAAGTAGATGTTTATGGGTAGTGTTGTGTTTTGTGGATACAGTAAGGGGTAAGGGAGGGGCAATGTAGGTTACCTGGTGGGGGGGGGGGGGGGCGTACGGTAGGAACGTACCTGTCTCACCTGGTTCCCAATATTCCCCCAGTGTGCATTACCTTGTATTGCGTGCACTTTTGCGCCCTTACCACCTTACTCACTTGCTTCTTTTTGTCTCCCACCTCCGAGGATCTGGCTTTGGGGCAGAGAGAGAGGAGAGAGAGGTGCTGGCTCTGCAGTTGTGGGCCTGTACTTTCGCTGCTTGCTGCCTGGATCGATACACCATATGGACCGCAATTTTTGTGGCCGCCCACCATGGACCGCAGTTCTTTTGCGGGCAAGCACCACCCGTGGATGGACCTCTGGGTCAACGTGGCACCTATGCCATAGAGGTGAACCACTATAGTTGGCCCCCCTGACGGCCACAATTTAGAAATGGACGCGGTTGGCGCCTTTCTTTATTTTTGAAAGAAGCCAGAAGGCCAAGTACACCACATGAAGGCAAGACCAGCGGCAGAACATCGGCCGGCTGCGACACCACCGGTGACCCTGGACACTTGATTGTGCATTATTGTTGAACACTTTATTGGTGCACCGGATGGTGCTGACTGTACATGATGGGGTGGTGCTTTTGGTGCTTGGATGGGGTGCTCTGCACATTATTAAAGGCCGTAGGGCCACAGGGCACTCGTGTGTTGGTGTATCGATGCTGGCATGCGTGCTCTCTCTCTATGCATAACATCTGCATGTGTTCCTCAAAGAACAGGTCCTGGATCGTAGTGTAAATATCAGTCTTGTGTAAATAATGCTCCCTACCGGCTGTATGTTTAGTTTGAGGATTCTTTCCGCGATTCGGTTATCCTGTGGGTGTGTTTCTGTGAGGAGAAGGGTGCAACGTCGCAGGGGGACATTTACTCAATTGTGAACATCTGTAAAACTGTCGCACTCAGGGTTGAGTTAATAGTAGAGGGAACTACATCTGAGTGCCACACTAACGTAGGTAAAAATTTATCGGGTCGGGACGCCCCGAGGTAGAGAAGGGTGCAATGTTGCGGATATGAGATTGGCCTCCATCCATATCCGCTTGTAAATATTCCCCTATTTCCCCAATACTTCCCAACTATCCCCAATCCCCCATTCCCTAGTCCCATTGTCTGTAAACAACACTCTGTAGCCCCGACCTTCCCCTATTTCCCCCCTTAAATGTCGCATCCAGGTCCACCGCATCTCACGTAGACAACTATAGGACATCTTGCTAGTTATTCTTAGTCTATGTCAGTTAAGGACTCGTTTCCATTAATTCTGACTCTTCGTTGCACCAGAATGTGATTGTATGGCACCGTTAGAAAGTTTAGGACCTCCCAATACCTCCCCGCAGCTCTTCCTCATGGTACAACAACAACAACAACAACAACAGCGGCGGCGGCGCGGGGAGTGTGCGTCCTCACTCCGGCTTGGTTAGCCGCCATTGAACATGTGCTCCGACGGGGTTACCACGCAGGGGCTCGCTGTCAGCTCCTTGTCAAGGGTGGAGCCCGGTAACCCCCCGCACCCAATAGAAGCGGCGGACCGATTCCATCTGGGGCGGAGCCAAGGAGCCGAGGGCGTGTCACTCCCCGCTGAGCATGCGCAGGGAGAGGGAGGTGACGTGAGATGCGCCCCCAGCTTGGAGAGAGAAGACGCCACCTCCGAGCGCTGAAATACCTCCCCGCATCTCTGGACCGGACCGTGTTGATTCTGCCCCTGAGCCAAGGTGCACCTTGAGCTATCGACTGCCTGTCCTTCCCTGCCATCAATCCCCGTGTAAGTCAGTCTTGTCCCGTTTGTCTGTGGTCTGTCGGGGATAGATAAGACTGTGTTTAAGTGCCCATCTTTTCTGTGCTTTACCTCTTACCGTGTAATCTACCCGTTTCTGCATCACCAATTATATCCTCCTCCGGAGGTCTTGAGAACTGTACCCCTTGTGTCGTTGCATTTATCCCAGCCGTTGTGTCCTTTCCATCATTGATTTAGTGTAGCGCGATTCGGCCAACGTTCGAGTGGAATCGGGCGGGATAGGGTTCTAATCGGGGAGTAACTGTTCGGACGCGGTAATACCAAACCGCTCGGTAAACTAACATCTAAAACCGCGTCTGTAACAATATATATATATATATATATATATATGTATATGTATATATATGTATATATATATATATATATATGTATGTATGTATATATATATATATATATATATATATATATATATATATATATATATATATATATATATATATATATATATATACATATACATATACATATACATACAAAGATTTGCGGTTGGGAGTAAATCCAAATGACTCCATGGTAAGATCTCCAACCTTTAATTGAACAAACAATGACTCAACGTTTCGATTAACAACATATGACAAAGCCACACGCCTCCGTTAATCTTCCTCAAGAGTGATAAAATCATCTCAACATCCCCTTATATGCAAAGTGGGCGGGGTATATGCAAAGTGGGGTGGGCAAAGCTGGACAGCCAATTAAACCGTATCACACCGCTCTCATGAACTGAGAACGTTACTGACCAAATTCAAAAATCAACCGCATATTATCGGCTCAAAATAATCCTGTAAGCAATGCTGGATTATAAATCAAGTGTTTAGAAAATCCGGAACAATCATTACATTTAATTAGAAGTTAAACTTGTAAATAATTAAATTGTAAATTAAATGAAAACTGTAAATATATTAAAGCAAAAATTTTTAAGATAAAATTAAATTGCCATAATATCAAGGTCATCACATGTGGCCCTATGCGGCAAAGGGGAATGCGGGAAGGGTGGGGTAATATGGGGGGATAAAAATGGGGGGGGGGAACCGGAGGGGGGCGCGGAGGCGGAGGGGGGGGGGGGGGTTGGGAGAGGGGTGGTTTGGGAGGGGGCAAATTGTCAGAATAAAAACCTTGTGTGACATATTATGTGGACTCGTTGTTCAAAGTATGGAATGCCTGCTTCGTTTACACAAGAGTGGGTCAAACGCTACCGGTAAGTCAACTACCTCTTGTGTGATCGAGGTAACAGTTTCTTCCATGTGCCAAGCCTCCAAAACACGTCTTCTGTTCCTGTTAGGTGTGGAACCCAAAATATTAATTATTTACAAGTTTAACTTTTAATTAAATGTAATGATTGTTCCTGATTTTCTAAACACTTGAGTTATAATTCAGCATTGCTTACAGGATTGTTTTGAGCCGTTAATTTGTGGTTGATTTTTTAATTTGGTCAGTAATGTTCTCAGTTCACAAGAGCGGTGTGATACGGTTTAATTGGCTGTCCAGCTTTTCCCACCCCACTTTGCATATACCCCACCCACTTTGCATATAAGGGGATGTTGAGATGATTTTATCACTCTTGAGGAAGATTAATGGAGGCATGTGGCTGTGTCACATGTTGTTAATCGAAACGTTGAGTCATTGTTTGTTCAATTAAATGTTGCAGATCTTACCATGGAGTCATATATATATATATATATATATATTGTTATGGTTTTTAGAACCTTCACTAGTAAATTTTAGTAAATTTTTTCCCTTATAAATGTTCCCCTGTAAATATCCCCATCAATTGGCTTGTTAAAGATCGCACACTAGTTAGTCCATGTACAACATGTAGCGAACCATAGGACCTCTCCATAGTTATTTCATTATTATGTGTTTCAGTTAAGGATCTGTTCCCAATAGTTGAATCTGCGTTGCATTCATCAAATAAGATAGGCCCCAGTACTTCGTTTGCCAGCAGCGTTCGCCGCCGTTGCACTGGGCTGTTTATTGGCACCACACCGCCATTAGCCATGTGGCCAAGCCGAGGAAGAAGGGGGAGGAGCCACCAGAACAAGGTGTGGCACGTCGGCTCGTCATCGGAGGTGGAGTCAGCGAGCCCTTTGCCGGCCAACCAGCGCCGTGGTGAGCCAACCGGTAGGCGCGTCATCAGCGCCGGCGGCTTGATTCCAACACAAGCAATAAAAGCGGCTACGAGGGACTGCTTGGCCAGTTGAGTGAGAGGGTTCAAGAGTGCTTGAGAGAGACGTGATCCGGCAGATGAGAGAGGCACCAGGCGAACATACCGCTGGATCATGAGGCAGAAGAGTGGGTCCGTGACGGCGACAACAATATTGTAGTCAATTGACATTGTCCGACCGTGGGTGAAACCGAATACGTGGAGCTGCCGCTGGCTGTTCGCTGCCAGCCCAGAGCGTGGACCTGGAGCGGACCTCCTTGCTGTACCTTTGCCCGAACCTTCCAGCCCTGCTGTCCCAATTGGACCCTTCTCCTTCGTCCAGTCATTCCTGCCTGCTATTCCCCTTTCGTGTAAGTCTGTTTGTCTGTCTGGGGCGTTGGTAACAAAAGACTGCTTAAGGCTGCCCTGTGTCTTCTTCTTCCCTCTTCTTCTGTATATTACTTTCGTTTCCTATTCTTCTTTGGTTTTGTACATAATTAATAAATTACACCTGTTCCTTCTTATTCTTTGGGTTCATTCTCCCCCGATCGCTTTAGTCCTTTCTTTCGATTGAGTACCTGTGGCACGATTTGGCCAACGCTTTATAATCGCGTTTAGTCTCTTGATAACGGCCCGAGTCGCAGCTCGCTTCGCTCGGCGCAATCCATTCACGCTGCGGCCCGGGTGGGAGTATTCCCTCGCTTACGGCCGGTGGTAGTACTTAGGTATTAAGACAAATTGGGCTTACAACCCTACTTACCATCGACCGGAGGTGACGTCATGCCCCCAGGACCGGTCGGACGGCCAGCTTAACAAGACAAGGGGATTAACCCCCCCTTGCTAACGGGAGTGCCGTCCTCCGGATCCGTAACAATATATATATAGTGCATTCGGAAAGTATTCAGACCCCTTCACTTTTTCACATTTTGTTATGTTGCAGCCTCATGCTGAAATCGTTTAAATTCATTTTTTCCCTCATCAATCTACACTCAATACCCCATAATGACAAAGAGAAAACAGGATTTTCGAAAGTTTTGCAAATTTACTAAAAAGGAAAAACTTAAATATCACATTTACATAAGTATTCAGACCCTTAACTCAGTACTTAATTGAAGCACCTTTGGAAGCGATTACAGCCTCGAGTCTTCTTGGGTGTGACATGACAAGCTTTGCACACCTGGATTTGAGGATTTTCTGCCATTCTTCTCTGCAGATCCTCTCAAGCTCTGTCAGGTTGGATGGGGACCGTCGGCGGACAGCCATTTTCAGGTCTCTCCAGAGATGTTCGATTGGGTTCAAGTCAGGGTTCTGGCTGGGCCACTAAAGGACCTTCACAGAGTTGTCCCTAAGCCACTCCTGCGTTGTTTTGGCTGTGTGCTTAGGGCCATTGTCCTGTTGGAAGGTAAACCTTCGGCCCAGTCTGAGGCCCTGAGCGCTCTGTTTCAGGTTTTCATTAAGGATATCTCTGTACTTTGCTCCGTTCATTGTTCCC
The DNA here is from genome assembly GCF_964187855.1 of Myxine glutinosa. Taxonomy (NCBI): domain Eukaryota; kingdom Metazoa; phylum Chordata; class Myxini; order Myxiniformes; family Myxinidae; genus Myxine; species Myxine glutinosa. The sequence goes on from NC_136269.1 coordinate 9,588,228, forward strand.
TCATCCCTGACCAGTCCCCCAGTCCCTGCTGCTGAAAAACACCCCCACAGCATGATGCTGCCACCACCATGCTTCACCGTTGGGATGCTATTGGGCAAGTGATCAGCAGTGCCTGGTTTCCTCCAGACATGACGCTTAGAATTGAGGCCAAACAGTTCAATCTTGGTTTCATCAGACCACAGAATCTTGTTTCTCACAGTCTGAGAGTCCTTTAGGTGCTTTTTTGCAAGCTCCAAGCGGGCTTTCATGTGTCTTTCACTGAGGAGAGGCTTCCGTCTGGCTACTCTGCCATAAGGCCCAGATCGGTGGAGTGTTGCAGTGATGGTTGTCCTTCTGGAAGTTTCTCCCATGTCCACACAGGATCTCTGGAGCTCAGCCAGATTGACCATCGGGTTCTTGGTCACCTCTGTTACCAAGGCCCTTCTCCCCCGATTGCTCAGTTTGGCCGGGCAGCCAGCTCTAAGCCAGCTCTATTTTTACCTGACATAACAAAATGTGAAAAAAGTGAAGGGGTCTGAATACTTTCTGAATGCACTGTATATATATATATATATATATACAGTGGAACCTTGACTTACGAGTGCCCCAACTTACGAGTTTTTCGAGATACGAGCCGTCGCTCGGGCGGTTTATTGCTTTGAGATGCGAGCCGAGATCTGAGTTACGAGCTTTCGCCACCCGGTCACGTGGTTATCTTGCCGTGCAAGTACAGTATCTCTGCCGTATAGTGCTGCGTTTTTGTTTTCGCATGTTGGTTATTTTGAGTTTACGCCACCAGGTGGGTTCCGGTCACGTGGTTATCTTGCCGTGCAAGTACAGTATCTCTGCCGTATAGCGCTGCATTTTTGTTTTCGCATGTTGGTTATTTTGAGTTTACGCCACCAGGTGGGTTCTGGTCACGTGGTTATCTTGCCGTGCAAGTACAGTATCTCTGCCGTCAACTTGTTCAGAGTGCCGGCGATAGCTCGCCTTCTCTTTGCGGAAAACACGGTACTGAGAAGAAGAAGAGGATGATGTGCTTGGATATAAAACACGCAATCGTCGAAAAACATGAGCGAGGTGCCGAGGAGGACGTATATAACGGCAGAGGAGAAGAGCATGCCAGGCCACAACTTGTTCAGAGTGCCGGCGATAGCTCGCCTTCTCTTTGTGGAAAACACGGTACTGAGAAGAAGAAGAGGATGATGTGCTTGGATATAAAACACGCAATCATCGAAAAACATGAGCGAGGTGTCGAGGAGGACGTATATAACGGCAGAGGAGAAGAGCATGCCAGGCCACAACTTGTGGATATAAAACACGCAATCGTCGTGTTTTATATAAAACTTGTGCTTGGATATAAAACACGCAATCGTCGAAAAACATGAGCGAGGTGCCGAGGAGGACGTATATAACGGCAGAGGAGAAGAGCATGCCAGGCCACAACTTGTTCAGAGTGCCGGCGATAGCTCGCCTTCTCTTTGTGGAAAACACGGTACTGAGAAGAAGAAGAGGATGATGTGCTTGGATATAAAACACGCAATCGTCGAAAAACATGAGCGAGGTGTCGAGGAGGACGTATATAACGGCAGAGGAGAAGAGCATGCCTGGCCACAACTTGTGGATATAAAACACGCAATCGTCGTGTTTTATATAAAACTTGTGCTTGGATATGAAACACGCAATCGTCGAAAAACATGAGCGAGGTGCCGAGGAGGACGTATATAACGGCAGAGGAGAAGAGCATGCCAGGCCACAACTTGTTCAGAGTGCCGGCGATAGCTCGCCTTCTCTTTGTGGAAAACACGGTGAGATCCTTAACATCTAACAACTAATGGGACGCAAACGGGGCGCCCAGTTTAGCGGTACACACATTGATGAATCACCCTGCCTGTGATTCACCCATGACAGGTTATAGCTGGGTCGGGATTCAAACCCAGGCTGGACAGGTTAGACTTTAGAGTCAAGTGTGCGTACCTCCAGTCCAGGCCATCCTGCCAACTTGTATGCTGCATACAGGTGAAATATAAAGCGCGAGATATTTTTATATATACTGTATATTAAAAAAAAAATTGGTGTGGTTTTTGGCGGGCTGGAACGGTTTAATAGCATTTCAATGCATTTTAATGGGGAAATTTGATTTGAGAAACGAGCAATTTGAGTTACGAGCTCGGTCACAGAACGAATTAAACTCGTAAGTCAAGGTTCCACTGTATATATATATATATATATATATATATATATATATATATATATATATATATATATATATATATATATACAGTGGAACCTTGACTTACGAGTGCACCAACTTACGAGTTTTCCGAGATACGAGCCGTCGCTCGGGCGGTTTATTGCTTTGAGATGCGAGCCGAGATCTGAGTTACGAGCTTACGCCACCCGCCACCAAGTGGGTTCCGGTCACGTGGTTATCTTGCCGTGCAAGCATCTCTGCCGTATATCGCTGCTGTTTTGTTTTCGCATTTTGGTTATTTTGGAGCTTACGCCACCAGGTGGGTTCTGGTCACGTGGTTATCTTGCCGTGCAAGCATCTCTGCCGTATATCGCTGCTGTTTTGTTTTCGCATTTTGGTTATTTTGGAGCTTATGCCACCAAGTGGGTTCCGGTCACGTGGTTATCTTGCCGTGCAAGCATCTCTGCCGTATATCGCTGCTGTTTTGTTTTCGCATTTTGGTTATTTTGGAGCTTACGCCACCAGGTGGGTTCTGGTCACGTGGTTATCTTGCCATGCAAGCATCTCTGCCGTATATCGCTGCTGTTTTGTTTTCGCATTTTGGTTATTTTGGAGCTTACGCCACCAGGTGGGTTCTGGTCACGTGGTTATCTTGCCATGCAAGCATCTCTGCCGTATATCGCTGCTGTTTTGTTTTCGCATTTTGGTTATTTTGGAGCTTACGCCACCAGGTGGGTTCTGGTCACGTGGTTATCTTGCCGTGCAGGCATCTCTGCCGTATATCGCTGCTGTTTTGTTTTCGCATTTTGGTTATTTTGGAAAATTTTCTTAGTTTTAACCATGGGTCCTAAGAAATTGAGTGCCAAGGGCAGTACTGAGAAGAAGAAGAGGATGATGTGCTTGGATATAAAACACGCAATCGTCGAAAAACATGAGCGAGGTGTGCGTGTTGTCGACTTGGTGAGGCGGATGTGAAGGCAGCTGAAGATTTTATTATAACTTTTGCCGAACTGATAGAAGCCGAACGATACATCCCCCAGCAAATCTTCAACTGTGACGAGACAGGGCTCTTCTGGAAAAAGATGCCGAGGAGAACGTATATAACGGCAGAGGAGAAGAGCATGCCAGGCCACAACTTGTTCAGAGTGCCGGCGATAGCTCGCCTTCTCTTTGTGGAAGACACGGTGAGATCCTCAACATCCAACAACTAATGGGACGCAAACGGGGCGCCCAGTTTAGCGGTACACACATTGATGAATCACCCTGCCTGTGAAACACCGACATGACAGGTTATAGCTGGGTCGGGATTCAAACCCAGGCTGGACAGTTTAGAGTCAAGTGTGCGTACCTCCAGTCCAGGCCATCCTGCCAACTTGTATGCTGCATACAGGTGAAATATAAAGCGCGAGATATTTTTATATATACTGTATATTTAAAAAAAAATTGGTGTGGTTTTTGGCGGGCTGGAACGGATTAATAGCATTTCAATGCATTTTAATGGGGAAATTTAATTTGAGAAACGAGCAAATTGAGTTACGAGCTCGGTCACAGAACGAATTAAACTCGTAAGTCAAGGTTCCACTGTATATATATATATAGTCGTGTATATATAGTCGTGTATATAGTATATATAGTCGTGTCCGTAACAAAAAAAAAAAAAAAATATATATATATATATATATATATATTATATATTATATATATATATATATATATATATATATATATATATTATATATATATATATATTGTTGCGAATATGGAATTTGGCCTCCATATCCGCTTGTAAATATTCCCCTATTTCCCCAATACTCCCCAACTATCCCCAACCCCCCATTCCCTAGTCCCATTGCCTGTAAATAACACTCTGTAGAACCGACCTTCCCCTTTTTCCCCCATTAAATGTCGTGCCCAGGTCCACCGCATCTCACGTAGACAACTTTCGGACATCTTGCTAGTTATTCTTAGTCTATGTCAGTTAAGGACTCGTTTCCATTAATTCTGACTCTTCGTTGCACCAGAATGTGATTATATGGCACCAGTAGTGAGTTTAGGACCTTCCCATACCTCCTCCCATCTTCTTCCCCAAACAACAACAACAACTACAGCTACAACAACAACTACAACAACGGCGCGCGGGGGGAGTGTGCGTCCTCACACCGGCTCGGTTAGCCGCCATGACCATGCGCTCCACGGGGTTACCACGAAGGGGCTCCCTGTCAGCCCCTCGTCAAGGGCGGAGCCGGTAACCCCCCCCGCACGCACCCAATGAGAAGCAACGAGCCGATTCCATCTGGGGCGGAGCTAACGAGCCGAGGGCGTGTCACTCCCCGCCGGATATACGCGGCGACTTACCGGATGTGAGGTGAGATGCGCCTGAACTACGGAGAGCAGAGGAAGCCACCGCCACCCCCAGCGCGACGATACCTCCCCGCATCTTTGGACCGGACCGAACCGGGTCGATTCTGCCCTGAGCCCAGGTGCACCTGGAGCCATCGACTGCCTGCCTTTCCTTGCCATCAATCCCCGTGTGAGTCAGCCTTTTGTCCCGTTTATCTGTCGTCTGTTGGGGTTAATATAAGAGTGTGTCTAAGTGCTTGTCTTTCTATGCTATCCCTCTCATTTCTGTAGTCTAACCTTCCGCCATAATATAACCTCCTCCGGAGGTCTTGAGAACTGAACCCTTGGTGTCGTGTCATTTGAATCCAGCAGTTGTGTCCTTTTCCTTCATTGATCTAGCGTAGCGCGACTAGTCAACGTTCGAGCATAATCGGGTAAACTGTGCAGACGTGGTCATACCAAACCGCTCGGTAAACTAACATCCACCACCGCGTCTGTAACAATTGGTGTCGAGGAGTGGAATTCGAACCCGGGACTAAATTTATTAGGCCCAAATTTGTAGTAGAATCGATTCGGAGCGCGTTTCCCGCGCGAAATTATAACGGCGAAATTTGATTTTGTTATACGGAAATAAAAACCCGAATTTTGAAAGTCGCGCTATGGCAGACCAAGACAGCTGGGGTCCGGTAGGGGAGAGTGAGGCAGGGTCGGTCCAGGACCAAATTGAGGGACGCGAGGAGAGCGAAGCAGTGAGGGCGGCAGGGTCGCAAAATAGCGTTGTCACGCACGAGGTGGCCACGGCGTCCACGCCCGCGACCGTGGCAGCGCCCCTGGTGGATCCGAACCTTTTTATGTTGCAAATGAGGGCCCTTATGGAACAAATGGGTGAGCAATTGGGAGACCAAATTAGAGGTTTGAAAAGCAGTATGGGACAAATGGGGAACCGGATGGAGGCTCAGAATGAGCAATTGGGGGTAATGGGAAACCAAATGGGGGTAATGAGGGACGAAGCGAGGGGTACCGGTGAGGGGTTAGACAATAATTTTAAGGGATTAGACAAGAAATTTGGGAAGTTAGACAATAATTTTGAGGAGTTAGACAAGAAATTTGGGAAGTTAGACAATAATTTTGAGGGGTTAGACAAGAAATTTGGGAAGTTAGACAATAATTTTGAGGGGTTAGACAACGGGATAAAAGAGGTGAGGAATGGGTTAATAGGGTTAGAAAACAGTATGGAAGGCAAATTGAGGGACATGAGGGACCAAGCGGAAAGGGAAGTTAACCAAATGGGGCAGCAGATAGAGGGGGTCAGAATGGGGGTAGAAACTAAACTGGATGCTCACAGGGAGGAAATGGAGCAGATGAGGGTGGCATCTGGGCAGGAGATGCAAGTGATGGGAGAGGAGATCAGAAGAGGAGTGAGTGAGGAGGTCGGAGGAGTGCGCGAGGAGGTGAGGCACTGTAAGGAGCACATGGAGAAGGAGGTGAGAAAGGGGACTGTAAAGTTACAAGGGGGCATAGAGGACCTGACGCAGGAGGTGGAGCAGCTGACGGTGGGACAGACGGAGTTAGTGGAGCAGGTTCAAAGGAACACTGCGGTATTAGGAGGTTTAAAAGCGACACAGAAAGAACTAAAAGATGACTTGGTAGCGACGAAGAGGGAATGTCAGATGGTACGTGAGGGACTGACAACGAGGCTGGACGAGGTGATAGAGGTAATGGAGACGAAGGACCGGCAGGTGAGGACGCACATGGAAACGGTCAAGGTAGCCTTGGAGGACGAGCTGGAGGAGACGTACCGGGGAATAAAAGAGGTGAAGCAGAAATTAGAAGAAGTGGAAGAAGGGGTGAGCGAAATTAAGAAGCGACGGAGAGGGGATAACAAAGAGATAAAAGAGGAAGTAAAAGAATTGGTCCAAAGTCTGTGTTTGGATCGTGATGATGTGCTCATTAACCGGATGAGGGATTCGCAGGTGATGGAGGAGAAGCGAAGAGGAAGAGGACCCGGTGTAAGTGGTGACCAATATGGTCGTGCGTATGATGCGCCAGGGGATTTAATAAGCTTGGGGGTCGAGATAGACCCGGGTGTTCGTGAGAGGCCATGGGTGAAGTGTGCGAAAGGTCTGGTGTGCGAAAAAAGAGGTGTGCGAGAAAGTCCGACTCTGGGGTGTGTGAGGAAAAAGTGCGTGCCAAGGAGTGAGGGTGCTGGCGAGAGTGAGTCGGTCGTAGCGCGTGTGCGAGGGAGCACATGGAAGCGTGGTGTGGTGAGTGTTACAGAGGGTGTGACGGGAGAGTGTGCGCAAGAGTGTGCGCGAGAAAGGTGTGTGACGGACAGGTGCATGGGGAAAGAGTGCGCTGTCAAAGGCAAGGAAGAATGCACACCTGTGGTGAGTGTTACGGAGGGTGTGACGGGAGAGTGTGCACGAGAGAGGTGTGTAACGGACGGGTGCATGAGGAAAGAGTGCGCTGTCAAGAGTAAGGGTGAGTGCGCTGTCAAGAATGGAGGTGAGAGTAGTGAGAGTGACAAGGAGCGTGAGTTGGTTGTGACAGGTGAGAAAGGAAGCACACCTGGAATGGTAGAGCGTGAGTGGGAATGCACGCTGGAGTTGGTGGTGAGGCACGTGGTTGGGTGTGCGAATGAGAGCACACCTGTGATTGTCACAGAGGAGGTGACCGAGGAGGGGGCGCGAAGAGGTGTATTGGTGAGGTGTGCGAGCGACGAATGTGTGCCAAGGTGTTCGGTGGTCAGGTGTGTGACCAAGTCGGTAAGCGGAATGAGTGTACCGAGGTGTGTAAGGAAAGGTACGACGAGGAGCATGGAAACGGCTGCATGTATGAGCAAGAAAGGGGTAGCGTATGCGTGTAAGAATCCAGGTGAAGCATCGACGGCAACCAGGTTAGAGGTTAGGTCGACTTTTAGCCGAAGCGGGCCCTCGGTGCGTGCTGGGCCTCGCTTTGAACGGCCGCGTCCGTGCTCCACTAGGCGGAGCGGGCAGCCCGATAGAAAGGGTCGTCATGGCGACCACTTTTTGTTGAGGCAGTCCGGCAGGTCGAGATCGGGACATTGGATGGCTCCACGCCGAGATGGTGCGTGGGATCTCGGCCCGGGTAAGCCCCCGTCCCTGCACCGAGTGCCGGACGCATCCAGCCGCTGGCACAGAACAACCCGCATTCATGGCTTGGCTTTACGAAGCCGGGCTTTGGACAGGAATTGGCGCACCGAGAGGCATTAGTGAGTAGACTGGGTGATGAGGTTAGTGTTTTGGACCCAAAATTAGAGAAAAACAAAATTTGATGATTGGCAAGGGATTGGCAGTAGTGATTGGCAGATGAGTAGTGATTGGCAAATTTTTAATTTGTTGAAATTTGATGTGCAAAATTGGTAGTGAGCGATAGGCCCGGTGGGTAAGGGTGGCATCCCTGCCACCCTTCCCATGGGGGGCAAAGGAGCAATAGCTTATGGGGTGTATGGCAGTGAAAACTAGCCCGGGTGGGTTAGGTTATATTGATAGGGCCCTAGAAGATGACATTAGGTGACGATAAGGTTAGGTAGTGACTGATACCTGTAGTGGGGACGCAGGTAGATTAGTGTGGATGATAATGACGTGGGAGCGCAATAGTTTAAAGGGACGACTGGGAAGCGCAAGTTTCAGAAGGGAGTAGTTAGATGAGATGATGCTGTGTGAGAATTGAACAGGTGTGATTGCACAGGTGTGCAACTGGACAGGTGTGTGGAACAGTGTGTGAGTAATGAGTGTTGTGGATCAGCGCGAATGCGCTTGGGGAGAGAAGGGTGCAGGTGGCACCAGGTGTGAGAGCACAGGTGTGCAAGTACAGGTGTGTGGAGAGAGTTGGAGTAAGTGGTACGGAGTGGTGTGCATGGTGCGAAGGTGTGGATGGGGGAAGAGTGGACCCCTTTCACGAGTACCCGGGGCGGGTAGTGTAAGTGTTAGGTAGAGGGTATAGGTAAATTGTGGTTGGATATTGGCATTTGTGGTGCGGTTGCAGAATGGTGTTGTGGATGGGTGCATTAGTGTCGTGGAAATGGCTGGGCGTGTAGCCTGTTAGTGTGTGTAGTTGGTTGGGCACTCCACCACTGTGAGGATGTCGGCCAGGTGAGGCCGCAGGTGGGCTCTGGGAGCCGGTAGTTGTGAGTGGGTGCCTGAGGATCCCGGGTGTGGATCGGGTAGCCCAGTGCCAGGGAGGGCACCGAGTGGGGAGAGCGCCAGAGGGCCTTCCCCAGGTAGTTAGGTTAGGGTAAGGAGCAGGTAAGCTCGGAGGCAACTGCAGTGGTGGAGGTGTGCAGGTGGGTAGACCCGCTGGGAGAGGTACACGTCGCAGCCCTGAAATTGTGCGAGGGCACCGAGAGATGAATCGGGGGAGTGAGACCCCAAATTGAAAAGCACCACAGTTTGGCCAATGGGAATTGGTTTTTAGAACCCATAGTGTAAGAGGGCCAATGGTTTGGCCGGAGAAAGACCCCGGGTAGTGTAAAGTTGTTAAAGTCATTTAGGAGATAGTTAGGATTGATGAACCTGTCGCACCATACGCAGCCACTTACCAGTGGTGATGATGATGACTCCACACCTGTGTTTTCTTTGTTTGTGTTGCAGGAAGGAGAATTGCTGTCGGATTTGTGAGACGCATCACGACGTGGATGAGACATTGGGGTGATTCCATCTCTCCCTCCCTAGGAGGGACTGATGATGAATTGGTGATAGCAAATTATGATGTTGAGTTGGAGATGGCAAATTATGATGTTGAGTTGGAGATGGCAAATTTTGATGAAAGTTGAAAATGGCAAATTTGATTGGTTAGGAGGGAGAGAAGACGAATTTGGTTTATGGGAGGAACGGGGAAGACAGTAGGGATGTTTGTTGATTTGTAAAGTAGATGTTTATGGGTAGTGTTGTGTTTTGTGGATACAGTAAGGGGTAAGGGAGGGGCCATGTAGGTTACCTGGTGGGGGGGGGGGGGGGGGGGGGCGTATGGTAGGAACGTACCTGTCTCACCTGGTTCCCATGTGCCCCCAGTGTGCATTACCTTGTATTGCGTGCACTTTTGCGCCCTTACCACCTTACTCACTTGTCTGCTTCTTTTGTCTCCCACCTCCGAGGATCTGGCTTTGGGGCAGAGAGAGAGGAGAGAGAGGTGCTGGCTCCGCAGTTGTGGGCCTGCACTTTCGCTGCTTGCTGCTTGGATCGATACACCATATGGACCGCAATGTTTGTGGCCACCCACAATGGACCGCAGTTCTTTTGCGGCCAAGCACCACCCGTGGAAGGACCTATGGGTCAACGTGGCACCTATGCCAAACAGGTGAACCACTCTTAGTTGGCCCCTGACGGCCACAATACAGAAATGGACGCGGTTGGCGCCTTTCTTGATTTTCTAAGGAAGTAAGAAGGCCAAGTGCACCACACGAAGGCAAAACCAGCGGCAGAACATCGGCCGGCTGCGACACCACACAATGATCACTAAACACTTTATTGGTGCACCGGATGGTGCTGACTGTGTGATGGGGTGGTGCTTTTCGTGCTGGGAAAGGGTGCTCTGCACGTTATTAAAGGCCGTAGGCCACAGAGCACTCGTGGGTTGGTGTATCGATGCTGGCATGCGTGCTCTCTCTATGCATAACATCTGCATGTGTCCCTCCAAAAACAGGTCCTGGATCGTAGTGTAAATATCAGCGTAGTCTTGTAAATAATGCTCCCTACCGGCTGTATGTTTAGTTTGCGAATTCTTTCCGGATTCGGTTATCCTGTGGGTGTGTTTCTGAGAGGAGAAGGGTGCAACGTCGCAGGGGGACATATTTACTCATTTGTGAATATCTGTAAAACTGTCGCACTCAGGGTAGAGTTAATAGTAGTGGGAACTACATCTGAGTGCCACACTAAACTAGGTAAAAATTTATCGGGTCGGGACGCCCCGAGGGTAGAGAAGGGTGCAATGTTGCGAATATGGAATTTGGCCTCCATATCCGCTTGTAAATATTCCCCTATTTCCCCAATACTCCCCAACTATCCCCAATCCCCCATTCCCTAGTCCCATTGCCTGTAAATAACACTCTGTAGAACCGACCTTCCCCTTTTTCCCCCATTAAATGTCGTGCCCAGGTCCACCGCATCTCACGTAGACAACTTTCGGACATCTTGCTAGTTATTCTTAGTCTATGTCAGTTAAGGACTCGTTTCCATTAATTCTGACTCTTCGTTGCACCAGAATGTGATTATATGGCACCAGTAGTGAGTTTAGGACCTTCCCATACCTCCTACCATCTTCTTCCCCAAACAACAACAACAACTACAGCTACAACAACAACTACAACAACGGCGCGCGGGGGGAGTGTGCGTCCTCACACCGGCTCGGTTAGCCGCCATGACCATGCGCTCCACGGGGTTACCACGAAGGGGCTCCCTGTCAGCCCCTCGTCAAGGGCGGAGCCGGTAACCCCCCCCCGCACGCACCCAATGAGAAGCAACGAGCCGATTCCATCTGGGGCGGAGCTAACGAGCCGAGGGCGTGTCACTCCCCGCCGGATATACGCGGCGACTTACCGGATGTGAGGTGAGATGCGCCTGAACTACGGAGAGCAGAGGAAGCCACCGCCACCCCCAGCGCGACGATACCTCCCCGCATCTTTGGACCGGACCGAACCGGGTCGATTCTGCCCTGAGCCCAGGTGCACCTGGAGCCATCGACTGCCTGCCTTTCCTTGCCATCAATCCCCGTGTGAGTCAGCCTTTTGTCCCGTTTATCTGTCGTCTGTTGGGGTTAATATAAGAGTGTGTCTAAGTGCTTGTCTTTCTATGCTGTCCCTCTCATTTCTGTAGTCTAACCTTCCGCCATAATATAACCTCCTCCGGAGGTCTTGAGAACTGAACCCTTGGTGTCATGTCATTGGAATCCAGCAGTTGTCCTTTTCCTTCATTGATCTAGCGTAGCGCGACTAGTCAACGTTCGAGCATAATCGGGTAAACTGTGCAGACGTGGTCATACCAAACCGCTCGGTAAACTAACATCCACCACCGCGTCTGTAACAATATATATATATATATGTATATATATATTTTTTGTTACGGACACGACTTAAGATGTTGTGATGGGCCGAGCGGAATGGCCGCCGTGTTCGCACAGTTTACCCGATTACACTCGAACGTTGGCCAAATCGCGCTATGCTAAATCAATGAAGGAAAGGACACAACGGCTGGGATAAATGAAACGACACAAGGGGTACAGTTCTCAAGACCTCCGGAGGAGGATATAATTGGTGGTGCAGAAAAGGGGTAGATTACAAGGTAAGAGGTAAAGCACAGAAAAGATGGGCACTTAGACACAATCTTATCTTATCCCAGACAGACCACAGACAAACGGAACAAGACTGACTTACACAGGGATTGATGGCAGGGAAGGACAGGCAGTCGATAGCACAAGGTGCACCTTGGCTCAGGGACAGGATACAGCACGGTCCAGTAGATGCAGGGAGGTGTCACAGCGCTCGGTTGGTGGCGTCTCTCTTCCTTCAAGTCCAGCGCGCATCTGACGTCACCTCCCTCTTCCTGCGCATGCTCAGCGGGGAGTGACACGCCCTCGGCTCGTTGGCCCCGCCCCAGATGGGAGCGGTCCGCCGCTTCTATTGGGTGCGGGGGGTTACCGCGCTCCTCCCTTGACGAGGAGCTGACAGCGAGCCCCTACGTGGTAACCCCGTCGGAGCACATGTTCGATGGCGGCTAACCAAGCCGGAGTGAGGACGCGCACTCCCCGCGCCGCCGCCGTTGTTGTTGCTGTTGTTGTTGTTGTTGTTGCTGAACCGTGAGGAAGAGCTGCGGGGAGGTATTGGGAGGTCCTAAACTTCCTAACGGTGCCATACAATCACATTCTGGTGCAACGAAGAGTCAGAATTAATGGAAACGAGTCCTTAACTGACATAGACTAAGAATAACTAGCAAGATGTCCTATAGTTGTCTACGTGAGATGCGGTGGACCTGGATGTGACATTTAATGGGGGAAATAGGGGAAGGTCGGGTCTACAGAGTGTTGTTTACAGAAAATGGGACTAGGGAATGGGGGATTGGGGATAGTTGGGAAGTATTGGGGAAATAGGGGAATATTTACAAGCGGATATGGATGGATGCCAATCTCATATCCGCAACATTGCACCCTTCTCTACCTCGGGGCGTCCCGACCTGAGAAATTTTTTCTTACTTTAGTGTGGCACTCAGATGTAGTTCCCTCTACTATTAACTCAACCCTGAGTGCGACAGTTTTACAGATGTTCACAAATGAGTAAATATGTCCCCCTGCGACGTTGCACCCTTCTCCTCACAGAAACACACCCACAGGATAACCGAATCGCGGAAAGAATCCTCAAACTAAACATACAGCCGGTAGGGAGCATCATTTATACAAGACTACACTGATATTTACACTACGATCCAGGACCTGTTCTTTGAGGAACACATGCAGATGTTATGCATAGAGAGAGCATGCATGCCAGCATCGATACACCAACCCACGAGTGCCCTGTGGCCCTACGGCCTTTAATAATGTGCAGAGCACCCCGTCCAAGCACCAAAAAGCACCACCCCATACACACAGTCAGCACCATCTGGTGCACCAATAAAGTGTTCATAGTCACCGGTGGTGTCGCAGCCGGCCGATGTTCTGTCGCTGGTCTTGCCTTCTCTTGGCCTTCTGGCTTCTTTAAAAATAAAGAAAGGCACCAACCGCGTCCATTTCTGAATTGTGGCCGTCAGGGGGGCCAACTATAAGTGGTTCACCTGTATGGCATAGGTGCCACGTTGACCCAGAGGTCCATCAACGGGTGGTGCTTGCCCGCAAAAGAACTGCGGTCCATGGTGGGCGGCCACAAAAATTGCGGTCCATATGGTGTATCGATCCCGGCAGCAAGCAGCGAAAGTACAGGCCCACAACTGCGGAGCCAGCACCTCTCTCTCCTCTCTCTCTGCCCCAAAGCCAGATCTTCGGAGGTGGGAGACAAAAAAAAGACAAGTGAGTAAGGTGGTAAGGGCGCAAAAGTGCACGCAATGCAAGGTAATGCACATTGGGGGCACATGGGAACCAGGTGAGACAGGTACGTTCCTACCGTACGCCCCCCCCCCCCACCAGGTAACCTACATTGCCCCTCCCTTACCCCTTACTGTATCCACAAAACACAACACTACCCATAAACATCTACTTTACAAATCAACAAACGTCCCTACTGTCTTCCCCGTTCCTCCCATAAACCAAATTCGTCTTCTCTCCCTCCTAACCAATCAAATTTGCCATTTCCAACTCTCATCAAAATTTGCCATCTCCAACTCAACATCAAAATTTGCCATCACCAATTCATAATCAGTCCCTCCTAAGGAGGGAGAGATGGAATCACCCCAATGTCTCATCCACGTCGTGATGCGTCTCACAAATCCAACAGCAATTCTCATTTCCTGCAACACAGAACAAAAGAACACAGGTGTGGAGTCATCATCATCACCTCAGGTAAGTGGCTGCGTATGGTGCGACAGGTTCATCAATCCTAACTATTTCCTAAATGACATTAACACACTTTACACTACCCGGGGTCTTTCCCTGCCAATCCATTGGCCAACTTACTCTATGGGTTCTAAAAACCAATTCCCATTGACCAAACTGTGGTGCTTCTCAATTTGGGGTCTCACTCCCCCGATTCATCTCCCGGTGCCCTCGCACAATTTCTGGGCTGTGACGTGTAGCTCTCCCAGCAGGTCTACCCACCTGCACACCTCCACCACTGTAGTTGCCACCCGAGCTTACCTGCTCCTCACCCTAACCTAACTAACTGGGGAAGGCCCTCTCGCACTCTCACCCCCTCAGTGCCCTCTCTGGCACGGGCTGCCCGATCCACACCCGGGATCCTCAGGCACCCACTGACACTAACGGCTCCCAGAGCCCACCTGCGGCCTCACCTGGCCGACATCCTCACAGTGGTGGAGTGCCCAAACCAACTACCCACACTAACAGGCTACACGCCCAGCCATTTCCACAACACTAATGCACCCATCCACAATACCATTCTGCAACCGCACCACAAATGCCAATATCCAACCACAATTTACCTATACCCTCTACCTAACACTTACACTACCCGCCCCGGGTACTCGTGAAAGGGGTCCACTCTTCCCCCATCCACACCTTCGCACCATGCACACCACTCCGTACCACTTACTCCAACTCTCTCCACACCACTCATTCTCTGCTCCATATATTCCACACACCTGTACTTGCACACCTGTGCTCTCATACTTGGTGCCGCCTGCACCCTTCTCTCCCCCAAGCGCATTCGCGCTGATCCACAAAACTCACTACTCCCTCACTGCTCCACACACCTGTCCAGTTCTCACACAGCATCATCTCGTCTAACTACTCCCCTCTGAAACTTGCGCTTCCCAGTCGTCCCTTTAAACTATTGCGCTCCCTCGTCATTATCATCCACACTAAACTACCTGCGTCCCCACTACAGGTATCAGTCACTATCTAAACCTTAACGTTACCTAATGTCATCTTCTAGGGCCCTACACACAATATATCCTAACCCTCCCGGGCTAGTTTTCACTGCCATACACCCCATAAACTATTGCGCATTTGCCCCCACTATCAATTTGGCACACCAAATTCCAGCCAATCAACTGCCAATCACCGTACCAATCATCTAATTTTGCTTTTTTAAATAATTTTGGGGCCAAAACACTATCCTCATCACCCGTCTACTTATTAGGTCCTCTCGGTGCACCAATTCACGTCTACAGCCCGGCTTCGTACAGCCAAGCCATGAATGCGGGTTGTTTGGTGCCAGCGGCTGGATACGTCCCGCATTCGGTGCAGGGAAGGAGGTTTACCCGGGCCGAGGTCCCACGCACCATCTCGGCACGGAGCCATCCCATGGCCCGATCTCGACCTGCCGGAATGCCTCAACAAAAAGTGGTCGCCATGACGACCCTTCCTATCGGGCTGCCAGCTCCGCCTAGTGGAGCACGGACGCGGCCGTTCAAAGCGCGGCCCAGCGTGGATCGCGTACGGCGGTCCTTTCGAACCCGCCGTGGCTCGGATCCCCGCTGGTTCTCGCGGCACGCGAAGCCCGGCACGCACCGAGGGCCCGATTCGGCTATAAGTCGCTCTAACCGCTAACCCGGTTACCGTCGATGCCTCACCTGCATGCTTACACCCCGCAGCCCGTTCCTTGCTCACACATCCAGCCGTCTCCATGCTCCTCGTCGTACCTTCTCTTACACACCTCGGTACACTCATTCCGCTCTCAGACTTGGTCACACACCTGACCACCGAACACCTTGGCACACATTCGTCGCTCGCACACCTCACCAACACACCTCTTCGCGCCCCCTCCTCGGTCACCTCCTCTGTGACAATCACAGGTGTGCTTCCACTCACACACCCAACCACGTGCCTCACGACCAACTCAAGTGTGCATTCCCACACACGCTCTACCATTCCAGGTGTGCTTCCTTTCTCACCTGTCACAACCAACTCACGCTCCGTGTCACTCTTACTACTCTCACCTCCACTCTTGACAGCGCACTCACCCTTACTCTCGACAGCGCACTCTTTCCTCATGCACCCGTCCGTTACACACCTTTCTCGCGCACACTCTCCCGTTACACCCTCTGTAACACTCACCACAGGTGTACACTCTTCCTTACTTTTGACAGCGCACTCTTTCCCCATGCACCTGTCCGTCACACATCTTTCTCGCACACCCTCTCCCGTTACATCCTCTGTAACACTCACCACAGGCGTGCATTCTTCCTTACCTTTGACAGCGCACTCTTTCCCCATGCACCTGTCCGTTACACACCTTTCTCGCGCACACTCTCCCGTTACTTCCTCCGTAACACTTACCACACCGCGCTTCCATGTGCTCCCTCGCACACGCGCTACGACCGACTCACTCTCGACAGCACCCTCACTCCTTGGCACGCACTTTTTCCTCACACACCCCAGAGTCGGACTTTCTCGCACACCTCCTTTTTCGCACACCAGACCTGTCGCACACTTCACCAACGGCCTCTCACGAACACCCGGGTCCATCTCGACCCCAAGCTTCTTAAATCACCTGGCGCATCATACGCACGACCATATTGGTCACCACTTACACCGGGTCCTCTTTCTCTTCGCTTCTCCTCCATCACCTGCGAATCCCTCATCCAGTTAATGAGCACATCATCACGATCCGAACACAGACTTTGGACCAATTCTTTTACTTCCTCCTTTATCTCTTTCTTATCCCCTCTCCGTCGCTTCTTAATTTCGCTCACCCCTTCTTCCACTTCTTCTAATTTCTGCTTCACCTCTTTTATGTCCCGGTACGTCTACTCAAGCTCGTCCTCTAAGGCTACCTTGACCGTTTTCATGTGCGTCCTCACCTGCCGGTCCTTCGTCTCCATTACCTCTGTCACCTCGTCCAACCTCGTTGTCAGTCCCTCACGTACCATCTGACATTCCCTCTTCGTCGCTATCAAGTCGTCTTTTAGTTCTTTCTGTGTCGCTTTTAACCCTCCTAGTACCGCAGTGTTCCTTTGTACCTGCTCCACTAACTCAGTCTGTCCCACCGTCAGCTGTTCCACCTCCTGCGTCAGGTCCTCTATGCCCCCTTGTAACTTTACAGTCCCCTTTCTCACCTCCTTCTCCATGCGCTCCTTACAGTGCCTCACCTCCTCGCGCACTCCTCCGACCTCCTCACTCACACCTCTTCTGATCTCTTCTCCCATCACTTGCATCTCCTGCCCAGATGCCACCCTCATCTGCTCCATTTCCTCCCTGTGAGCATCCAATTTAGTTTCTACGCCCATTCTGACCCCCTCTATCTGCTGCCCCATTTGTTTAATTTCCCTTTCTGCTTGGTCCCTCGTGTCCCTCAATTTGCCTTCCATACTGTTTTCTAACCCCTCTAACCCCTTTTTCATCCCTTCCATTTGATTCTCCTGAACGGCCATTCTGTTTTCTACCCCCATTAACCCCTCCTGTATTTCCCCTAATCTATTGTCTAATCCCTCTATTCTACTCCCTAACCCTCCGATCTGGGCCCCCATCCTTTGTTCTAACCGTTGGCTATTGGCCCCCATGTCCTCCCTCAATTTCTCGCTATTGGACCCCATGTGGCCCTCCAATCGCTCACCCTGAGCATCCATCCGGTTCCCCTTTACCCCCAATTGCTCACTCTGCAGTTTGAGGGACGCCTGCATTTGCACCATAAATTGCTCCATGAGGGCCTGCATTTGGGCCATTCCTCCCACTTGTGCAGCGGGTGCGGCCGCCGTAGCTATGTGCGAGGCGCCATTTTGCGCGCCCGCAACCTCGTGCGCGAGGACGCCATTTTGCGAACCTGCCGCCCTCACTGCTTCGCTCTCCTCATGTCCCTCAATTTGGTCCTGGATCGACCCTGCCTCACTCTCCTCTACCGGAACCCAGCCGTCTTGATCTGCCATAGCGCGACTTTCAAAATTCGGGTTTTTATTTTTGTAAAACAAAATCAAATTTCGCCGTTAATAATTTCGAGCGCGTGAAGCGCGCTTCGGGTCCAATCCCACTTCCCGACACCAATTGTTACGGACACGACTTAAGATGTTGTGATGGGCCGAGCGGAATGGCCGCCGTGTTCGCACAGTTTACCCGATTACACTCGAACGTTGGCCAAATCGCGCTATGCTAAATCAATGAAGGAAAGGACACAACGGCTGGGATAAATGAAACGACACAAGGGGTACAGTTCTCAAGACCTCCGGAGGAGGATATAATTGGTGGTGCAGAAAAGGGGTAGATTACAAGGTAAGAGGTAAAGCACAGAAAAGATGGGCACTTAGACACAATCTTATCTTATCCCAGACAGACCACAGACAAACGGAACAAGACTGACTTACACAGGGATTGATGGCAGGGAAGGACAGGCAGTCGATAGCACAAGGTGCACCTTGGCTCAGGGACAGGATACAGCACGGTCCAGTAGATGCAGGGAGGTGTCACAGCGCTCGGTTGGTGGCGTCTCTCTTCCTTCAAGTCCAGCGCGCATCTGACGTCACCTCCCTCTTCCTGCGCATGCTCAGCGGGGAGTGACACGCCCTCGGCTCGTTGGCCCCGCCCCAGATGGGAGCGGTCCGCCGCTTCTATTGGGTGCGGGGGGTTACCGGGCTCCGCCCTTGACGAGGAGCTGACAGCGAGCCCCTACGTGGTAACCCCGTCGGAGCACATGTTCGATGGCGGCTAACCAAGCCGGAGTGAGGATGCGCACTCCCCGCGCCGCCGCCGTTGTTGTTGCTGTTGTTGTTGTTGTTGCTGAACCGTGAGGAAGAGCTGCGGGGAGGTATTGGGAGGTCCTAAACTTCCTAACGGTGCCATACAATCACATTCTGGTGCAACGAAGAGTCAGAATTAATGGAAACGAGTCCTTAACTGACATAGACTAAGAATAACGAGCAAGATGTCCTATAGTTGTCTACGTGAGATGCGGTGGACCTGGATGCGACATTTAATGGGGGAAATAGGGGAAGGTCGGGTCTACAGAGTGTTGTTTACAGAAAATGGGACTAGGGAATGGGGGATTGGGGATAGTTGGGAAGTATTGGGGAAATAGGGGAATATTTACAAGCGGATATGGATGGATGCCAATCTCATATCCGCAACAATATATATATATATATATATATATATATATATATATATATATATATATATATATACATATACATATATATATATATATATATATATATATATATATATATATATTGTTGCGAATATGGCATTTGGCCTCCATATCCGCTTGTAAATATTCCCCTATTTCCCCAATACTCCCCAACTATCCCCAATCCCCCATTCCCTAGTCCCATTGCCTGTAAATAACACTCTGTAGAACCGACCTTCCCCTTTTTCCCCCATTAAATGTCGTGCCCAGGTCCACCGCATCTCACGTAGACAACTTTCGGACATCTTGCTAGTTATTCTTAGTCTATGTCAGTTAAGGACTCGTTTCCATTAATTCTGACTCTTCGTTGCACCAGAATGTGATTATATGGCACCAGTAGTGAGTTTAGGACCTTCCCATACCTCCTCCCATCTTCTTCCCCAAACAACAACAACTACAACAACTACAACAACAACTACAACAACAGAGGGGCGCGGCGCGGCGTGCGGGGAGTGTGCGTCCTCACACCGGCTCGGTTAGCCACCATGACCATGCGCTCCGACGGGGTTACCACGAAGGGGCTCCCTGTCAGCCCCTCGTCAAGGGCGGAGCCGGTAACCCCCCCCGCACGCACCCAATGAGAAGCAACGGGCCGATTCCATCTGGGGCGGAGCTAACGAGCCGAGGGCGTGTCACTCCCCGCCGGATATACGCGGCGACTTACCGGATGTGACGTCAGATGCGCCCCCAGCTTGAGAAGACAATCACCACATCCGAGCGCTGCGACCTCCCCGCATCTCTAGACCGGACCGGGTCGATCCTGCCCTGAGCCCAGGTGCACCTGGAGCCATCGATTCTGCCTTTCCTTGCCATCAATCCCCGTGTGAGTCAGTTTTGTCCTGTTTATCTGTCGTCTGTCAGGGAATAAGATAAGTGTGTCTAAGTGCCTGTCTTTCTATGCTGTCCCTCTCATTCCTGTAATCTAACCTTCCGCCCTAATATAACCTCCTCCGGAGGTCTTGAGAACTGAACCCTTGGTGTCGTGTCATTTTAATCCCAGCCGTTGTGTCCTTTTCCATCATTGATTCAGCGTAGCGCGACTCGGCAACGTTCGAGTATAATCGGGTAACTTGTGCGGACACGGCGGCCATTCCGCTCGGCCCACCATAACATCAAAGTCGTGTCTGTAACAATTGGTGTCGAGGAGTGGAATTCGGACCCGGGACTAAATTTATTAGGCCCAAATTTTGGAACACCAATTGTACCACTAGGGTAACAATTGGTGTTGGGGAGGTAGAATTCGACCCGGAGCGCGTTTCCCGCTCGAAATTATAACGGCGAAATTTGAATTTGTTTTACGGAAATAAAAACCCGAATTTTGAAAGTCGCGCTATGGCGGATCAAGACAGCTGGGGTCCGGTAGGGGAGAGTGAGGCAGGGTCGGTCCAGGACCAAATTGAGGGACGCGAGGAGAGCGAAGCAGCGAGGGTAGCAGACGCACAAAATAGCGTCGTTGCGCCCGACGTTGCGGGGGCGCAAAATGGCGCCTCGCTGGTCACCGCGCCCGCGACCGTGGCAGCGCCCCTGGTGGATTCGAACCTTTTCCTCCTGCAAATGGGGGCCCTTATGGAGAGGCTAGAAGCAAAAATGGGGGTAATGGGAAACCAAATGGGGGTAATGGGGAACCGGATGGAGGCTCAGAATGAGCAAATGAGGGTTGATAGTGAGCGATTAGAGGGCCAAATGGGGGTAATGAGGGACGAAGCGAGGGGTACCGGTGAGGGGTTAGACAATAATTTTAAGGGATTAGACAAGAAATTTGGGAAGTTAGACAATAATTTTGAGGAGTTAGACAAGAAATTTGGGAAGTTAGACAATAATTTTGAGGGGTTAGACAACGGGATAAAAGAGGTGAGAAATGGGTTAATGGGGGTAGAAAATAGAATGGCTGCCCAGGAGAATCAGATAGAGGGAGTGAAAAATGGGTTAGAGGGGTTAGAAAACAGGATGGAAGGCAAATTGAGGGACATGAGGGACCAAGCGGAAAGGGAAGTTAACCAAATGGGGCAGCAGATAGAGGGGGTCAGAATGGGGGTAGAAACCAAACTGGATGCTCACAGGGAGGAAATGGAGCAGATGAGGGTGGCATCTGGGCAGGAGATGCAAGTGATGGGAGAGGAGATCAGAGGAGGAGTGAGTGAGGAGGTCGGAGGAGTGCGCGAGGAGGTGAGGCACTGTAAGGAGCACATGGAGAAGGAGGTGAGAAAGGGGACTGTAAAGTTACAAGGGGGCATAGAGGGCCTGACGCAGGAGGTGGAACAGCTGACAGAGGGACAAAAAGGACTAACGGAGCAGGTTCAAAGGAACACTGCGGTATTAGGAGGTTTAAAAGCGACACAAAACGACATAAAAAACGACTTAATAGCGACGAAGAGGGAATGTCAGATGGTACGTGAGGGACTGACAACGAGGCTGGACGAGGTGATAGAGGTAATGGAGACGAAGGACCGGCAGGTGAGGACGCACATGGAAACGGTCAAGGTAGCCTTGGAGGACGAGCTTGAGGAGACGTACCGGGGAATAAAAGAGGTGAAGCAGAAATTAGAAGAAGTGGAAGAAGGGATGAGCGAAATTAAGAAGCGACGGAGAGGGGATAAGAAAGAGATAAAAGAGGAGATAAAAGAATTGGTCCAAAGTCTGTGTTTGGATCGTGATGATGTGCTCATTAACCGGATGAGGGATTCGCAGGTGATGGAGGAGAAGCGAAGAGGAAGAGGACCCGGTGTAAGTGGTGACCAATATGGTCGTGCGTATGATGCGCCAGGTGATTTGATAAGCTGGGGGGTCGAGATAGACCCGGGTGTTCGTGAGAGGCCGTTGGTGAAGTGTGCGACAGGTCTGGTGTGCGAAAAAGGAGGTGTGCAAGAAAGTCCGACTCTGGGGTGTGTGAGGAAAAAGTGCGTGCCAAGGAGTGAGGGTGCTGGCGAGAATGAGTCGGTCGTAGCGCGTGTGCGAGGGAGCACATGGAAGCGCGGTGTGGTAAGTGTTACAGAGGGTGTGACGGGAGAGTGTGCGCGAGAAAGGTGTGCGCGAGAAAGGTGTGTGACGGACGGGTGCATGGGGAAAGAGTGCGCTGTCAAAGGCAAGGAAGAATGCACACCTGTGGTGAGTGTTACAGAGGGTGTAACGGGAGAGTGTGCGCGAGAAAGGTGTGTGACGGACAGGTGCATGAGGAGAGAGTGCGCTGTCAAGAGTAAGGGTGAGTGCGCTGTCAAGAATGGAGGTGAGAGTAGTGAGAGTGACAAGGAGAGTGAGTTGGTTGTGACAGGTGAGCGAGGATGTACACCTGGGATGGCAGGATGCACACCTGGAATGGTAGAGCGTGAGTGGGAATGCACGCTGGAGTTGGTGGTGAGGCACGTGGTTGGGTGTGCGAATGAGAGCACACCTGTGATTGTCACAGAGGAGGTGACAGAGGAGGGGGTGCGAAGAGGTGTGTTGGTGAGGTGTGCGACCAACGAATGTGTGCCAAAGTGTTTGGTGGTCAGGTGTGTGACCAAGGCTGTGAGTGGAATGAGTGTACCGAGGTGTGTAAGGAAAGGTACGAGGAGCATGGAGACGGCTGGATGTGTGAGCAAGGAACGGGCTGCGGGGTGTAAGCGTCCAGGTGAAGCATCGACGTTAGACGGGGTAGAGTTTAGAACGACTTATAGCCGAATCGGGCCCTCGGTGCGTGCCGGGCCTCGCTTTGAACGGCCGCGTCCGTGCTCCACTAGGCGGAGCGGGCAGCCCGATAGAAAGGGTCGTCATGGCGACCACTTTTTGTTGAGGCAGTCCGGCAGGTCGAGATCGGGACATTGGATGGCTCCACGCCGAGATGGTGCGTGGGATCTCGGCCCGGGTAAGCCCCCGTCCCTGCACCGAGTGCCGGACGCGTCCAGCCGCTGGCACCAAACAACCCGCATTCATGGCTTGGCTTTACGAAGCCGGGCTTTGGACAGGAATTGGCGCACCGAGAGGCATTAGTGAGTAGACTGGGTGATGAGGTTAGTGTTTTGGCCCCAAAATTAGAGAAAAACAATATTTGATGATTGGCAAAGGATTGGCAGTAATGATTGGCAGATGATGGTATGTGATTGGCAAATTTTTGATTTGTGGAAATTGGATGTGCAAAATTGGTAGTGAGCGATGGGCCCGGTGGGTAAGGGTGGCATCCCTGCCACCCTTCCCATGTGGGGCAAAGGAGCAATAGCTTATGGGGTATATGGCAGTGAAAACTAGCCCGGGTGGGTTAGGTTATATTGATAGGGATCCAGCGAAGATGACATTAGGTAACGTTAAGTTTAGTTAGTGACTGATACCTGTAGTGGGGACGCAGGTAGATTAGCGTGGATGATAATGATGTGGGAGCGCAATAGTTTCAAGGGACGACTGGGAAGCGCAAGTTTCAGAGGGGAGTAGTTAGATGAGATGATGCTGTGTGAGAACTGGACAGGTGTGTGGAGCAGTGTGGAGCAGTGTATGAGTAGTGAGTGTTGTGGATCAGCGCGAATGCGCTTGGGGAGAGAAGGGTGCAGGCGGCACCAAGTATGAGAGCACAGGTGTGCAAGTACAGGTGTGTGGAATACATGGAGCAGGGAATGAGTGGTGTGGAGAGAGTTGGAGTAAGTGGTACGGAGTGGTGTGCATGGTGCGAAGGTGTGGATGGGGGAAGAGTGGACCCCTATCACGGATACCCGGGGCGGGTAGTGTAAGTGTTAGGTAGAGGGTATAGGTAAATTGTGGTTGGATATTGGCATTTGTGGTGCGATTGCAGAATGGTATTGTGGATGGGTGCATTAGTGTTGTGGAAATGGCTGGGCGTGTAGCCTGTTAGTGTGTGTAGTTGGTTGGGCACTCCACCACTGTGAGGATGTCGGCCAGGTGAGGCCGCAGGTGGGCTCTGGGAGCCGTTAGCGGTGGATGGGGCCCGAGGATCCGGAGGACGGACCCGGGTAGCCCAGTGCCAGAGAGGGCACCGAGTGGGGAGAGCGCCAGAGGGCCTTCCCCAGGTAGTTAGGTTAGGGTAAGGAGCAGGTAAGCTCGGAGGCAACTGCAGTGGTGGGGGTGTGCAGGTGGGTAGACCCGCTGGGAGAGGTACACGCCACAGCCCAGAAATTGTGCGAGGGCACCGGGAGATGAATCGGGGGAGTGAGACCCCAAATTGAAAAGCACCACAGGTTGGCCAATGGGAATTGGTTTTTAGAACCCATAGTGTAAGAGGGCCAATGGTTTGGCCGGAGAAAGACCCCGGGTAGTGTAAAGTTGTTAAAGTCATTTAGGAAATAGTTAGGAGTGATGAACCTGTCGCACCATACGCAGCCACTTACCTGTGGTGATGATGATGACTCCACACCTGTGTTTTCTTTGTTTGTGTTGCAGAAATGAGAATTGCTGTGAGGATTTGTGAGACGCATCACGACGTGGATGAGACATTGGGGTGATTCCATCTCTCCCTCCCTAGGAGGGACTGATGATGAATTGGTAATGGCAAATTATGATGTTGAGTTGGAGATGGCAAATTTTGATGAAAGTTGAAAATGGCAAATTTGATTGGTTAGGAGGGAGAGAAGACGAATTTGGTTTATGGGAGGAACGGGGAAGACAGTAGGGATGTTTGTTGATTTGTAAAGTAGATGTTTATGGGTAGTGTTGTGTTTTGTGGATACAGTAAGGGGTAAGGGAGGGGCCATGTAGCTTACCTGGTGGGGGGGGGGGGCGTACGGTAGGAACGTACCTGTCTCACCTGGTTCCCATGTGCCCCCAGTGTGCATCATCTTATATTGCGTGCACTTTTGCGCCCTTACCACCTTACTCACTTGTCTGCTTCTTTTGTCTCCCACCTCCGAGGATCTGGCTTTGGGGCAGAGAGAGAGGAGAGAGAGGTGCTGGCTTCGCAGTTGTGGGCCTGCACTTTCACTGCTTGCTGCTTGGATCGATACACCATATGGACCGCAATGTTTGTGGCCACCCACAATGGACCGCAGTTCTTTTGCGGCCAAGCACCACCCGTGGAAGGACCT
>NC_136269.1:9618476-9625976 GCF_964187855.1 Myxine glutinosa
TGGAAGACAAATCCTTAGCCTAATACACAGAATAAGGAAATAACTGTCAACAAGGGGGAAATCTATTATTGGCTAACGTGAGTGCTTATGAACTAATTACGGGACGCACTTTGACCTTTATACATAACTGGAGCAAGGAGGGCGATATTTTTACAACAATTTACACAACAAAAAAAAACACCATTCTCATATCCACAACAATATATTGTCATCTTCCTGGGGACGAATATCCGATCAAGCTTTAACTCCGAGGCATTCACTCAAACAATGGCGGCTCTTCTTTACACTCGCGGGAGTGGAGGGCAGCAAGACTCTTGCCTGTACGGATTCCACTGGAGCGTCCTCAAACCACGATAATCAAACAAGACTGACACGGAATTAAAATGCAACAATTAACGGGTTTAATAAAATCATGCCAGGGAACAAAGAAATGCACGGTAAACTAAAGTCCGAAATTGAGGTGCCCCCATACGGACTCGTATACAACACAAGGGGAAAACGAAAGTGAAAAATAAATGTGTTTGTGTGGTGTGTACTCAGCCTTGAGCGGCCCTCAAACCCTGTCGGCCCTTTAACAGGTCCCCGAGTCTGATGCCCGGGAAAACACACGCCTTGGCGCGAAGTCCGTTCACCGCCAACCGCCGAGCGTGAAGTGAGCAGGCCCTGGCTCCTTCCTTGCCATCCACTCCACAAAGCATCGCAGTCTCTCCGGCTCACTCGGCACGGCACACAGCCATCATGAAGCCACGAGCCAAGGGCATCTGAGTCCACGAGCTGCGACCGCCAATGTCAGGACCAAGAGCGAGGAAGAGAAGAGGAGCATGAACTGCGACCGCCCTCCATGCAGCCAGTACCAAGAGAAAGAAAAATGTGACTTTTTGCTTTAACTCGGGACACAGAGAGAGAAAATGTGACTGCTCGTCGTCAAATCCCGGACCAAGAGGGAGCAAATAATAAGTGACCGTTTGCGATGGAGGCCATTCCAGAGAGAGCGAAAATGTCGGTCCTGTCTTTTTGTTTCCCGCTGTCGACTTCATCTGATGACATCTGTGCACGCTCCAATCAAAGAGTCCATCATAGCAGTCCATCATCCTGACCAATCATCATCTCTTGGGGCGGGGCCCCACGGCCCTGCTTGCTTGGTGTTGTGATGACTCGGCTGGCGGCGCCAGCAGCAGCGTTCAATGTATGAATCCTGGTGGTTTTTAATGGTATTTATTTTTGGTTTGGAGTGCATGGCTGGTGTGGTATACGTCATAAGGAACACAGTAAAAATAGCAGAGGCAACTTCACACAGGGAATTACCCTTATACCCTACTTAATTAACATAGCTCCACCCCTTGCCATGGAGACAATTATACGACCTTACGTGACATACGGCCTAACTGATTCTCTACTTAGTTACATGGAGGTTCTTCTTCTTCGTTGCGGCATTCGGAGCACACTACCCTATACAATCCAGGCTGGCCCTAAGGTATTTCATTACTACCCACACAAACGTAATAATAATAATATATTGTTACGGACCGCGGATAAGATGTTGGTTTGCCGAGCGGATGGCACCGCGGCCGAACAGTTACCCCGACTAACCCGATTCCTGAACGTTGGCCGGATCGCGCCACAGATATTCAATGGGGAAAAGACTAAAGCGAAGGATGTGAAGAAGAAGGAAGACAAAGGGTAAGGAATACCAATATAATTTATTACTATGTACAGGATTGAAAGAAACCAAGGAAGAAGGAAAGATAAGAAAATAATTTACAGAAGAATTCAGAGACACAGTGCAACGCTAGCTTACCTACAGTCTTAATTAACCCAGGGACAAGACACACAGAACAAACTCACGTACACAAAAGGATGGAAAGGCAGGAGGTGGATGGCTGGAGGGAGATGAAGGTCCAATGGATACTGCAGCACGATCGGCGCGTTTTGCAGCCGCCGTTCCTTCGCGGCCCTGCTCAAAACTGCCGTCCAGGCCCCAAGCTGCTGTTGTTGCTGCTGTGGCTGCTGCTGCTGCGGCTGTGTGGACGTTGCGTGCTCTTTTCAGGACTCGTCTCTCTCGTCTTGTCAAAGCTCATCTGCTTCTGTAAAAGCTCATCTGGTCCAACCACTTCTGTAAAAGCTCATCTGGTCCAACCACTTCTGTAAAAGCTCATCTGGTCCAACCACTTCTGTAAAAGCTCATCTGGTCCAACCACTCAACTCAACAACAACTCCTTGCTTCTTGCGTGCGCGCTTTTATAGCGCCTCAGGCGATCAAGCCGCCGGCCTTCAGGACACGCCCATCGGTCAGCTCGCCTCGACCCTGATTGGTCGGCACAGCCCTCTGGCTCTGCCCTTGATGATGATGGGCGGGCACGCCCTTCTTCCCCGAGCTGAGCACATGCTTAATGGCGGCTTTGGGGTGAAATCAGCAACCCACCGCTGTAACAAACCTGGCAAACTGCCCAGTGCGGTTGGCAATGGAGACTTGGAGGGGATGTAGCTGGAAATGGAGATTTTGGGAATGGGAATGAAAGGGAATCTAACTTGTTTCACTTGGTGCAATGGAGTGTCATCTTAATGGAAGACAAGGCCTTACCCTAATACACATAATAAAGATATAACTATCAACAAGGGGGAAATCTATGATTGGCTGACGTGATTGTTTATGACCTAATTATGGGACGCCCTTTGACCTTTATACATAACTGGAGTAAGGAGGGTCCAGAATAAAGCACTAATAATAAAAAACACAATAAAAAAACACAATCCTCATATCCACAACAATATATATATATGTATATATCTTTTCTATCTATATAATTTTGCACCAAGCAAATGTTTCCCCACACAATTGCTGTACCCGCTTGGGTTTTGTAATGAATATCTGAGTAATGCAAAAAGTATGTCATTAAAAATAAAGTTATTATATGGCTAAATCAATAAAATATATTTTACCAATCCACATATTAACTGATATATTAACTAACTGATTAACCTCTTCATTATCATAAGATTGTTCTGCGCCTTAATTAGTTTTTGTCTTTAAATGACCAACATTACCAACATTTTGCTTGGAAGCTTGAGAAATTTATTGATCGTTTCTGTTGAACCTGACATCATTACTTATCTTTATGGTGACGTCTTCCTGTTGGTCACAGGTTCAGTTATTGAACACGAGATTTTTCACGCATAGATGAAGCCAATACAGGTCACGTTTCAATATTCTTTACTGATATTTTTCAGTTTGCCACACCTTTACAGTTTATTGGGAGAAACCACGAATATATTATTGAGAAGAAACATCGTTTAGCATAAAAAAAAGATATCACCAGAAGGTTTACCAATATTTTTGATACAACATTAGGATGTGCGGACATTGCAAAGTTAAGAATGAATACCTTCAACAATGCAGGCAGTTTGGTATCATGTGTTACGTGCTCCTCCCCGACTCCCTGGTCACGGTGTACCTCCGAGCCCCGAGAGGAGTCACGGCAGAAAAATGTGTTATTCTGTATGTCAAAGATCAATGGTGAAGCCACACCAATTGTTACAAACCAACAGGTATTGTATTAAGATCACACAAGAATAACAGTACAAAAACAATAGTAATCAATTGTACAACAAATAGTATATCATTCCTATGATGGTACCATCAGGTTCGTACAATATAACTCACTGTGCTCCAAGTGAGCGAAAAAAAGAAGATTCCCAATGTCTCTATTCCCAGGCTTCAAGCCAAAGTCGATCCATTCCAGCGATCGACAGATCAATGTCCAATCGAGACCAGTATCCCGTTGGGTTGGCAGTTACAGTCCCTGCTGCCAAAGCTGTGCAAAGGCGCCCTCCAGGCGACTGGGAAATCCAAAGACGCCCTCCAGGCGACTGGGAAATCACACCCTCGGGTATGGACGCTCCACAGCTCGCAGTCGGCGACACGCAGACTTTCCACTCAAAAGCCACGTCACACACACACACCCCAGATCTACGTCTGAAGACGGTGAAAATGGTCGAAACGAGACGAAACCTTGAGCGAAGCGCAAGTCCTGCGCGAGTCAAAATGGCCGACGGCCCGGTCTCGTGGCGCAACGGCACGACGATGATGACGATCATTCTTTTCAGAATCCACCGCAAAACCTGACCCGCAGGTTGATCTGTCACAGCGATAACAACTCTGTCGCAGGAATCCCTTTCCCGGGAAACCAAAAGTTCGCTAGTGACCTCCGTTCGCTCGCGTTGGCTCCAAACCTCAACGTCGCTCAGCTTCTTCTTGTTCGACTCCACTCGCTCCGCCTTCTTTTTTCTCTCTTCTTCCTCTTCATCGTCCGGTTCCCGATCCGGTTTCCTATTTCTTTTTAACACTAACTTTTCCACCTTTTGAAAACAGTTCATAAACAATAAACCTTTTGAAAACAATAATAGTACATGGAACCAGAAATGTTTACAGTGGATGAAAACCACCACAACGGAAGTGACGAATCCGTAACACATGCTTAATAAATCGTTGCTCATGTGAACATTTTATTTGATTGATGACTTTAAGGGAGTCACACATATTGCATTATCTTGTTTTACTATCAATTCAATTCTTGTTTTTAGTAACTCAAAAGCAACAGAAACTAGAAAGCATCTGAAAATGCAAAGCCCATCCGCATCCGTTTGTATTCAGGTGTCTTCTTCTTCCGTATGCTCAAAATAACTATGACGATGAAGCTTCCGTATCAAAAAAACAGTTTAAAAAACAAGAATGACACTTTGACGTCATGACATTGACCGATATGCCTCTGCCCACATTATTACATCATTATACATACTTGTACCAAGTTTGATGTAAATCGAATCAGCTGTCCTCAAATATCACATTTCTACCTGACATGACTTCTGACGTCACCAAAATTACAAAATCGACTCACTCCTCACCTTTGATGCCAAAATATAGTTAATCTTTGCATCATATATACTTATACCAAGTTTGTTCAAAATCCCATCACTTGTTCACAAGTTGGCATGGCAACATAATTTTTACTTAACATGACCTCTGACCTTTGACTTCTTGACCCCAATATCTAATCAGTTCATGTTTACATCATTATACATACCTGCACCAAGTTTAGGCGGGAGAAAAGAGGAATGAAAGAGTGAAGGTGAGCAGGGAGTCTTGATTTTGGCAATTTAACCAGAAGAGGGTTGCAGGCAGATCTTTTGCGACCTGTAGGAATATTAGAGGGACAGAGCACAGACCGAGGTGGGGGAGCAAGGCCGGAGAGGAGGTTATCACCGTAACAGGATTTTTACCTAACATGACCTCTGCCCTTTCACCTCGTGACCCCAAAATCTAATCAGTTCATCTTTACCTCATTATACAAACTTGCAATAAGTTTGACTAAAACTCCTTCAGCCATTCTTAAGTTATTGGGGTAACAAAAAGCTATCACGGACAGATGGACAACCTGAAAACATAATGCCTCCGGCGACTACGGCATTAAAATAATCAGTTTCTTGCTTTTGATTTGTGAACCAATTCAGTGACCCAATATGCAGATTCGTAAAATGGAACGTCAATCAGATGAAAATTGACGATTTTATGCATCCTTGAACTTTGACCTTTTGATCTAAAAAACAACAACAATTGACTCCTACCTTTTGACTAGTGAACCAATTCAGTGACTCGATATGCAAATTATTTAAATTTCAGGCCAATCAAATGAAAATTGGCGATTTTACACCCCCTTGACCGTTTGATCTAAAAAAGCAATCAGTTTCTAGCTTGTGATTGGTGAACCAATTCAATGACCCAATATGCAGATTCCTAAAATGTCATGTCAATCGGATGAAAATTGATGATTTTAGGTGACGCTGACCTTTAACCTTTGACCAAATTATTAATTTGGCTTCACCATATTATCATAATAAAGCTTTGTTGAAAATTTGATGACGAAACTCAAATGGTAAATTGAAATTTCAGGTGAATTTAATGAAAATTGATGATTTTATGTGATGCTGACCTTTAACCTTTGACCAAATTATTAATTTGGCTTCACCATATTATCATAATAAAGCTTTGTTGAAAATTTGATGTAGAAACTCAAATGGTAAATTGAAATTTCAGGTGAATTTAATGAAAATTGATGATTTGATGTGACGCTGACATTTGACCTTTTGACCTTTGACAAAATTATTAATTTGCCTTCCCATATTATCATAATAAAGCTTTGGTGAAAATATGATAATAGCTAAAATGGTAGAAAGTTATGGCCCGGACATATATAAATGTATACAGACATGACATATATAAATGTATACAGACATGACATATATATATATATATATATATATATATATATATATATATATATATATATATATATATATATATATATATATATATATATATATATATATATATATATATGTATATATATATATATACTATGTGTATTATATATGTATTATGTATGTGTGTGTGTGTATATATATATATATATATATATATATATATATATATATATATATATATATATATATATATATAATCGTTAGATTAAATAAGACGCGGACGTAGCTTCAGGACGTCGATCTTTAATTGTCGACCAACAAAGGTCTTCTCTGAGTCAGCCCCAAGTTCAACGGAATTGGGACTTGCTTCCGTTGAACTTGGGGCTGACTCAGAAGAAGACCTTTGTTGGTCGACAATTAAAGATCGACGTCCTGAAGCTACGTCCGCGTCTTATTTAATCTAACGATTATATACTCAATACAAATGAGACGCCCTGCTCGTACTTTGGAGTTTCTACTATTTCTTACAGTTATATATACTATATATATATATATATATATATATATATAATATACACAAAGAATTAAGTTAAGAACCCCCCCCGTTTTTTTACAACCTCGCACATTACAAGTTTGTTGTCGTCAAAACAGTGTAATATACCCATGATATTGCTATATTTTTCTGGAGAAGTGATATTATGGTCACATAAAAACATAACAATCATGCCGTTTTCAATATTTTATTCTGAATAATTTAAGGTGAAATTTTTTGGGAATTTAGGCATATTTTCACCTCAATTTAAGTATGGAGCTATAGGTCCATCACGGACAGTGTGGATGACGTTTATGTTTTCTAACGTACAGTCATTGTTCTGAGAAGACCTCTAGCGATCTTTGCGTCAATAACGTGTGTAGGACCCACGTGATCGGATCACTGACTCAACCCTACGTCTCATAGACCCTGTAAGCCGTCGTATGCGTTGCTGTGGCAGGTTGTTCCATTCCCGATGTAATGCACGTTCCAATTCATCCAGATTGGCTATTGGAGGGACCATCTTCGCAATTTGTCGTCCCAACATGTCCCAAACGTGCTCGAGGGGGTTCAGGTCAGGACTGTACGCAGGCCAGGGGATGGTTGTCACAGCACCTTGCTCCAGCAAGGCTCGGACGCGTCTCGCACGGTGAGGCCTGGCGTTGTCATCCATGAAGATGGGATTGACGCAAAGATCGCTAGAGGTCTTC
>NC_136269.1:9630976-9745976 GCF_964187855.1 Myxine glutinosa
ATCCTCATATCCGCAACAATATATATATATATATGTGTGTGTTTGTGTGTGTGTTTGTGTGTATATATATATGTGTGCGTGTGTATATGTTAGGTGTATGTGTGTTTGTGTGTATATATGTGTGTATATATATAGACACATATATATGTGTGTATATATATACATATATATACATATATATATATATATATATATATATATATGTATATATATATATATATGTATATATATACATATATGTATATATATATATATACATATATATACATATATATATATATACATATATATACATATATATATACACATATATGTATATATATATACATATATATGTGTATAATTATATATACAAACACACATATATATATATAATATATGTGTGTGTGTGTGTGTGTGTTTGTGTGTGTGTGTGTATATATATGTGTGCGTGTGTGTGTATATATGTGTGTGTGTGTGTGTGTGTGTGTGTGTGTGTGTATATATATGTGTGTATGTGTGTGTGTGTGTGTATCTATGTGTGTGTGTGTGTATACATATGTGTGTGTGTGTGTATGTGTGTGTGTTTGTGTGTGTGTGTGTGCATGTGTGTATATATATATGTGTGTGTGTGTGTGTGTGTGTGTGTGTGTGTGTGTGTGTGTGTGTGTGTGTAAGTTATTGTTCCATATCTAAACTGTTTTGCTGGATTGCTATCAACGAACTTATTGAAGAGGTCAACTGTCAATATTCGGAGC
This sequence comes from Myxine glutinosa, assembly GCF_964187855.1. NCBI lineage: Eukaryota > Metazoa > Chordata > Myxini > Myxiniformes > Myxinidae > Myxine > Myxine glutinosa. The sequence continues at coordinate 9,631,714 of NC_136269.1, forward strand.
TTCTTCTACACGACGTAAGGTGGGTTTCCAGGGGTGGAGGTGTTGCGCGTTTCGCAGCCAATCCGAAAGAAGTGAAGGTGCAGACCTTACAGATCCTCAGCCGCCACAGAGATGTCACTTCAAGGTGGACATCACCTCACATTTAAATGGCCTCATCAGAAAGCTGAAAGGAAAGGGAAACATAACTCACCTGCTTTTAGAAGAGGTGTTATCACTTGAGTGAAAACTGACATTGTTTGCGAGAGACATCGAGGCTGGTTTATTTTCCCATCACTGAAACAATTCAAAGAGGAGCCAAACTATGAGCTTGACACCGATAACCTATAAAAGGTGATCCTGAAAATGTAAGATACCTTTGCAGGGCGATTTCAGGATGTCAGAAAGGAAAAGGTAACTTTATCATTGGTGTTGAAACTTCGTGAAGAAGACTCTTCTGCACTCAGGTTTTCAGGATTTACAGGAGTAGATGGAGCAGAACTAGAACTTGAACCCGCCGATTTGTCGGATAAGGACACGTGGAGTTATAAAGCCAGAGGCTTGGTGACCAAACTCGAAAATCTAGAAAAGCACAGATCTACCTGGGCACTTCAACACAGGTGGACTGAAATACATGATCTTAAAAAACAAGAACAAATTGTGTTTAAAGTCTGGAATTCTTTACCGCACATCTACAGTAACATGAACAGATATGCACTTGGTATTCTGTCCATTTTCGGATATAGTTACCTGTGCGAGCAGGTGTTTTCAAGTTTGAATTTCATCAAAATATTTTTGCAGTTTTTACCAATTTTGAAAAAAACGGCTCTTCTTGTTATTTGGGTTGCACTGGTCTGGACCACTGACCACTGATATAGTCAGTCGAGGAGATTCTGCCCAATGAGCATCTTGTTTGAATTACCTGGACACAGCTAATTCTCAGAGAGCTGATGTCACCCCAACGCTAAATGTTAAGCGGAAGCGAATCCCCTCAATTTTGTAATTTTTAATGGGGTTTATCATAAGTCAAATGACAAATCTGGTGTTAAGCGGAAGCGAATCCCCTCAATTTAAGTAATTTTTAATTCGGTTTATCATAAGTCAAATGACAAATCTGGTGTTAAGTGGAAGCGAATCCCCCTCAATTTTGTAATTTTTAATGGGGTTTATCATGTCAAATGACAAATCTGGTGTTAAGCGGAGGCGAATCCCCTCAATTTAGGTAATTTTAAATGGGGTTTATCATAAGTCAAATGACAAATCTGGTGTTAAGCGGAAGTGAATCCCCTCAATTTAGGTAATTTTTAATGGGGTTTATCGTAAGTCAAATGACAAATCTGGTGTTAAGTGGAAGCGAATCCCCTCAATTTAGGTAATTTTTAATGAGGTTTATCATAAGTCAAATGACAAATCTGGTGTTAAGCGGAGGCAAATCCCCTCAATTTAGGTAATTTTTAATGGGGTTTATCATAAGTCAAATGACAAATCTGGTGTTAAGCGGAGGCGAATCCCCTCAATTTAGGTAATTTTTAATAGGGTTTATCATAAGTCAAATGACAAATCTGGTGTTAAGCGGAGGCGAATCCCCTCAATTTAGGTAATTTTTAATGGGGTTATCATAAGTCAAATGACAAATCTGGTGTTAAGCAGAAGCGAATCCCCTCAATTTAGGTAATTTTTAATGAGGTTTATCAAAAGTCAAATGACAAATCTGGTGTTAAGCAGAAGCAAATCCCCTCAATTTAGGTAATTTTTAATGGGGTTTATCATAAGTCAAATGACAAATCTGGTGTTAAGCGGAAGCGAATCCCCTCAATTTAGGTAATTTTTAATGGGGTTTATCATAAGTCAAATGACAAATCTGGTGTTAAGCGGAGGCGAATCCCCTCAATTTGGGTAATTTTTAATGGGGTTTATCATAAGTCAAATGACAAATCTGGTGTTAAGCGGAGGCGAATCCCCTCAATTTAGGTAATTATTAATGTGGTTTATCATAAGTCAAATGACAAATCTGGTGTTAAGCGGAAGCGAACCCCCTCAATTTAGGTAATTTTTAATGGGGTTTATCATAAGTCAAATGACAAATCTGGTGTTAAGCGGAAGCGAATCCCCTCAATTTAGGTAATTTTTAATGGGGTTTATCATAAGTCAAATGACAAATCTGGTGTTAAGCGGAAGCGAATCCCCTCAATTTAGGTAATTTTTAATGGGGTTTATCATAAGTCAAATGACAAATCTGGTGTTAAGCGGAGGCGAATCCCCTCAATTTAGGTAATTTTTAATGGGGTTTATCATAAGTCAAATGACAAATCTGGTGTTAAGCGGAAGCGAATCCCCTCAATTTAGGTAATTTTTAATGGGGTTTATCATAAGTCAAATGACAAATCTGGTGTTAAGCGGAGGCGAATCCCCTCAATTTAGGTAATTTTTAATGGGGTTTATCATAAGTCAAATGACAAATCTGGTGTTAGGCGGAAGCGAATCCCCTCAATTTAGGTAATTTTTAATGGGGTTTATCATAAGTCAAATGACAAATCTGGTGTTAAGCGGAGCCGAATCCCCTCAATTTAGGTAATTTTTAATGTGGTTTATCATAAGTCAAATGACAAATCTGGTGTTAAGCGGAGGCGAATCCCCTCAATTTAGGTAATTTTTAATGTGGTTTATCATAAGTCAAATGACAAATCTGGTGTTAAGCGGAAGCGAACCCCCTCAATTTAGGTAATTTTTAATGGGGTTTATCATAAGTCAAATGACAAATCTGGTGTTAAGCGGAAGCGAATCCCCTCAATTTAGGTAATTTTTAATGGGGTTTATCATAAGTCAAATGACAAATCTGGTGTTAAGCGGAAGCGAATCCCCTCAATTTAGGTAATTTTTAATGGGGTTTATCATAAGTCAAATGACAAATCTGGTGTTAAGCGGAAGCGAATCCCCTCAATTTAGGTAATTTTTAATGGGGTTTATCATAAGTCAAATGACAAATCGGGTGTTAAGCGGAGGCGAATCCCCTCAATTTAGGTAATTTTTAATGGGGTTTATCATAAGTCAAATGACAAATCTGGTGTTAAGCGGAGGCGAAACCCCTCAATTTAGGTAATTTTTAATGGGGTTTATCATAAGTCAAATGACAAATCTGGTGTTAAGCGGAGGCGAATCCCCTCAATTTAGGTAATTTTTAATGGGGTTTATCATAAGTCAAATGACAAATCTGGTGTTAAGCGGAAGCGAATCCCCTCAATTTAGGTATTTTTAATGGGGTTTATCATAAGTCAAATGACAAATCTGGTGTTAAGCTGAGCCGAATCCCCTCAATTTAGGTAATTTTTAATGTGGTTTATCATAAGTCAAATGACAAATCTGGTGTTAAGCGGAAGCGAATCCCCTCAATTTAGGTAATTTTTAATGTGGTTTATCATAAGTCAAATGACAAATCTGGTGTTAAGCTGAGCCGAATCCCCTCAATTTAGGTAATTTTTAATGTGGTTTATCATAAGTCAAATGACAAATCTGGTGTTAAGCGGAAGCGAATCCCCTCAATTTAGGTAATTTTTAATGGGGTTTATCATAAGTCAAATGACAAATCTGGTGTTAAGCTGAGCCGAATCCCCTCAATTTAGGTAATTTTTAATGTGGTTTATCATAAGTCAAATGACAAATCTGGTGTTAAGCGGAAGCGAATCCCCTCAATTTAGGTAATTTTTAATGGGGTTTATCATAAGTCAAATGACAAATCTGGTGTTAAGCGGAAGCGAATCCCCTCAATTTAGGTAATTTTTAATGGGGTTTATCATAAGTCAAATGACAAATCTGGTGTTAAGCTGAGCCGAATCCCCTCAATTTAGGTAATTTTTAATGTGGTTTATCATAAGTCAAATGACAAATCTGGTGTTAAGCGGAAGCGAATCCCCTCAATTTAGGTAATTTTTAATGGGGTTTATCATAAGTCAAATGACAAATCTGGTGTTAAGCTGAGCCGAATCCCCTCAATTTAGGTAATTTTTAATGTGGTTTATCATAAGTCAAATGACAAATCTGGTGTTAAGCGGAAGCGAATCCCCTCAATTTAGGTAATTTTTAATGGGGTTTATCATAAGTCAAATGACAAATCTGGTGTTAAGCGGAGCCGAATCCCCTCAATTTAGGTAATTTTTAATGTGGTTTATCATAAGTCAAATGACAAATCTGGTGTTAAGCGGAAGCGAATCCCCTCAATTTAGGTAATTTTTAATGGGGTTTATCATAAGTCAAATGACAAATCTGGTGTTAAGCGGAGCCGAATCCCCTCAATTTAGGTAATTTTTAATGGGGTTTATCATAAGTCAAATGACAAATCTGGTGTTAAGCGGAGCCGAATCCCCTCAATTTAGGTAATTTTTAATGTGGTTTATCATAAGTCAAATGACAAATCTGGTGTTAAGCGGAAGCGAATCCCCTCAATTTAGGTAATTTTTAATGTGGTTTATCATAAGTCAAATGACAAATCTGGTGTTAAGCGGAAGCGAATCCCCTCAATTTAGGTAATTTTTAATGGGGTTTATCATAAGTCAAATGACAAATCTGGTGTTAAGCGGAAGCGAATCCCCTCAATTTAGGTAATTTTTAATGGGGTTTATCATAAGTCAAATGACAAATCTGGAGAACCACTCAACAAGCTTCGATTAGAGACCTGCTCTTGCAGTGGTAATGATGGTTTAAATTAAATCTCTATCCGTCCGGGCCTGGGGCACTACATTGCCAACAAATAGTCTAACAAGCTTCACTGAGCAGCAGCAGCACCAGAATGCTATCGGCAACACACCTGGACAGGTTGAAATCTTCAAACACAAATGTCGATGGTGCATTGATTGCTCAGAGTTGTTGAGTCAAAACAATGTGTCTCGAGATGTTTACAAGTTACAAACAAATCCTTGTGAGGCTGCTCTCTGCTATGACACGATGACTTCGTTTTGGTGGTGGTGGTGGTGGTGGAGGCCCATCTTCACAGAGCACCAGGGTGCTCATGGCAGGCAAGTCGTGAACGTTTTCATAACTAATGACTGATCCTGAATATGCCTCCATTTCATTGCAGGTCTGCTAAGAAACCTTGGAAACGAACGAACGAAGGAAGCAACACAATTAAGGACAACAATGCAACAACAATGCTTAACCTTCTCACAAGAATACAAGCCTGAAGGAACATCCATGAATGTGACTGGTTTACCTGGTACATCCTACACTATAATAGTTAAAACTTTTGTTCACTTATTATAATAAATATACTGTATATTCAAATTTTCCTGTATGCTTCCCTTCCTAAAGAAGGGTGTTGTGTGTATGTGTGTATGTGTATATATGTGTGTTTGTGTGTGTGTGTGTGTGTGTATGTGTGTGTATGTGTATATATGTATGTGTGTGTGTGTATGTGTGTGTGTGTGTGTGTATATATATATGTGTGTGTGTGTGTGTGTGTATGTGTGTTTGTGTGTATGTGTGTGTGTGTGTGTGTGTGTGTGTGTGTTCGTAAACGAGTGAAGTGCTATGCAAGTTACAACACCCCACTGTATCTGTTCAGATTTCTTATACACAGGTATAAAAGCACCTCTTCCCTGCACACACCTGTATCCTGCCCTATATGCCACCTTGCCATAGGAAAGGCGGCATGCCCGTGGCCATTTGTAAATCATTATCACGGAATGCTGCAAATGATGGATTGTAGCATAAAGTGGGTCCGCAAAGAACAGCAAAAGCTGCCTGTGTGTTTGTCTCCGAGTATAATAAATATCTCTGATGTGGATACATGATTTATGGAAGTGCAGAGCAACGAGCAATTAGAACACGACCCGAGAAGTGCGTCCCATTACGTTTGAGTCGCCAAGTACATTCGTTCGTCGTAATGAGCAAACACGAAGACACGATTTTTCCTTCCTTTGTTTCTCAGTACCAGGTGTGTGTTTGTGACTCCCACCGACTGACAACTACGAGGTCAGGAGAAGCAAACATTGGTCTACAAAATGGCGCCCGGGCAGGTGCACTTCCAAAGGCAGGTCCCATTTGACTTTGTCCTTCCACACTCCTCTTTCACCTTGGATTATGTAATATAATCATAACGGTTATATAAAAATATCAAAAGGATTTGTTTTGTATGTTGAAAAATGGACGGTCTCCTCCTGCTGTCTCCAGGGGCCGGAATTTATGCTCCTCGTGATAATGATCTCCAAACTGGCAGGGATTATGATGTATTACAGGAACGTCTGATTTAAGTCACTTTGCTGTATTGACATGAGGAAGTGTTTTCAGAGAGCTTTGACATATTTGATGTTCAAATGACTCTGGAGCCTCTTGTAAGATTAATGGTCGTTTCAGGCGGCCGGTAATGCCCGGTTTCCAAGAATTTTGACAGCAGGCGTATCATGGCGGATCCACAATGGCTACTCGTGCTCAATGGGAAAAACCTCAAGACTATGGAATAATCTCACCCTTAGTTAGTGTAGCATTTGATGGTGAGCCTTTTGGTCGGAAACAAAATCGTTGCTGTATTTTATACTAAATCTTTTGTCCAACGCAAGTTGCAATTCCATGTGTATTACAACTATTACAAGGCACAATCTTCAGCTTTTAAAGAATAACTATTCCTCTCTGAATGCATGCTCGTGTAAAATGAGTCACATGACTGAAACTACATGATATTCATAGAATACTTACCCCACACAGTCAACTTGGTGCGAGTCAAATCTGCTGGTTTTTTTTAGCCCCACACAGTCAACTTGGTGCGAGTCAAATCTTCTGTTTTTTTAGTTTTTTTTTTCTTTGATCCAATGTGGCTGCCAGACCACGTCACTGATGACATCATAAATATACATTCTCCAATACAATTATTGCATAGATCATGCTCAATAAATTTGAAACTGATTGGATTAAGTATTGTCCCTGTCGAATTATGACGTCATAATTAAAGCACCAATGATGGCATCATTAACAATGAGTTCTTTACAATGAGCCACGTTTCAATTTTTCTATTGAGCTGTTTCGGAGATATAGAGATGCAATGTTTTTCCAAGATGGCGTCCATACCACGTGATATCTGATGGTAATAATTATTACATAAATTATACAGGAGGAGGCATTCCTATGGTGCAAAATTCAGCGTCAATCAGACCAACACTGGCTGAGAAAATGAATTTTTTAAATGCAGACTCGTAATCTCGCAACGATCGCTTAGCCCCACTTTTCGAGTCGTGAGCGCAGGGCAAGAACCACAATATGTAGGAAAATAGAAGTAACTAGAACGACACTCGGTAGAGCGCATACCTCCACCAGGTTTAACAGTTTAGGTTTTGTATCAACTGATATTCCGGATCTGGATCCGACATGAACCAAAATCGAATCGGCTGGTTCTTGTCACCTAACCAACTAATCCGCCTAGTTTTGTCATAAACTGTCCACAACTTTCTGAAATATCTTGCTGAATATCGTTTTTGGTTCATCTCTCAACGGTGAAGAATCACTTTGAAATTATGGTGCCCGGATCAGGATCTTCACCAAAATCGAATCATTTCGTCCTCGTCACACACCCAACCTGCTCACCAAATTTCTTCCGAATCCGTGGACAACATTTTGAGATATCTTGTTCACAAACAGCAAACAGAGAGGGATGAAAACATAACCTCCATCCACCTTAGGTGGAGGAGGTAATAAGCTATCTCAACACGGATATACACCTTAACACGGATTTCGCCCCCAAGTATGAAAACACCTTTGGGGAAGGGGGCACAACCTACAACCTCCATCGTGTGACCTTTAGTCCTCCTGTTGTGTTTAGTTGAGATTGGATAAGTAACGACCAAATGTATCTGTTATGTTTGGTTGTTATGGATTTCTATTTGAATTGACTAGTAAACCCATTCCCCATGGGAGCAGCAGGAAGGGTCATTCCCCTCTGGGATATATAGATTACAGTAGATCTAGGGTCTGGCCTCAACAATATCGGGGTGTGTTCATTTACCAAGTTTTTTGTAGAGAGTTCACCAAGTTGTTTAATAATTTGAGCAAGAAGTCCATTCAAAACCGTTAATAAGGAACGGCTGGCTTGGCAAGCGCTAGCTAGCTGCTTGGTAACTGAACACATCCTGGGTTTCCTCCCTTTAAGTTACTTACTTAACTGATGTTTTTAGAGTCGGTTTTTACACCAAAACAATATCACGGTCAGACAGACAGACAGACAGACACCAAATTGTATATCTTAGTATAATTTCATAAATACAGAGGAAGATGGACACATGAAAAACATTATTACTGATTGAAATAGCTTTTGTCTCTTTTTGCAACAAGTAATTTAAATGTATTTTCCCGTCAGTTTATTTGCATATTTTGTTTCAAAGAGTTAAAAGATCACAATTGCTCACATCCGACAAGACCTTTGTCTGTAGCTCAATGGAGTACAGCTCTCCCCTATTGGCTGCCACAGCATCACATCCGTCTCTCCTGGCGTCTGTGGAATCTAAATGTCTCAACATTATTGGCATTTCCCACGATGAGGACGAAGCACAAGGCCTTCCGCTCTCACATCACCGACAGGTAGGTGACCTGTTGCCTTTTTACCACCTCTTACTCTTAGTCTAACTTCCTCTACTGTCTTAGCTTTCGGAAACTCCCCACCTCTTCCACGTCACATGCATTATCATCATACTAAAATACGCCATTTGTGTCTGTCTGATGAATTTTTGACGCCAATACATTCTGTCGTTGCTTATCCAATCTCATTTGTGAGATTGTGAGATTGTGAGAACTGTGAGAATATTTATATAATTTTCCTTCTGTCATCATGCTCTTCCATGAGTCTAGATTTTGTGTCCATTAACAATTTTAAATGTTTGTTGTTTTAAAAACAACTAGCAACGGTACCCGCCCTACAGGTGCGGCTTCAATTGGGACGCCCAAATGAAACGGTAAAATATCAGAAATTGAAGGCTTTTTTTTTATTTTAAACGATTCATATAAACATCCGTTAAATCATATCACATGCAAATCATTAAAATCTAAACAGTATCTTACTATAATTCACCAAATGTCCCACAGTGATCGATACACTATGATCGTGATGATCGTGATCGTGAATCGTGATCGATAATATTGTTCACAATCGCTATGTCGTATGTACTCCCGATACGTGTTCCCTTCAGTTGAAATGGGTTAGAATTCTCTCAGGCAGGTTCAACCCGTGTCCTGATCGTGGCAGGTGCAGCTGTGCAGCGATCGGTGCAGCCGTTTGTGCGTGCACCCAGGAAAACAACATCGTTACAATGAGGACAATGAACGTCATGTGAACGCCAATGTTATGCGGGAGTCCAAACCTGAGAATGCTGGAGACCAAAGCTGAAATTGGGAAAACTAAATAGCCTATTTTACTCTTGGAGATCCCAGGATTATCTACCCAAAATATCGTTTCGATCAGTTCAGCAGTTTTTACGGTACCTTCGAACAGACAGATGGACGGACGGACATTTGGTGAATTATAGTAAGATGCTTGTTAATATCTGTTAATATCACACTTTTAATACCTTTAGTCACCTTTATCTCTTATGCATTGTGCAAATATACACATGTTCTGTCGAGGAAGTGATGGAATTGAAGAAAATACTGTTTTGTGCTAAATAAATAAAGAAAAATTTGAAAATGTAAAAAAGAATGTTTAAAAAAAAAGAATTATTGTCATTTAAACGCATTTTTCAGGTCATTCCCCATGCACAACCATGATCTTTTCTACCCCCATTAACCCTCCCAACCCCACCTCTTTCCAGGTTTACAGTTTTTCCTTCCACTTCTGTGATTGAAAGTTTTTTTTTCTGTAAATAACCATCTTGTCCACCCCGTGTGTCCTTCGCTCGCCCTCATTCTTCCCGACATTCCATATTTCTCCAGGTCTCCTCTATTTTGTCCCTCTACCCCACTGCCGGTGTGTCCCCGTCCCCCCTTCTCTTTGTACAGCGGCGGTGGCCCAAAAGTTGCTTTACCCTCTCCCAGTAAAGCATTCGTTCTGAAATTATTTTAATATACGGGTTTTATTGTTTAGTAATTACAATAATTAATCGTTACTTGTTTCTGAATGCGCTTCTTCATCTCATTGTATCACTGAATTTGTCGCCAAGTCCTCTTAGACGTCTCGTGTAGCATTTTGGAGTTACTAAGAACGAATGTTTCACTGGGGAGTTATAGAGTGAGTTCAGTCCATTCTGTACTGTATCTTTTGTTATGTTATATCCTGATACAGTTTGGAGTTCCTGTACACTATATACAAAAAAAGTGTAATGAGTTTTAAGGTTTCCTTTTAAGTTTAAACCAAAGGTTTGAATCGGCTCATTCTCGATGCAGAATAAATTTTCTCGAATTGCTTTATCACCTCGTATGACTCCAGTCTTCATTTTACCTTCACCTCCTCCACCCCGGCCTCTGCATATTTCTTCTCTAAATAACAACCGTACTCTACATCCCAATAGTCAACCTCTTTACATCACAACCTTCTGAGCTTCAACCAAAACCTTCACACAATCTCAAACCCAACACGGCCTCCCTAACATGTCCAACACTGACCTCCTCACCTACATCCTTTATCGCAATGACAGCTAGATCTACGGCATCCAGATCAATACCCATTTGGTAAGCTTGTAAATCAGGAGCCGACCTTCCAGAAACAATGCCATTAATGTTTAGATATGCTGAGTGGAGGCATTTACCTTGGCGAGGCTGATGCCACATTTACTTGCCATAGACCTCAACATCAGAAGCGCGTTCAGAGCGTTTAGAGTTTCCGCAATCATTTCGGGCATATCGAGCCGGGTTGGTTTTACAACGATAATTCTTCATCCCTCAAGAACCATCGAGTTTCTGCTCTTGATTTGGTGAGAACTTTTCTCAAATTTTATTTATTCATTTCCTCAATTTATTTATTTATTTATTTATTTTTGCGGCTAGAAAATCATTGAGCAGTCGACCGTTTGATAAATGGTTAATAACTAAGCACCGGACAATATATGTATGCACAAATGAAATAACGAGTTGCGTGGATCTAGTGTGTGATGCATGACTTTAATGTGAATGCTAATGACTTTTATGGCATGGTAAACTTGTACCTGAAAATGAATTGATGACCCTAGGACTAGCGGTGCCTCGAATACATCAGGGGGCCCTTTGGATAAGCATTAGGAAAAAAGGAAAAAAAAGAAGGAATCAATGATTGACTCTTCCTGCATTTCACCACTTCTGAGAACCTCGGTCGTTTGGCGTGAGATTCGATTTGCGTTTGGACTTTCCGCAAGATCTTCCCACTTACGGCTGTTGTTATATTTGTTTGATTTCCCCGTGAATTATTGCGGTTGTTAACTGCACCAACGGTCTGGCACATCACGCAGTAAATGCTTTTGCATTAATGTTTTCAGCTTATTTATAAACCCACGACCCAAGTGAACCCCGTAAATTGTGCGCAGCCCTTAAATTATGATAATAAATAGTTTGAGGCAAACATTTTACCATGATGTATGTTTTCCATTTGGTGACCTGCATTTTTCCATGTAATTATCAAGTGAAAGACAAAATCCTGAGAAGGGGAAAGAAATATTTTGTACCAAAAGTTGTGACGAAGCATTTACTTATCCTTCCTTATGCACATTTTTATTTGGAGCATCATTATTTGGATTAGAAAATTGCTCTTTATTGCTAAGTTGTTCTCTTTTATTTTGCACAACTATTTAACACGATGTTAAACTATAATGACATATTTAGATAATCAAGAACCTGTTAGGTTATTTGTAAATAAGGAAAACATTCTAAAAAGCAAAGTTTGGTAAAGCTGTTTAATGCATCGGTCCTTTACGTAAACATTGGGGTTTATAAGAGGATTGTTTGTTTCTATACCTGTCCGATTGATCAAGACGTTTATCGCGTTGATTGAACAGCATCGAACAGTGGGAGTGCCCACCTCAACCCACCTTGAGTGGGCAATTAAAAGTGTTGACAAATTGATTCTTCCTTCTGGAATACACTGTCCACTTGATTTTTTTGGATATACTGTAACCATATTTGGCCTTGCTGGACAACACTTTTTGTTTTTGTGATATAAGTTTTGACAGAGTTTTTGTGATATAAAATGCCAAAAGTGTTAAAAGTACACATGGTGATCATTTTTTCCTGGCACACACTGTACACCTGAAAAATATTTTTGGGACATACTTGGGCCGAACACCTGTATGGGCAGAAAAAGAAAGCAGCAAGGAGAGCTGTGGATAACGCGAGGAATGATATGGAAGAGGAGGTGTCCAACAAGTTGGAAGAGGATATGGTGGGAGGAAGATGATCTATAAATTGGCTGGTGACAGGGATGGGAGGCAGTATTGATGGTGTGGGAAGGATATCTCAAAGAGCTGTTGAACCGGGAAGGAAGCAATGGCAAGTTGGAGCTACCAAGTTATGGGGAGGAGAAAGTGAAGTTGGTGGAGATCATGGAAGGGGAAGTGCGGACGGCATTGAAGAGGTGTGTACTGAGATGATAATTACAGCAGGAGAAGTCGGAGTCAGTTGGACGAAGAGGTTGTTAAATGTATGGAGGATTGGGGTCAATTACGGAGGATTGGAGGACATGGTTAATTGTGCGACACGGAAGGGGAAGGGCGATGTTGAAGATCCGGAGAAGTACAGGGGAAAGTCATGAAGGTGTTGGAGAGGATTCTAGATGGGAGAATAAGAAAGTGTGGAGATGTGGAACAGAGAAGAGCAGCAGGGTTTAGAAAGATTAGGGGAATGGGATGTTCACACTGAGACAGCTGGTGGAGAAGAGGTTTGACAAAAATTTTTTTTTTTTTTTTTTTGTGTATAGAGGATCGAGGGTGGTTAGGGTGCCGGCTTAGGGTCCAAGGATCCTGGGTTCGAATCCCGGTGGATCGCTGAATTAACATCAGGGGGGTTGACTCAGCCTGGCACCCTTCCGAGGTCAGCAAATTGAGTACCAGTTCACTGGTAATTCCCTATGTCGCAAGAGGCGACTAACAGGGTTGGTGGCAGGAAGGGCATCCGGCCATAAAACATTGCTTCAAAAAGGGGACCAAGGTGCCAGAAAAAGGCCAACCCCTGCTCTGCGGGGAAAAATGGCCTCTAAAGGTGGGTCTTTATACAGGATCGAGGCTTGTGAAAGAGCTAACATTTATCACACACGAAAAAAAACAGACAGAAAACATATAATAAGGGGAGCGGTAGACAAGATGGGGAGAGAAGGTGAAGCACAAACACAACATTTGAAAGCAGGGACATCGGGAGATCTGTGGGAGGGAGAGGGCTTGGGGGGAGGAGGCGTGGGAAGTGGGGTGGGGAGGTAGGAGAAGTATATAACATATGGACACTGCAAGGACTTCCAGGAAAGAAGTCGGTATTTCAAAAAAGTGGATCTGGGGTGAATTAGCAGGGGTAGAAAAGATCAAGGTTTTGGATAGGAGAAGATAAGAGATGGTGGTGAACAGCTGTTTTATAAGACCTGGAGTGAGGAGTGGGATTGAAGAGTGAGGGAGTTTGTTCCAGAGGCGGGAGAAAAGAGGAATGAAAGAGTGAAGGTGAGCAGAGAGTCTTCATTTTGGCAGTTTCACCATAAGAGGGTTGCTGGGAGATCTTGTGCGACCTGTAGGAATATTTGGGGGACAGAGCACAGAGAGAGCTGGGGGAGGAAGGCCAGAGAGGAGTCGGTAGAAGACAGAAAGACCACCAATCTGCCTGCGGTGAGTGAGTGTAGTGCCAGCCAACCTTTATGGTCTGGAGATGGTGGCACTGACAGAGAGAGAACGATAGGCGGCAGGTTTGCGAGAACGATTGGGTCAGGAGGATTGCAGGGGTGAAGAGGGTGGAAAGAAGGAGAATGAATGAACTGAGGTAGGAAATTGGTGTGAAGATGAGCTTGACGGGGAGATTGGCTGGACACTTGTTGCGGATGTGGGAAGTGAATGGCAAAGAGAGTGGATAGGTTGAGGGAGCAAAGTAGGAGGAAAGGAGGTAGACTTTGGTTGACATGGGAAGATTGTGTGAGGATGGATATCAATAAAGTGGGGATGGTTGGAGAGTGAAGAGAGTTGGCTGAGGACAGAGGGAAGTGGAGGAGTGTCGTGGTCAAGGCAGGGCAGAAGCTTGGTGCCATTGGACCTTATCCCTTATCAAGGGTGGAGGAGGAGAATAAGAATCATTATTGGTCATAAAAACCAAGTGGATTTGAAAACACAAATATGTGTATCCGTTACTATGGTTACGATGCTCGTAATCAACAATTGACATTCCAACTCAGGCTAAACAGGTCAGAGGCCGCTTTGCATACTTCTCGGCTATCCCGTCAGCCTTAGACGAGTCTGGGTTTGGTTCTCAATATAACCATAAACTCCGACATCGGTGTTCCACAGGTGTGCTGTTGCATTGAGTGTGAAATTCCATTGATGGACATTAACTGTGGGAGCAGTCTGCAAACACTGGCTGGATGGAATTTATGGAACCCCTGGTGTATTTTACCATAGTAACACTGATACCCGAGCCAATTCCAACGTCCTCCCCTAACCTCCAGGGGGCACTGCATCAGTGGCACAGCCAGTCCCATAAATGATGCAATTGCTGTCTACAAATGAATGAAAAAGCTACAACTGAACATAAAGTTTGGTTATGTAAAGTGTGAGCGACCAATCACTTTTGAAGGCCTTAACACGCGTGCTATCTCTCGTGGGTTGTTCACCGTAAATGCTCGGGATGTGATGGGTTCTTCCACATCTCTGCTAATTATGCACATTATGGATCAACCTGGGTGGCTAAACATCTGCTCTCAGCAATTATGTACATCTTCATTGGACTATCCTCGAAGCTTAAATTACAACCTCACTGCCATTTTATGCTCCTTTTTTTCTCTTCATGGTGAAGACGAGTTTATACGACTGAGAGTTGATCTTTCAGTCTGTGGCCATTCAATTAAAATAAACTATATATATATATATATATGAAAAAACAGAGTATTAAAAATATGAAAAACTACATCTGTAAGCAAGTGATGTTTAAGTTCGGTCATGGACTTGCATATCATCCCTCATATGATGTACAGTCGTGGCCAAAAATATTGGCACCCTTGCACTTTTTTCAATTAACTCACAATTTTCTCTAAAAATAAGTTGAAATTGATAAAAGTATTTGGTCTCCACAATTCTTTATTTCACTGTTAATATTACAGAACCTTTGTTTTTGATTCAGAACTTAGTATATCCTTTTAAATCAGAAAATAAAAAGAAATGGCATTGACAAAATTATTGACAACCTAGACTTAATATTTGTTAGCACAGCCTTTGGACAAAATAACTGCAGTCGAGCGCTTCCTCCAGCCATGAATGAGCTTCCTATACCACTCTACTGGCAGTTTGGCACACTCTTCTTGTGCAAACTGCTCCAGTTTTCCCAGATTTGAAGGGTGCCTTCTGCCAACTGCTGTTTTCTGATCTTCCGACAGGTGTTCAATGGGATTTGGATCTGGACTCATTGCTGACCACTTCAGAACAGTCCAGCGTTTTGACTTGAACCATTCCTGGATGCTTTTTGAAGTGTCTTTAGGGTCATTGTCCTGCTCCAAGACCCAGCTTTCTGACACTGGGTTGAACATTGTGCTCCAAAATGCCTTGGCAATCTCCTGATTTCATGATGCCATGCACACATTGAATTCACCCAGCGCCAGAGGCAGCACAGCAACCCCAAAACATCACTGAACCACCTCCATGTTTGACTGTAGGGAAGGTGTTCTTTGCTTTGAAGGCTTCATTTTGTTTTCTGTAAACATAGAGATGATGTGCTTTACTAAAAAGCTCTTATTTGGTCTCATCTGTCCACACGATATTCTCCCAGAAAGATTTTGGCTTGTTCAGGTGTGTTTTGGCAAATTCCAATGAGGCTTTCTTAGCAGTGGGGTCCTCCTGGGTTCTTAGCAGTAGAACCCCCTTTTATTGAGTTGGTGATGGCTGGTGCGAGTTGAAACTGCGTACCTTGTGTCT
Organism: Myxine glutinosa; assembly: GCF_964187855.1. Classification (NCBI taxonomy): domain Eukaryota; kingdom Metazoa; phylum Chordata; class Myxini; order Myxiniformes; family Myxinidae; genus Myxine; species Myxine glutinosa. Next base: position 9,647,712 of record NC_136269.1, read on the forward strand.
GAAGGTCAGTTTGAATCTCTTTGGCAGTTGATCAAGGTGCTTTCTCCACCATATGAACAATCCTTCGCTGTAATCTTCAATCAAGTTTTCTCTTGCAGCCACGTCCAGGGAAGTGGGCAACAGTACCATGGGCCTTAAACTTCCTAATAACATTGCGTACGGTGGACACAGGAACATCAACATCACTGGAGATGAACTTGTAGCCTTGAGATTGTCCATGATTGGCTACTATCTTGTGTCTGACCTCCTCAGACAATTCTCTGGTTTTCCTTCTTTTCTCCATGCTCATTGCGGTACACACAGCGACACAAAACAGCAGAATGACTCCTTTTCTCCATTCAAACTGGTTGAATGAGTGATTTTTATATTGCAGGCACCTACAACTCACCACAGGTGAGTTCAATTATAAAGTAAAGGAGAATCTGGCACTGGGTGCCTTGAATGTGTGAATGTCCCAAATGTCCCTTGGCACACCTGAGCTCCTCACCACATACAAGGCTTTCATCCGCAGCTCAATGGAATACTGTTCCCCCCTCTGGGCCGGTGCTCCTGCCTCACACCTAGCTCGGCTTCACGCTGTTGAAACCAAAGCTTTCAGAATCATTGGAATCTCCTGCGATGAAGCTAACTCCGAGGGCCTTTCACTCACTCACCGCAGGCAGGTTGGTGGTCTTTCTGTCTTCTACCAACTCCTCTCTGGCCTTGCTCTCCCAGCTCTCTCTGTGCTCTGTCCCCCTAATATTCCTACAGGTCACACAAGATCTGCCTGCAACCCTCTTATGGTTAAACTGCCAAAATCTAGGCTCTCTGCTCACCTTCACTCCTTCATTCCTCTTTTCTCCCACCTCTGGAACAAACTTCCCCACTTTCTACAATCCCACTCCTCCCTCCAGGTCTTTAAAACAGCTGTTCACCACCATCTCTTATCTTCCCCCATCGAAAACCTTGATCTTTTCTACCCCTGCGAATTCACCCCTACTCCACTTTTTTGAAATTCCAACTTCTTTCCTGGAAGTCCTTGCAGTGTCCATATGTATTATACCTCTCCCACCTCCCCCCAAGCCCTCTCCCTCCCACAGTTCTCTCGATGTCCCTGCCCTCAAATGTTGTGTTTGTGTCCTTCCCCTTCTTGCCCCATCTTGTCTTCTGCTCCCATTATTTTGTGTTTTATGTGTAGGTTTGACTTTTTGTGTGTTTAATGTTAGCTCTTTCACAAGCCTCGATCTTGTATACAAAAAAATAAAATAAAATAAATCACCTGCTTGAAATCTAATTATTTTTAACAACTTCTAAAAGGTGCCAATAATATTGTCCGGGCTATTTTAGGATTTATGTGTGGAATAAGCTATGATTTGGTGATTTCTTCAGCTTTTTTTGTTGTCTTCCATTGCAAACCAAAGAAGTACTTTTGTGATACCAAAATATTTTTCAATTTCAATCATTTTCTGGAAGAAATGGTGCATTATTTGGATCTAAGGTTCAAGGAAGAGCTTGTACAAATATCACATGTAGGACAAAGACATTAATGGAAATCATTGTACCGCACGGTAATTACAAAAAGCATAGTATATAATGGCCAAACACATTTGGCATATGGGATTTGGACCTGGTCTCCCTGTATCACAGTGGTCCCCAAACTGGGGGGTGTATCCCCCTTGTGGGGTGCAAGGTGGGTACAGGGAATGAGGCCATGTGAAATATTTTTTTAATGTCGGATAATTTTTAATGTCGAAATCGGCTTGAATATTCAAAAATTTATAAATCAAGCTAGATATTTTGATGAACAACAAACGTTCTCCACCTTGCAATGCCCCCACGACCTTCAAACATTGCACCAGCTCCGTGTGTGCTGCCGCCTGTGAATAACACCGCAACTAATGGATCTGTAATCTAAAAACAACTAAACAGTAGAAGCTTGGTGTTCCCTTGCCTTGGTGGCGGGGAAGAGGATGTTGGAATTATTGTTGGTATAACGATCATAGCGTCACCATGTCCCATGCAATTTACTTTGATCCAGAACTTCCTGTCTGGACGAGAAGCTGGAAGTAGCTGGCTGTGTGCTCATATTGTTGAATCACCTCTGTAGTGGTGTGGTATCAACAGCAGGCAGTGGCCATGGCGGTACAGTGTCCGACTGCGCTTTACTGTATCCGAAACAAATTAATTTCAATTAAAAGAACTAGGGCATTGCCCGTACGTGGGTGCCCGTTCCGTGGCCAAAAAAAAAAAAAAACGCTACCCGTACGCTCTACCCCGCCCGTACGCCCGTAAACAAAAAAAGCAACGCTCTTCGCTTCCGCCCTTCGCTCTGACTGAATTGGGAGAAATAATGCGCATAAGAAATCGAATTACGTACCGTAATGGCGGTCAGCTCGTAACGCGCTCAGCTCCGCTCGTCTCACATCGGCCACGCCTACGCAACAGAGCGTTCTGTGATTGGCTGCCGGAAGATAAGTCGTCACTGTCCGGAAGTTCGCAAATCGCAGTTAGGATGAATCGTTTTAATTTAATCGCAGTTTGAATTCGTTTTAAAACATAGTTTAACGGCAACATAGTTGAAAAGCCTTGCCTTGCTGCAAACAGCTGCTGCAAACAACAACAACATGGAAGGCTGCACTGTCCGGAAGTTGGCATATCGCAGTTACGATTATTTTAGTGTTAATGGCCAATTATTCAATTAGCGCCAACGTATTTTGGCTGTTTGCAATTTAATCGCAAGGAAAAGTAGAAAGAGAAGAGGGAAAAAAAGAAAAGCCTTGCATTAACGCATTAACGCTTGCATTGCATTAACGGTTCGGCACACGTGATAGCTCGCTGCTCTCTGATTGGTTGAAGCGTTTTTTGGACATAGCTCGGTAGGTACTTGTCCGATTAATTACAAACCTTGAAAAGGCACATCCTCGGGTCCCCAGCAATATACCTGGCAAGTTTCAAGTATATCGGACCCGTGGTTGTCGAGAAACAGCGGTCACAGACACACAGACAGACACACAGAGATTGCTGGAATTATAGATAGATGGGGCAGAGGGGCATGATGGTTTGGTCAAAACCAAAAGGTGGCGTCATGCCAAAAAGTTTGTGAATCACTATCAAGAGGCACAGGTGCAAACTATCACTGGGCGATAATCGTGATGGGCCGATAATCGTGGTTTAGATTTGCTATCGTGACAACGATAATGGAAATTAATTATCGCAATAATTGCTGCGCATGCGCAGTGCCGTCGGTGAAACGCACCTTGAACCTGGATATTGACGGTGTATTGACTGCTTTAAGCGTATCGTGTGTTTTGTTTCTCTCAAAAGATATTCCCGTATTGAATGTAGCTCTATAAAATAAAGCAGGTCATATAATATGAAATGTATATTCTCCAAGATGTAATTTAATTTGTATATCATTAAGCAATAAACATCAAAACAAACAACCTTTGTTTTGATGTTTATTGAAGCTACTGAAGGTGCCGAAAGCACTGCCGGTGTCGATGTCGCTGATCCGCTTTGTCTGTGCGGAAAGTTGAGCATTCAAGGCAACATCATGTCAAAGATCGAGAAGGTGAGCGTACTCGGTGTGTGGAGTTTTGGTACTGAGGACAAGGACACGCAGGTAATCTCGTTCTTCTCTCCTCTCACCTTTCTCGTTGGACCGAACGGAGCGGGAAAGATGGTGTCGTGTGTTTCATTTATTTATTTGTTTATCCCATTTGTGTCACGGCATGGAATTGCTTGGCATTTGTGATTCACGAAGTTCCACATCAAAGGTGTAATTTGAAATGTTTGAAGATAGTCGTTTATGATTCTCTTCACAAATGTCCCAAATTGCAAGAAGCTTGCTCGGTGTGTTCTGTTAGCAAGCAGCTTGCTATCGCTTGCCAAGCCAGACATTCCGTATCAACCGCTTTTCAAACTGCTCGTCCAGTCACTCGCCAAAGGAGCAAAGCAATTTCATCCAGGTAAAATGAGGTTTGACTTTAAAGAAATTGCAACAGAATTATGAAATGAAAAGTACGAACACAGGTAACTATTAGTACATGGTGTTATGTAGAATTATTATATGTAAGTGCAAAATTTGCTACACTAGTGGAACCAATGTTTTTTTGCATCTATATACCCTTGGAAACAAGACCTGAGTTGGTTCCATTTTTTTCAATGGCGTCTTCGTCCCTAACCCCAAGCCAAGTAGAAGTCCACGCTATGAAAACGTTCAACTTGGTCAGTATCAAGATAAAGTTGTTAATGCAACACAGCAAGACTTTGCATGGCTACTTTCACGGTATTCACAGAGGCACCATGAAGAGACATCAGACGGTATACCAGTTTGGTCAGCATACAATTCTCGTGTGTGCACTCCAGAAGAGAACAAGACACCCAACCTTGATCAAGATCACACAATGCCTATCATTAAGGCACCAGCTCATGAGTGGACAACACTGGTGACAGTTCTTGAGAAGCTTTCGTACCTCAATAGTGTTGTGTGTCCAGAAAACACTGGAACGATCTTAGTTACATTTGACATGGATCTTTAAAAGAGGGCCCTAAAGTTAGAATATCTTCATGACCAATATGCTGGGAAATGGATGGTATGCCCTGGTGGTTTCCACACTGTCTTGTGTGCACTAAGGTGCCTTGGGAGGACTGTTGAGCACAGCGGGCTTGATGAAGCTTGGAGCAAGGATCTGTACAGCACTGTGACAGTAAATCAGATACTCAATGGGAATCACCACAATCGTGCTGTCCAAGCTCATGAGCTCACATTAGAGGTATTCTTTGATCTCTGGCTTTCAGAATTTCTGAAAGAGAAGCCTGCAGTTGTTGAAGCTCTATCTGCCTGTATGGATAACTTGATAGAAGCAAACAAGAAAGAGGTAGGCATTCAGGAAGCCCATCACCAACTTCTAATGGAGATTGAACATCTAAACTTGGAAAAGCAGCTGAGTGATTTTGACAGGAGCCGCAGTAAATTCCCAATGTATCAATGGGCACGAATGTACATGAGGCAAGTGTTGGCGCTGATTAACTTCACACGTTCACTGAAGCGGCCAGATTTCGTCCTGTACTTGGCGTCTCTAGAAAATTTGTGCATATACTTCTTCAGCTACAACCCACTAGATTATGCTCAAAACAAGTTGTTAGCCAAAGATATTTCTCAAAAAACGTCTGTTAACTGGATATAAATGTTCTGGTGTATTTTCTGTATAAGGAATGACAAAAATGCCAGAAAAAATGGTTAATCAGTGTTTTATGTGAAAAGATACATACAAAATTGCAAAAAATGGCGGCCATTTTGAAATTCAAAATGGCCGCCAAAGACGCCATTGAAAAAAATGGAACCAACTCAGGTCTTGTTGCCTAGGGTATAAGGATTCCAAAAAACATTGGTTCCACTAGTGTAGCAAATTTTGCACTACAATGACACAACACCATGTACTATATGGCCATTCATTAATATGGCTATGGCTATGTTTATATGGCTATTCATTTTTATGGCTATGGCTATGTTTATATGGCTATGGCTATATATATATATATATATATATATATATATATATATATATATATATATATATACACAGACTTCGCATTTAATATGGAATTTTTTTTTTTCTTGACTTGGGTTTACTTTCTCAACTCAGTATATCAATCTGGTGAGTTTCTTTTACGCTTTGGTGATTTCTTGTTAAAAGAACCATGTCACTGATTGTCTGTCGCAGCAAGAAGTCAATAACAGGATTATATCACAGGTGGCGTGACAAAATGTACGGACAGGTACATTGGACGATTGGCTTCACAATCGGGTATATAAGGGTTGTTGCGTTCTGTATTCGTGGAAAACAACTGCTGCACGTCTACAAAAGTTATTGCCGCTTCCCCTGGAGATGGTCTGTCAACTCGACAATGCTGTTTGTCATTTAGTGGTGTCTTTACGAAATTCCGGCATGAAACAGCGTGCTATTGCTTGGCAGTATGGCATCACTCAAGGTCAGGTGTCAAAGATCCTGAAACGAAATGCTCAGAGGGGTGTCCCTACTCCAATACCGAGGCCAGGACGTCCCCGCAGCACCACAAGGAGGGATGATCGCCAGCTGCACCGGTTAGTCCGCAATGGCCTTACCAAGTCGGCTAATCTGCTTAGGGCTGAGTGGCAGCAACTGACAAATGTGCCTGTATCCAGAAGGCTAGTCAACCAACGACTGGTTCAAGCAGGCTATCGTGCCAGGCGTCCCCTGAGAAAGGCACGTCTGACCAGACAACACCGCCAGCGCCGATTGCAGTGGGCCAGAGAGCACTATCAATGGCAGCCAGGACACTGGAATCACGTGATCTTCGGTGACGAGTCTAGATTTCTGGTCTATCGTCAAGATGGCCGCGTCCGAGTGCACAGACAAGTGCATGAAGCCTACAACGAAGATTGTATTGTGCCAAGAGTCCAAGCTGGAGGTGGTGGGGTGACCGTTTGGGCTGCTTTTCATGCAGGGGGCAAAACTGACCTGGTTGTTCTGAATGGAAACCTGAACCAGTTCAAGCACAGGGCCATTCTGGAAGAAACATTGATTCCATTTGTTCGTGCAGCCTTTCGAGGAAACTTTGTCTTCCAAGATGACAATGCACGGCCTCATCGTGCTCGCATGATCCAACACTTTCTTGCTGACCGTGGTGTAGAGCATATGGAGTGGCATGCCATGTCCCCGGATATGAATCCGATAGAGAACTTGTGGGCAGAATTAACGCGTCAAATCGACAACTTGGACCAGCAGCCTGCCTCTGTGCATGAATTGCAGCAGGCTATTGTAACTGCATGGCAAGCGATTCCTGTCCAAACCTTGGCAAATCTCATGAACAGCATGCCTCAACGTGTACGTGCTCTCCTGAATGCTCGTGGTGGTTACACGAAGTACTGAACTGTAATTTTACTCTCCGTAATCCCAGTCGTAATTTAACTTTTGTTTTTGTTAAAAAAAAATTTGGCTAATGTGCAAAATAAAGAGATACTTCTGGAAAACGCACATAAGTTTAACACAGTACTGTCTGTGAATTGAGTTCGATATCAGTTTACATCACTTTCAAGGATGAATTTATTTACTTTGAAATGTCAAATGTGGTTTTTGTTTCTTTTAAAGGTCACATTAACAAAGCTAGAATAATTTCAACATAATTCCAATTAACTTTTGGTTCTAAGTCATCTTGAAAGGTAAGTTCACCCCCACAAAAAAAATATTCCATATTAAATGCCAAGTCTGTATATATATATATATATATATATATATATATATATATATATATATATATATTCAGTATATATATATATTGTTGCGAATATGGAATTTGGCCTCCATATCCGCTTGTAAATATTCCCCTATTTTCTCCAATACTCCCCAACTTTCCCCAATCCCCCATTCCCTAGTCCCATTGCATGTAAATAACAATCAGTAGAGCCGACCTTCCCCTTATTCCCCCATTAAATGTCGTGCCCAGGTCCACCGCACCACACGTAGACAACTTTCGGACATCTTCCTAGTTATTCTTATTCTATGTCAGTTAAGGCCTCGTTTCCATTAATTATGACTCTTCGTTGCACCAGAATGTGATTATATGGCATCAGTAGTGAGTTTAGGACCTTTCCCATACCTCCTCCCATCTTCTTCCCCAAACAACAACAATAACAACAACTACAACAACAATTACAACTACAACTACGACTACAACAACAGAGGGGCGGGGAGTGTGCGTCCTCACACCGGCTCGGTTACCCGCCATGACCATGCGCTCCACGGCGTTACCCCGAAGGGGCTGGCTGTCAGCTCCTCGTCAGGGGCGGAGCCAGTAACCCCCCCACGCACCCAATGAGAAGCAACGTGCCGATTCCATCTGGGGCGGAGCTAACGAGCCGAGGGCGTGTCACTCCCCGCCGGATATACGCGGCCCCGCGCCGGATGTGACGTCAGATGCGCCTCAGCTTGGAGAGAGAAGCCACCGCCACCCCCAGCGCGACGATACCTCCCCGCATCTTTGGACCGGACCGGACCGTACTGTACCCTGCTTTGAGCCAAGAGTGCACCTTGAGCCATCGCTATCTGCCTTTCCTTGCCATCAACCCCCGTGTGAGTCAGCCTTGTCCCGTTTACCTGTCGTCTGTCCGGGGTTAATGTAAGAGTGTGTCTAAGTGCCTGTCTTCCTGTAATATACCTCTAGCCCCTGTAATCTGACCTTTCCGTACGAATATAATCTCCTCCGGAGGTCTTGAGAATTGAAACATTGGTGTCGTATTGTGTTATTGTAATCCAGCCGGGTGTCTTCTTTTTCTTATTGAGCCAGCATCGCGCGACTAGTCAACGTTCGGGCACAATCGGGTAACTTGTGCAGACGTGGTCATACCATAAAACCGCTCGGTAAATAACATCTAAGCCACGTCTGTAACAATTGGTGTCGAGGAGTGGAATTCGAACCCGGGACTAAATTTATTAGGCCCAAATTGGTAACAAGTAGAATCGATTCGGAGCGCGTTTCCCGCGCGAAATTATAACGGCGAAATTTGTATTTGTTTTACGAAACTCGAATTTTGCAAGTCGCGCTATGGCGGATCAACACGGCTGGGGTCCGGTAGGGGAGAGTGAGGCAGGGTCGGTCCAGGACCAAATTGAGGGACATGAGGGACATGAGGGCGAAACAGCGGGGGTAGCAGGTGCACAAAATGGCGCTCTCGCGCACGATGCTTCAGGCGCGCAAAAAGGCGCCTCGCTGGTCACCGTGCCCGCGACCGAAGTAGCGCCGCTGGGAAGATTGGAACTTTTTTTTATACAAATGACGGCCCTTATGGAAAAGAATAGTGAGCGATTGGAAAACCAAATGGGGGTAATGAGGGACGAAGCGAGGGCTCGGAGTGAGCAATTGGGGGTAATGAGGGACGAAGCGAGGGCTCGGAGTGAGCAATTGGGGGTAATGAGGGACGAAGCGAGGGGTACCAGTGAGAAGTTAGACAATAATTTTGAGGGGTTAGACAACGGGATAAAAGAAGTGAAAAATGGGTTAACGGGGGTAGAAAACAGAATGGCCGCTCAAGAGAATCAAATGGAAGGGATGCAAAAGGGGTTAGAGGGGGTAGAAAATAGAATGGCTGCCCAGGAGAATCAGATAGAGGGAGTGAAAAATGGGTTAGAGGGGTTAGAAAACAGTATGGAAGGCAAATTGAGGGACATGAGGGACCAAGCGGAAAGGGAAGTTAACCAAATGGGGCAGCAGATAGAGGGGGTCAGAATGGGGGTAGAAACCAAACTGGATGCTCACAGGGAGGAAATGGAGCAGATGAGGGTGGCATCTGGGCAGGAGATGCAAGTGATGGGAGAAGAGATCAGAAGAGGAGTGAGTGAGGAGGTCGGAGGAGTGCGCGAGGAGGTGAGGCACTGTAAGGAGCACATGGAGAAGGAGGTGAGAAAGGGGACTGTAAAGTTACAAGGGGGCATAGAGGACCTGACGCAGGAGGTGGAACAGCTGACGGAGGGACAAAAAGAACTAACGGAGCAGGTTCAAAGGAACACTGCGGTATTAGGAGGGTTAAAAGTGACACAGAAAGAACTAAAAGACGACTTGATAGCGACGAAGAGGGAATGTCAGATGGTACGTGAGGGACTGACAACGAGGTTGGACGAGGTGGTAGAGGTAATGGAGACGAAGGACCGGCAGGTGAGGACGCACCTGGAAACGGTCAAGGTAGCCTTAGAGGATGAGCTTGAGGAGACGTACCGGGGAATAAAAGAGGTGAAGCACAAATTAGAAGAAGTGGAAGAAGGGATGAGCGAAATTAAGAAGCGACGGAGAGGGGATAAGAAAGAGATAAAAGAGGAGATAAAAGAATTGGTCCAAAGTCTGTGTTTGGATCGTGATGATGTGCTCATTAACCGGATGAGGGATTCGCAGGTGATGGAGGAGAAGCGAAGAGGAAGAGGACCCGGTGTAAGTGGTGACCAATATGGTCGTGCGTATGATGCGCCAGGGGATTTAAAAAGCTTGGGGATTGGTTTGGATCCGGGTGTTCGTGAGAGGCCGTTGGTGAAGTGTGCGACAGGTCTGGTGTGCGAAAGAGGAGGTGTGCGAGAAAGTCCGACTCTGGGGTGTGTGAGGAAAAAGTGCGTGCCAAGGAGTGAGGGTGCTGGCGAGAGTGAGTCGGTCGTAGCGCGTGTGAGAGGGAGCACATGGAAGCGTGGTGTGGTGAGTGTTACAGAGGGTGTAACGGAAGAGGTTGTGCGAGAAAGGTGTGTGACGGACAGGTGCATGAGGAAAGAGTGCGCTGTCAGAAGTAAGGAAGAGTGTCCACCTGTGGTGAGTGTTACAGAGGGTGTAACGGGAGAGTGTGCGCGAGAAAGGTGTGTGACGGACAGGTGCATGAGGAAAGAGTGCGCTGTCAAGAGTGGAGGTGAGAGTAGTTTGAGTGGCACGGAGCGTGAGTTGGTTGTGACAGGTGAGCGAGGATGTACACCTGGGATGGAAGGATGCACACCTGGAATGGGAGAGCGTGGTTGGGAATGCACGCTGGAATTGGTAGTGAGGCACGTGGTTGGGTGTGCGAATGAGAGCACACCTGTGATTGTCACAGAGGAGGTGACCGAGGAGGGGGTGCGAAGCGGTGTATTGGTGAGGTGTGCGAGCGACGAATGTGTGCCAAAGTGTTCGGTGGTCAGGTGTGTGACCAAGGCTGTGAGTGGAATGAGGGTACCTGGGTGTGTAAGGAAAGGTACGAGGAGCATGGGCACGGCTGGATGTGTGAGCAAGGAACGGGCTGCGGGGTGTAAGCGTCCAGGTGAAGCGTCGACGTTAGACGGGGTAGAGTTTAGAACGACTTATAGCCGAATCAGGCCCTCGGTGCGTGCCGGGCTTCGCGTGCCGCGAGAACCAGCGGGGATCCGAACCACGGCGGTTTCGAAAGAACCGCCGTGCGCGATCCACGCTGGGCCTCGCGTGGAACGGCCGCGTCCGGGCTCCACTAGGCGGAGCGGGCAGCTCGATAGGAAGGGTCGTCATGGCGACCACTTTCTATTGAGACGTGCCGGCAGGTCGAGATCGGGACATTGGATGGCTCCACGCCGAAGTGGTGCGTGGGATCTCGGCCCGGGTAAGCCCCCGTCCCTGCCCCGAATGCGGGACGTATCCAGCCGCTGGCACAAAACGACCCGCATTCATTGCTCGGCTGTACGAAGCCGGGCTGTAGATGTGAATTGGCGCACCGAGAGGATGTAATAAGTAGACGGGTAATGGTGATAGTGATAGTAGTGATTTGATACAAAATTTAGAAAAGTGAATAGAATTGGCAGTAAATAGAAAATTTTTGAATTGTTGGATTTGGACGAGCGAAATTGGTAGTGAGAGACCCCCGATGTGGTGGGATGGCAAATCCACCATCCCTCACAGAAAGTGGGGGCAAAGGAGCAATAGCTTATGGGGTGTATGGCAGTGAAAACTAGCCCGGGTGGGTTAGGTTATATTGATAGGGCCCTAGAAGATGACATTAGGTAACGTTAAGTTTAGTTAGTGACTGATACCTGTAGTGGGGACGCAGGTAGATTAGTGTGGATGATAATGACGTGGGAGCGCAATAGTTTAAAAGGGACGACTGGGAAGCGCAAGTTTCAGAAGGGAGTAGTTAGCTGAGATGATGCCGTGTGTGTGAGAATTGAACAGGTGTGATTGCACAGGTGTGCAACTGGACAGGTGTGTGGAACAGTGTGTGAGTAATGAGTGTTGTGGATCAGCGCGAATGCGCTTGGGGAGAGAAGGGTGCAGGTGGCACCAGGTGTGAGAGCACAGGTGTGCAGGTACAGGTGTGTGGAGAGAGTTGGAGTGAGTGGTACGGAGTGGTGTGCATGGTGCGAAGGTGTGGATGGGGGAAGAGTGGACCCCTTTCACGAGCACCCGGGGCGGGTAGTGTAAGTGTTAGGTAGAGGGTGCAGGTAAATTGTGGTTGGATATTGGCATTTGTGGTGCGGTTGCAGAATGGTGTTGTGAATGGGTGCATTAGTGTTGTGGAAATGGCTGGGCGTGTAGCCTGTTAGTGTGTGTAGTTGGTTGGGCACTCCACCACTGTGAGGATGTCGGCCAGGTGAGGCCGCAGGTGGGCTCTGGGTGCCGGTAGTTGTGAGTGGGTGCCTGAGGATCCCGGGTGTGGATCGGGCAGCCCAGTGCCAGAGAGGGCACGGAGTGGGGAGAGAGCCAGAGGGCCTTCCCCTGGTAGTTAGGTTAGGGTAAGGAGCAGGTAAGCTCGGAGGCAACTGCAGTGGTGGAGGTGTGCAGGTGGGTAGACCCACTGGGAGAGGTACACGTCGCAGCCCAGAGGTTGTGCGAGGGCACCGGGAGATGAGTCGGGGGAGTGAGACCCCAAATTGAAGAGCACCACAGTTTGGCCAATGGGAATTGGTTTTTAGAACCCATAGTGTAAGAGGGCCAATGGTTTGGCCGGAGAAAGACCCCGGGTAGTGTAAAGTTGTTAAAGTCATTTAGGAGATAGTTAGGATTGATGAACCTGTCGCACCATACGCAGCCACTTACCTGTGGTGATGATGATGACTCCACACCTGTGTTTTCTTTGTTTTGTAGCAGGAAATGAGATTGCTGTGGATTTGTGAGACGCATCACGACGTGGATGAGACATTGGGGTGATTCCATCTCTCCCTCCCTAGGAGGGACTGATGATGAATTGGTAATGGCAAATTTTGATGTTGAGTTGAAAATGGCAAATTTTGATGAGAGTTGAAAATGGCAAATTTGATTGGTTAGGAGGGAGAGAAGACGAATTTGGTTTATGGGAGGAACGGGGAAGACAGTAGGGATGTTTGTTGATTTGTAAAGTAGATGTTTATGGGTAGTGTTGTGTTGTGTGGATACAGTAAGGGGTAAGGGAGGGGCCATGTAGGTTACCTGGTGGGGGGGGGGGGCGTACGATAGGAACGTACCTGTCTCACCTGGTTCCCATGTGCCCCCAGTGTGCATTACCTTATATTGCGTGCACTTTTGCGCCCTTACCACCTTACTCACTTGTTTCTTCTTTTGTCTCCCACCTCCGAGGATCTGCCTTTGGGGTAGAGAGAGAGGAGAGAGAGGTGCTGGCTGCGCAGTTGTGGGCCTGCACTTTCGCTGTTTGCTGCCGGGATCGATACACCATATGGACCGCAATGTTTGTGGCCACCCACAATGGACCGCAGTTCGTTTGCGGCCAAGCACCACCCGGGGATGGACCTATGGGTCAACGTGGCACCTATGCCATACAGGTGAACCACTTTTAGTTACCACCAAGTGCACCACAAGAAGAGCAAGAGACACCTGCAGGGTTAGGGGTTGTCGAATTTATTTTTATTCCAATGAACAATGGTGACTGCACCGATTGGTGGTGGGGTGGTGCTTTTGATGCTGGGAAAGGGTGCTCTGCACGTTATTAAAGGCCGTCGGCCACAGAGCACTCGTGGGTTGGTGTATCGATGCTGGCAAGCGCGCTCTCTCTATGCATAACATCTGCATGTGTTCCTCCAAAAACAGGTCCTGGATCGTAGTGTAGATATCAGCGTAATCTTGTAAATAATGCTCCCTACCGGCTGTATGTTTAGTTTGAGGATTCTTTCCGGATTCGGTTATCCTGTGGGTGTGTTTCTGTGAGGAGAAGGGTGCAACGTCGCAGGGGGACATATTTACTCATTTGTGAATATCTGTAAAACTGTCGCACTCAGGGTAGAGTTAATAGTAGAGGGAACTACATTGCGTGCCACACTAAAGTAGGTAAAAATTTATCGGGTCGGGACGCCCCGAGGGTAGAGAAGGGTGCAATGTTGCGAATATGGAATTTGGCCTCCATATCCGCTTGTAAATATTCCCCTATTTTCTCCAATACTCCCCAACTTTCCCCAATCCCCCATTCCCTAGTCCCATTGCATGTAAATAACAATCAGTAGAGCCGACCTTCCCCTTATTCCCCCATTAAATGTCGTGCCCAGGTCCACCGCACCACACGTAGACAACTTTCGGACATCTTCCTAGTTATTCTTATTCTATGTCAGTTAAGGCCTCGTTTCCATTAATTATGACTCTTCGTTGCACCAGAATGTGATTATATGGCATCAGTAGTGAGTTTAGGACCTTTCCCATACCTCCTCCCATCTTCTTCCCCAAACAACAACAATAACAACAACTACAACAACAATTACAACTACAACTACGACTACAACAACAGAGGGGCGGGGAGTGTGCGTCCTCACACCGGCTCGGTTACCCGCCATGACCATGCGCTCCACGGCGTTACCCCGAAGGGGCTGGCTGTCAGCTCCTCGTCAGGGGCGGAGCCAGTAACCCCCCCACGCACCCAATGAGAAGCAACGTGCCGATTCCATCTGGGGCGGAGCTAACGAGCCGAGGGCGTGTCACTCCCCGCCGGATATACGCGGCCCCACGCCGGATGTGACGTCAGATGCGCCTCAGCTTGCAGAGAGAAGCCACCGCCACCCCCAGCGCGACGATACCTCCCCGCATCTTTGGACCGGACCGGACCGTACTGTACCCTGCTTTGAGCCAAGAGTGCACCTTGAGCCATCGCTATCTGCCTTTCCTTGCCATCAACCCCCGTGTGAGTCAGCCTTGTCCCGTTTACCTGTCGTCTGTCCGGGGTTAATGTAAGAGTGTGTCTAAGTGCCTGTCTTCCTGTAATATACCTCTAGCCCCTGTAATCTGACCTTTCCGTACGAATATAATCTCCTCCGGAGGTCTTGAGAATTGAAACATTGGTGTCGTATTGTGTTATTGTAATCCAGCCGGGTGTCTTCTTTTTCTTATTGAGCCAGCATCGCGCGACTAGTCAACGTTCGGGCACAATCGGGTAACTTGTGCAGACGTGGTCATACCATAAAACCGCTCGGTAAATAACATCCAAGCCACGTCTGTAACAATATATACTGGACTAATTTTGCACCATCTCTCTGGCTCCGACCTCACTCTCTGACCACCTAGCCATCACTCTGACCATCAACATCCCCACCCCAGCACCAAGGCATTATCGCACTATCAACTTCCGTAAGCTAAACGCTCTTTCACCTGCCTCATTCTCATCGACCCTCTCTGAAAAAATGTCCACTTCTCCCTTCGTTGACCTCCACACCCCTTCTGACCTCACTGACTACTACAACCACACTCTCTCCTCCTGCCTTGACCAACTTGCGCCTATAAAAACCAAAACAGTTTCTTTCACCCATTCTGCTCCCTGGTTTACCCCTGAACTCCGCCTGATGAAAACTCGTGCTCGCCAACTTGAAAGACTCCGCAATAAAACAGGTCTCACAGTTCACTCCCAGGCCTACAAGGACCACATACAACACTATAAAGATGCCCTCTCCCGCGCCCGCTCCGCCTACTACTCTCAAATTATCCACTCTGGCTCCGGAAACCCAAAAGCACTCTTCTCTACAATAAACAAACTCCTCAGCCCCCTGAACACCACCACCCAGTCATTCACAATAGACAACTGCATCTCCTTCCTTTCATTCTTCCAACGCAAAATTGAAAACATCTACAACAGCTTGACCACCGCCGCACCCGCTCCCCCTCAAACCACCTGCCCCCCCTTATCCTGCCATCCCCTGTCTCAATTCTCCCCAGTCTCCCCTACTGACCTCTCTGAACTCCTCATCGGAATGAAAACTGCCACCTGCACTCTTGACCCCATCCCCTCCAGCTTTGTCAAGGCCTCCCTTCCTGCTCTCTCTCCACTTATCATTGCAACAATAAACTCCTCCCTGTCTACAGGCATCGTCCCACCATCCCTCAAAATTGCTGCTGTTACCCCCATTCTGAAAAAACCTGGACTAAACCCTGACACCCTAAATAACTTCAGACCCATCTCCAACCTACCCTTTCTGTCAAAGGTTTTGGAACGCGCTGTAGCCACTCAACTCAAACATCACCTCTCTGCCAATAACCTGTATGAAACATTCCAATCCGGATTCCGCTCCAACCACAGTACTGAAACTGCTCTCCTCAAAATCACCAACGACCTTCTCCTCTCCTCTGACGCTGGCAACCTCAACATTCTCATCCTCCTCGACCTCAGCGCCGCCTTTGACACCATCGATCACACCATCCTCCTCACCCGACTTGAAACCACCTTTAACATTACCGGCACTGCCCTCTCTTGGATTAAATCATACCTCTCTGACAGACGTCAGTTCATCTCCATCAATAACTGCAAATCCCCCACTGCTCCCCTCCCCCAAGGTGTCCCCCAAGGTTCAGTTCTTGGCCCCCTCCTCTTCATCCTTTACCTGTCCCCCCTCGGTCACTTAATCCGCCGTCATGGTCTCCAATTCCACTGCTTCGCCGATGACATCCAGCTTTTCATCTCCACCAAGTCCATCTCCACCGCCACCCACTCTATCCTGACAAACTGCATCACTGAAATAAAATCCTGGCTTCAAATCAACTTCCTCAAACTTAACTGTGATAAATCTGAAATAATCATCATTGGCCCAAAAACGCTCACCAAGTCCACCCATAACGTTGCCCTCAACATCGACGGTTTCCCAGTATCCACCTCCCCTCACATCCGGAATCTTGGCATCATCTTTGACCAAACCCTCTCCTTCGACAAATACACTAAACAGATCACAAAGACAGCCTTCTTTCACCTGAAAAACATCGCCCGTCTCTGTCCATCCCTCTCCTCCGTGGCTGCAGAAACCCTCATCCACGCCTTCATCACTTCCCGTCTGGACTACTGCAATAGCCTCCTTTATGGTTCACCCTCAACAATCACCAATAAACTCCAATACATTCAGAACTCCGCTGCCCGTCTACTCACCCATTCCCGGACCCGTGACCACATCACCCCCGTCCTTTACAAGCTTCACTGGCTCCCCATCTCCCAGAGAATCCAGTACAAAATCCTCCTCTTGACCTACAAAGCCCTCCATAACCTGGCCCCATACTACCTGGCTGACCTCCTCTCCAGACACACTCCCACCCGCAACCTCCGCTCTGCTGGTTCCAACCTCCTGACCCCCCCCCCCCCCCCATCCGGACCAAATTTAGATCCTGGGGGGACAGGGCCTTCTCCATCGCTGCTCCCACCCTCTGGAACTCGCTACCTCACACCATCAGAGACTCCTCCTCACTCACCACATTCAAAACATCACTCAAGACCCACCTGTTCAACACTGCATTCAACATTTAACCCACAGCATCTAACCCCTGACTATCTCCTCTCCTTCTCCCTCCTTTGTGCTTTGAATATTTCCCTATTGATTCTTCTTTTTTTGCAATTGTCTTTATGTTTTGCTATGCATTATGTTTTGCACTCTGTCAAAACGTCTTTGGGCTTCCTGAAAAGCGCTATATAAAATAAATGCATTATTATTATTATTATTATTATCCCTCGCTATATCGCGCTTCACTTTTCGCGGCTTTGGTACATCGCGGGTTTTTCTCGCTAGTATATGTAAAATTATATATCGGATTTTTCATTATATCGTGGGATTCTGCGGCCTATAGGTATTTTTATTTTTTTAGATTTTAATTATTTTTGCGGTAAAATAAGCATTTTCTAGCGCACTTTATACTTTATACGCGAAACACCCTGCAGCACCTGGTCGAGGCTATGGACTTGGACGAAAACTTCTCGCTGAAGGCGTACTGGCGTGAGTACACCATTGCAACATGTCTGCAAAATATTCAGATGGCCATAAAGGAAATGAAGACAGAAACTTTGAATGCCTGCTGGAAAAAATTGTGGCCAGAAGTAGTCCACGATTACGTGTACAAGGGTTTCTCTCCTGACGAAGTCCACCACTCTGCAGTAGATAAGGCAGTGAAGCTGGCAAAATTACTAGGAGGAGATGGCTTCAACGATATGACTCCCGATGACGTTGAGGAGCTGCTCGAGACCCACTCAGATCCGTTAACGGACGAAGACCTGGCGGAGATGACGAAGTCAGCAAGTGAGGAAGAAGAAGAGGAAGAAGAGGGTCCAGGGGATGAAGAAGAAGAATGCCCATCACTGGAACGCCTCGCAACCCCAGTGAGAATGGCAAAATAACTTAAGGAAAGGGCTGAAGAATGGGACCCCCAGATGATTCGTTCGTTGAAGTTCAGAAATGTAATCGACGGAGGCATTGAAGTCTATAAAAACCTCCTCGCCCAGAAGAAAAGGCAGCGCCAGCAACTGCCCATCACTATGTTCCTCACCCGAAAAAAGAAAGAAGACACGCCTACGTCTTCAGCACGAAAAGAAGTTCCGGACGATGACGAAGATACTGCACCACCTGACGAGGCGCCTGCTGAAGTGGCACCTTCAGAAGAGCTGTAATGCTCTTCTTTGCTGTGCAGTACAGTAAAAACTATTATTGATATACTTACCCAGTATCTATTACAGTATTTTCAAATATACTGTACAGCTATATATACACGTACAAATATTTTTCTAATACGTAAGGATGGGTCTCAAAAGTGTGTTTAAGAGTGTAGAAAGGGTTTATAAGAGCGTGGGAAAGGTTTATAAGAGTATGGGGAGGGTTTTTAAAGGCTTAAAATATATAACAAGTACAAAAAGTTTTAATTAAAACAAAAGCCACGTCGATGTTACACAATGCCTAGATGCAGCTGTGCCTATAACGTCGATGTTATAGGCACAGGACATTCCTATTGATTCGATTACTTGATGTTATTTTTGTGCAAAGTGAAAATATATCTCGGCATTTTCCCGTCTGTTATTTCAGGCGGTGTATGACTGACCATGCCGTGATTGTAAAAAAATATATCTCGGCAATTTCTCGTGTGTAGCGACACGTGAACGAAGCTATGCTCCTCTCTCCACATTATTGTGACGACGTATAAATTAAATATTTCATCGTGACGATTGTCATCAAATGGACGAATTTTTAATATATCTCGGCATTTTCCCATCTGTTATTTCGGGTGGTGTATGACTGAGCATGCCGCGATTTAAACAAAATATATTGTTGCGGATATGAGGACTGTATTTTTTTTGATTGTGTGTATTATTATTATTGTTTATTCTGTGCCTCCTGCCTCCGGAGCTGTGTAAAGGTCAAAGGGCGTCCCATAATTAGTCCATAAAGCATCCACACCACAGCTAATCATAGAATACCCCTGTTCGATAGCTTATATCTTATTATGTGTTTTAGGGTAAGGCTGTGTCTCCCATTAATTGAAATACTCCATTGCACCAGTGAAAGAGATAGATTCCCTTCATTCCCACTCCCAAAACTTCCATTCCCCCTTTTCGTCAATTGCCATTCGCATTGCCAACTGCATTTTGGGCGGTTTTCTCTTCATCCGCCATTGACCACGAGGCAGGGTTGGGGAAGAAAGGCGGGTCCCCACCTCGTCATAGAGGGGAGGAGTGAGTCAGCCCCACTCAACCAACCACAAACAAGGGGTTGGACTTGGAGAGGGTGTGGAAAGAAACATCGAGGAGGTTCGCGAAGGTTGAGGGGTGGGGCCTATATAACCCACGGCAGGGCGTTTCCCAAGCGGCAGAAGGGAGATGATGAGCTTTTACCGAAACTGTGAGAGAAGTCCAGAGTTGAGCTGCAGATCGAGCCACCGAAACTGCGAGAGAAGTCCAGAGTTGAGCTGCAGATCGAGCCACCGCAACTGCATTTTACTGCAGCTGGAGCCACCGCAACTGCATTTTACTGCAGCTGGAGCCACCGCAACTGCATTTTACTGCAGCTGGAGCCACCGCAACTGCAGCCACAGCAGCGTGAGGCCTGGACGGCAGTTTGGAGCAGGGCCGCGAAGGGGCGGCGGCTGCCCAACGAGTCGATCGGGGCAGGACCAGTTGGACCTCCCTATCCCGCCAGCCATCCATCTCCCGCCAGTCCTATCATCATTCCCCGTGTAAGTGTGCTCGTAGTCTGTCTTTTGTCTTGTCCCTGGGTAGTAACAATACGTCTGTATAAGCTAGTATTTTCACTGTGTCACCTGTGTCTCATGTGCTTGTAAATAAACGTGACTGCTGTCTTTTTGCTTATGTGTGTGCATAGTAAATAAATTTAGTAGTATTTCCAAACCTTTCTTTGCCTTCGTTTTCCTCTTTGCATTCGGTCGCTTTAGAGTTTTCCCGATTGAATAGCGGTGGCACGATCCGGCCAAAGTTTGGGGCAAATCGGGTATTAGTCGGGGAATAACTGTTCGGTCGCGGAGCCTTCGCTCGGCAAATATAACATCTTTAACCGCGTCCGTAACAATATATATCTCGGCATTTTCCCATCTGTTATTTCGGGCGGTGTATGACTGAGCATGCCGCGATTTAAAAAAAATATATCGCAATGGACTTGAAGTTACAGGCCTTTGAGAATTCATTTCGTTCTATAAAGGGCAACTTTCATCGGATTTTCTTCCCGTTTTTTTTCAACCGAGTCTAAAACTATGTTAGCGACTGTGAAAAATGAAATGATATATCGAATTTGATTTGAAATAACACTGTGTGAGAGAGGAAGACACCACGGGCCTACAAAACAGGCCTCAAAGCTATGCGAGTTAATAAAATGGTGGATATTTGTTTATATGAAGCCTCTCCCAAAATGGGTGGAGCTATGGTTCCCAGAATGGGTGGAGCTTCGAGGTTTTGTCTTCTCTGCAAGAACAACAAGAAGAACAAGAAGAAGAAGAAGAAGAAGAACAAGAAGAAGAAGAAGAAGAAGAAGAACAACAACAGCAGAGGGCACTCTACGAGCAGCGTCTGCGACGCGGCTAAAAATAATAAAATTAATATATGGTTTCTACTTCGCGGATTTTCACCTATCACGGGGGGTTCTGGAACGTAACCCCCGCGATAAATGAGGGATGACTGTATATATATATATATATATATATATATATATATATATATATATATATATATATATATATATATATATATATATATATATATATATATATATATATATATGGCTATGGCTATATATATGGTTATGGCTCTATGTTTATATGGCCATGGCTATTTTTTATGTTTATATGGCTATGGATTATATATATAGTTATGGCTATGTTTATATGGCTATGGCTATATATATGGTTATGGCTATGGCTATGTTTATATGGCTATGGCTATATATATATATATAGTTATGGCTATGTTTATATGGCTATGGCTATATATATGGTTATGGCTATGGCTATGGCTATACTTATATGGCTATGGCTACATATATGGTTATGGCTATGTTTATATGGCTATGGCTATATATATGGTCATGGCTATGGCTATGCTTATGGCTATATGGCTTATGGCTTATGGCTATGGCTATTCAGTTTGTTTTTATGTGGATTGTTATTGTATGTTGCAAGGTTCACAAGGCACTAATTACATTATTTATATTATCATGATATAATCCATGAGGACCATTATCCTGATATAGGCTTTTCCATTATCGCCCAGGCCAGGCGTAATGCAAACACTAACACAGCAACCCAAATATTATTTGGAAGATGTCAACATGATTTTCGAAAACAGGTGATAAACATTAAAAGATTGTGTTTTCGACACACATCGAGGCTCATGGAATAGCTGAATGCCAGAGATGTGTCGGATACAGTGATAGAGCTCAGTGTGCAAGGGATGATGGAGAAATGTAGGAAGGCACAAACAAGGGCTGCACAGAAAGAAAAAGTGAACCAAGTGGACTGAATAGACAAGCAACATGTCAGCAGATAACGGCAAACGTTGAAAAAAGGAGTAAATGTAGAAAAGTGAAGATGGAAAGGAGTTGGGAACAGATAAGTTGTGAGAATAGATAAGATCAAGAATAGGAACAGGTGGCAACGAGATGGTGATGGCTGACTATTTTAAAGGAATGGAAGGAAGAACATGATTGGACAGACTCAGGGAGGTGATTGCACAATCGAGATAAAAGGGGGAAAACATGAGCAGTTAAAATGGATTCCCTGAAAGGAGAGGGTACTACATTACTGTCTGTGCCAGGAACGTTTTTTTTACGGTGTAGCGTGTCGGGCAATGCTGTCTAGAACAGCGTTTGTCTGTCCGCATGTATGTACATATGTATGTATGTATGTATGTATGTATGTATGTCCCCACAAACATCCACCAATCAAAACTGACGATCTAGTCACATGACAGGGGTACAGCGTTTAGTCACCACAACATTTTCATATTTTACTAAAAATAAATATAATAACCTTCTCTGGAATGTTTTGGGGTCCCAGCAGGTGCCGTAAGGTAGGTAGGAGGTTTCAGAAATTCCTCAATAAAAT
This sequence comes from Myxine glutinosa, assembly GCF_964187855.1. NCBI lineage: Eukaryota > Metazoa > Chordata > Myxini > Myxiniformes > Myxinidae > Myxine > Myxine glutinosa. The sequence goes on from NC_136269.1 coordinate 9,669,960, forward strand.
TATGATTTTGAAATGCGATCGACACAGACCTTGCTCCAGAATCCGGAAGTGAACAGATGACGACAGTTCGATAAATACCTCAATACAAACGTGATTTAACATTATATTTTGATATATTAACTCCATAGTATTAATTTGTAATTGGAATGATGAATGATGCTGTTTGGAATGAAAGTATAGAGATATAGAGTTTAAAGCAGAATGAGGAAATGACATAACGGTTTCCATCCATGACATTCACAGATTTCCGATTTGCAGTATCGCCATTGATTGGATATAGCAACATTTAGACTGGGTACATTTTTTGTCCAAGCCCTTCACGAACATGCTGTCTATGCCTGACGTTCGCCTGAAGGCGGCACACGAATGTGGAGTTTATTGAAAAATATTTAATACTTACAGTATTTGCCAACTGCTAACTGGGTTCCTCACCCAGGTCAAACTATCTTCTTTAACTAATGTAACAAACAAGCCGGGCTCTGCCATTGTTGGACTATCGGTCTTGTTTGTGCTGTAATCTTCAATTGAGTGAGTTCTTCTTTCTTTTGCAGCACAAGGCTGCGAGGTAGCATCATCGGCTGAGGATACTGCTGTACCACTGATGCAGTGCCCTCCATACGTTAGGGGTAGGAATTTGAAATTTGTTAATGATGTCAGCGATAGCTTGCCTACTTTTTTTTATATATATACAAGATCGAGGCTCGTGAAAGAGCTAACATTAATCACACAAAAAACGGACACATAAAACATATCATAAAGGGAGCGGGAGACAAGATGGGGAGAGAGGGGGAAACACAAGCACAACATTTGAGAGCAGGGACATCGGGAGATCTGTGGGAGGGAGGGGGCCTGGGGGGAGGGGGCGTGGGAAATGGGGGGGGGGGGGTTGGAGAAGTATGAAACACATTGACACTGCAAGGACTTTCAGGAAAGAAGTTGGTATTTCAAAAAAGTGGATCTGGCGTGAATTAACGGGGGTAGAAAAGATCATGGTTTTGGATGGGGGATGGTGGTGAACAGCTGTTTTAAAGACCTGGAGGGAGGAGTGTGACTGACAAGAGTGAGGGAAACTTTTTGCAAAGGACACCATGTGATCTTTAATGTCCACGCACGAATGCCGGCAGATGGGATGTCAGTTTAATGTCCATCCGAGGGACAGCACCCCACCTCTGAAACAATAATTGGATGAGAGTTCATAGCTGGGTTGAGATTTGAACCCCCACTTAGACAGCTTAGAGTGAGTGCGCACACCTCTTGGCTATATCCTACCAGCCCAGGAAAGCAGGTGAGGAACTAGAACGACACTCGGTAGATTACAAAGACAGAGAGAGAGAGAGAGAGAGAGAGAGAGAGAGAGAGAGATACAGACAGACAGACAGACAGACAGACAGACAGACAGACACTGACACTGACACTGACTTTTATGTGCTTTTATTATAAAAGTATCAAAACACACATGGAAGAACACCGCAAAATTTTTACAAGAAAAAGAAAGTTGTACAAGCAAAAAGAATGTATATACATGTATATGTGGACATTGAGCGTAAGTATAATTTACAAAAACAAACTCAACACCTCATCTGTAAAACAATCGTCGTTCACACTGCCGAAACTTATCCAGGCCGACACTATTCCTTTAAAGCAAAACAGCACATTTTCATCTCTGCCACTCAATTTGATCTTTCTAGTTTTATATATTGCGAGTTTAGCAATTCCGCACAGAAAATTCAAGAAAGGGACTGCTGTCTTGTTCTTGGTGCTCCTTTCAATGCCATACACAAAAATTGCAACAGAAAAAACAAACTGAAATTTATAAAAGAGCTGTTGGAGGAAACAAAAAAGGGGTGCCAATCTCTTACATTTCACAAAAGCATGGGTCACATTTTCAGCCTCTTCACAAAAAGGACAAACAGTCAGTACAGAAGGATCAAACTTATTAAGTAAGTATTTGGTGACCAGGGCCTGATGAACTAGTCTCCAATTTAAGTCTCCGGTTCGACCTAAGGTTGGAGACCTATACATCTCTTTCCACACTGGAGATAGGAACGAATTAGCCGGAATGATCTCATCCCACCGATTTTTTAAAGGTTTTGTGAAACCCAGTATAAGCACCTCTTGGCATATCCCATAAATAACTTTTTTTCCCATCACATGGAACACACCGCAACCATCTCACTTTGAGAAGACACCCTGTTGTTTTTTTGAGGTGACTTGGAGCTCGGGGAAATAGAGACGAGAGTCCACCACTTCATCTGCCCCAGTCCACCCGATATTTAATTCCCTGAAAGTTTTAATCACAACTCTCAAAACTTTGTCCACCATTCTAGATGACCGAACCCCCACTTTTGATGTGAGAGAACCGGTGGATAACCATCCATTTAGGGAAGGCTTCATCAGGTCTCGCACTCTGTTTATTCCATTACAGGTGAAGCAATGCATAAATGACCTGGAGGTTGAAATTTCAGGGAATAAAGGATTCAGAACCAAAGGCTCATGCACATATTTTTTTGCATCGTAGGACACCTCTAATCGTTGTATTCCAAGGACTTGCCAGGCATTCAGAAGGCTCTGATGAAACTCGGGGAGCAGAGTCGTGTTGATATGCTGCAGGTCCATGAGGAAGAGCTCTCGGTCATACTTCAACCCATCTGCTTCCTGCAGCCAAGCGTTTGTGAGAGGCCGCCACGGGACACACTCACCATACAATAAACGCTTTATCGTCCACATGCGGAAAGCCATTATCCGACTCGGAACATGTATCGAGCTTTGGCCACCTGCATTTCGGGGTCTGCACACCGTGTCTGGTCCAAGCCAATGGTGGCCTCCCCAGAAAAACTGAGTTAGAACCCTCTGAATGCCTGTGACCAAGTATCTCGGAGGTTGGAGGGGGATAACTTTATGCCAAATAAAAGGAACCACCAGGTTATTTATTATTGTCACCCTTGCCTTAAGCGATAGAAGGTGGTGCAACTGTTTCCATCTAGCCAGTTTCTGCTTAATTCTTTCCAAGAAACCCTCCCAATTTTTTTGTTCATATGCTTGGACTCCGAGAAATAACCCTAAATATTTAAACCCCTCTTTGTTCCACTGCATTCCTCCTGGTAACACAGGCAGAGCTGAGGAAGGTGGACTGGGGCCCACCCATAAGGCAACACTTTTGTTCCAATTTACATTTGCCGTGGAGGCGAGCTCAAACTGGGACAGACATCGAAAGACCTCACCCACATCATTTTGGCTGGAAACAGCAACACAAATGTCATCCGCATAAGCTGAAGTAACCATTTTGTGGTTTTTTGTTAAGGAGACTCCTTCCACTTCCACCTTCCACTAGCAAAGCTAGTAAAGGTTCGACCGAGAGACTGTATAGCATTCCTGAAAGCGGGCAGCCCTGACGGATGCCTCGCTGAAAGGGAAAAGGGCAACATAAGCTGTTGTTTACCTTCAACAGACAGGATGCATTTTCATACAACAACTTAACATAGGAAACAAAATTTTGTCCAAAACCAGCTCTCTGTAGTACAGCAAACAAAAAAGAATGGTCAACACTGTCAAAAGCTTTTTCTTGATCTAAAAGAACCAACCCAAAACCATGAGATGTAGTACGACCGAGACTGATCAAGTCTCTCACCAAAAAAATGTTATCGTAAATAGAACGCTCAGGAACACAATAAGACTGATCAATATCAATCAAAAAGGGGATGACTTCCTTTAGACGTATCGCGAGCGCCTTCGACAATATTTTATAGTCCGTATTTAGGAGTGACACAGGCCGCCAATTTGTGGCGTCTTGCAAGTTCCCTTTTTTTGGAAGGAGACACAAAACTGACCTCCGGCAACTTAGTGGCAATTCACCTTGTTCAAGGCTATCATGAAAGATGTCAAGTAGAGTAGGGCCAAGAATGTCCCAAAAGGCCTTGTAAAATTCAACTGGGAGGCCGTCAAGTCCAGGGGCTTTCCCATCTTGAATTCCTTTAAGAGCAACAGTAAGTTCTCCGAGAGAGATGCCAGGCTCCAGTTGTTGTCGCTGGTCTTCAGACAAAGATGGGAGCAGTTCAAACATCTCGTTTCTGTTTTCCTGGTTCACAGTTCTCAAGGCAAACAGCTTTGAATAAAAGTTTCGTAATTCATCTTTGATGTCACTTTGAGAAGACAGAAGCGCACCGGCAGAAGAGCGCAAAGCGTGAATTTGTTGAGGGATCTTGGCTGTCTTTTCCAGGTTGAAAAAGTCTTTGGTTTGTCAAGTTGGATATTGTCCATTCGCAGTCGGACGAAAGCACCAGATGCACGCTCTCTCACCATTTCAGCCAGTAGTGTTCTTTTCTCTGACAACTGCTGGACATTTTCGTTGGACATTCCAGATTTCTGCTCACAATAAAGTATATCGTTTTTTAAGGCAGTTATCACACCGAGTGTGTTACAGGTATTATAACGACAGTATTGCTGGCAAAAACACTTAATTTGGGATTTTGTGCAATCCCACCATTGCCTTAAATTTAGGTAGGAAAACTTTTGCATTTCACATTCCTTCCATACCATTCTGAATGCTTCTTTGAAATGCTCACTTTGTAAAAGTTTGACATTGAAAGTCCAATATGCACTTCTACACACGTGATGAGGTAGGCCACATACAACAACAACCATGTGATGATCAGAAAAACCAGATGGCCTTATATATGAATTCTTGACAAGATTTACCTTATCATGGTTAACATAAATTCTATCCAAACGAGCCATTGTCAAAAGATTTCTTGCGGCACAAACCCACGTGTACTGCCGGATATTAGGGTTCTGTACCCGCCACACATCCACAAGTTGAAATTTTTTAATGAGCTGTGCCAAAGGCCTTGCACTCGGTGGATGAGGCTCAGGAGTGTTTCTATCAAGTTGTGGGTTGAGGGTACAGTTGTAGTCTCCCCCCAAGCACACCAACATGGACAGGTCAATAGTGCTTAAAAAACCCGCTAACTTGTGAAGAAAAGCACTTCTTGCAGAGTTCGCACTGGGGCAGTATACATTAGTCGTGCAAATCTTTTGGTTACCGCTGACAAACTCCACAGATAGTAAATGGCCCTTGCAAATTTCTCTACATCTGATCTCCAACGGCTGGAGTCTAGGATGTAAGACTACTGCAACACCAGCCTTGGCATCAACGAAAGCACTGGAGAAAAAGTGACAACCTTTAAAGATATTATGCCACTCAACCTCAGAAGACTTTTTTTTTTCTTTTTTTTTTGTATACAAGATCGAGGCTCGTGAAAGAGCGAACATTAATCACACAGAAAGACAAACAGACACACAAAACAAATAACATCGGGAGCGGTAGACATGATGGGGAGAGAGGGGGAAGGACACAAACACAACATTTGAGAGCAGGGACCGAGAGACATGGAGACATCGAGAGAACTGTGGGAGGGAGGGGGCTTTGGGGGGGAGGCATGGGAAGGGGGGGGGGGGGTGGGAGAGGTATAAAACATATGGACACTGCCAAGACTTCCAGGAAAGAAGTTGGAATTTCAAACAAGGTGGATCTGGGGTGAATTAGTGGGGGTAGAAAAGATCAAGGTTTTGGATGGGGGAAGATAAGAGATGGTGGTGAACAGCTGTTTTGCAGACCTGGAGGGAGGAGTGTGATTGAAGTGAGTGTGGGAGTTTGTTCCAGAGGCGGGAGAAAAGAGGAATGAAAGAGTGAAGGTGAGCAGAGAGCCGAGATTTCGGCAGTTTAACCATCAGATGGTGGCTGGCAGATCTTGTGCGACCTGTAGGAATATTTGGGGGACAGAGCACAGAGAGAGCTGGGGGAGCAAGGCCGGAGAGGAGTCGGTAGAAGACAGAAAGACCACCTACCTGCCTGCGGTGAGTGAGTGAAAGGCCCTCAGAGATAGCTTCATCGCGGGAGATTCCAATGATTCTGAAAGCTTTGGATTCAACAGCGTGAAGCCGAGCCAGGTGTGAGGCAGGAGCACCAGCCCATAGGGGAGAACAGTATTCCATTGAGCTGCGGATGAAAGCCTTGTATGTGGTGAGGAGGTCAGGTGTGCCTAGGAAGGACTTCGCACGACGGAGGATGCCCAGTCGGCGACTGGCTTTGGAGGCCAGCTTGGAAATGTGGTTTTCCCAAGAAAGATCATGGCAGATGGTGAGACCCAAAAGCTTGAGCGACAGAACTTCTTGGAGAGGATTGTTGAGAAAGTAGATGGGAGGGTTGTCCAGTCGATCTTTTCGGAGAGACATAGTAAGAGTGTGAGATTTGTCAGGATTGAAAGACATGTTCCACATGTTTGACCAGTCTGTGATTTTGTCCAGGTCTTCAGAGAGTGAGGAGGCTGCAGACTGCCGATCTGAGGGAAGAGGAATGGAGCGGCAGAGAGTGGAGTCATCAGCAAAGAGATACAGAGGATTTTCCAGAGAGTCGGAGAGATCATTGATAAAGACCAGAAAAAGCACAGGGCCCAGCACACTGCCTTGGGGAACTCCAGCCTGAACGGGAAGGGGAGATGAGAGAAATCCATTCAGGGCCACACGTTGACTACGACCAGAGAGGAAGTCCGCAAGCCATGCATGGAGATTTCCATGGATACCATAGGAGGAGAGTTTGTTGAGCAGAGCTGGGTGCCAGACCGTATCGAAGGCACGTGATATGTCAAGGGAGACAGCTCTAATTTCCTGTTTGGCATTGAGGACCTCCATCCATTGTTGAGACAGCAGAAGCAGCATGTCCAGAGTAGAGTGACCTGGTCTGAAACCAAATTGATGATCAGAGATCAAGCCATTGGAGAAGAGGAAAGATTTCATATCCGAAGCAATGATGGATTCCATGACGTTGCTGATAATTGGGAGCAGGCTGATTGGTCTGTAGCGTCTCTTGTAAGCGTCTCTGATTAGCGTCTCTGATAGCGAGTCTGATAGCGTCTCTGATAGCGAGTCTTGTAATCTGATAGATTAGCGTCTCTGATCTCTGAATCAGAGATAGCGTCTCTGATTTGCATGCGTCTCTTGTAACATCAGCACATCAATTTTTTCATTCTGAAACATTTGAAACACCTGGAGGCGACGCACACAACTGCGACCACCATTGATGTTTAAGGATGCTACTTTTATCTCCACTCTGTTAACTATTCATAAAGTTCCTTGCCCGCTCGAGTTACACATTTTCTTAGCCTCTGGAATTGAGGTTCTGACATGTTAACCTGATAAGGTTCACGAATCATGTTCTTTGCAGTCAAAATAAAATCATGCAGATTCAGAAAGTAGTCTTTGATTTTTACATGTCTTTTCCTGAACGTTTCTTCAAGGAACTTGATAACATTTTCTTGAGAAACCATGGTGATGGTGTTGTCATCACACGCCTCACTCTCTTGAGCACTTGAAGCACTAAAGAGTGGAGTAGAAGTGGTTTCATCAGAATCAAGTGCTTCATCTTGATCTGCATCTTTTCCTCCTATTTGCTGAACACTTAGTTTTGGAAACAGCAATTCTACAGGGTCAAGGACCTCCGCACTCTTTGCAGACCCTTCCAAATTTACCATATCCTCTGTCGCTATAAGTATGTCCCCCACCTCATCGTCCCTTTCATTTTTATCTGTCAGGGAAGGGTTAACGTTATCCTCACAGTCGTAAGGACTTTCCCCTTTATCTATTTTTTCCTCACTGGCAGATCCAGCTGCTAACTCGTCTGAGCGAGTTTGGTTATCAGGACAAGGACTTATCACATCCTGAGAGGATCGACTATTTTCCGGGTCATACTCAATCTCAGCAAGTGGTGCCAGCGAATCTTCCTCATGTACACACACTTCCTGTAACATCTCCATTACCGCCAAGGAGTTTCCGGTGTAGGCCTCACCCTGGAGGTCCTGCGAACCTGACACGATCTGAATCTTATTTTGTTTTTCTTTGGAATCACAGGATTCATCACATGAACGCTTCTGACCTTTTTTCCTGGTGTCCACTACGGATACTTCCATGGTATCGTCCGCACTGTCGTGTACCATGGACGAAATGAGAGAGAGTTCAACCACTTTTATTCCCACCTTAAGTGGAGGGGCAGGGTTAGTCACCTCACGTTCTAAGTCTATCACTCCCTCCCCCACCCCCCCGGTCGGGGGGGACGGGTCTGGCGCTTCACTCACCGCAGTCGGTGCGGTGGGTGGCTTAACCACTCGATCCGCCTCCTCCCCTTCATGGTGCGGTGAAGAGGAGTCGCTCCTCCAAATCTCCGCGTTCCTGCGGTTTAACCGCATTGGGACAGGCACTCCTCACATGCCCGTAAGCCCCACACTCGAAACACGTCATAACCTCCGAGGAGGCACACATTTTGTATTCAAAGCCGTTGATTTTCACACTCAACACGACATTGAGCGTTTTTACTTGTGCAGGCAGTATCATGTACACCACTCTCTTAAAGGACATGACATGTTTGAATCGATCGCAAACATTTCGCATCGGCACCATCGAAATCCTCGATACGACCTTGCCGAACCTGTTTAATTGTTCACGTAACTCCTCATTTCTAATAAATGGCGGGATATTACTGATGTTAATCTTTACCGTCGGGACTTGTAAAGCGAACACAGAGAGGAACGTGTTCGGTTCAATGAACAAGCCTTGTTCGACTACACTCGCTACCATGTGCTCCTCGGACAAAAAAACGACAAATTTCTTATTCATACGAGAGGCAGCGCGAATACTGTGTGCACCAACGATGTTTCCAATGGCGGAAAGCACATCGTTAATTTCCACCTCGTTGGGAGGAACACAAGCTAGCCCGTGTTTACGAGTTAGCGATTCGTACGTATCAATGCGGAAACGTTCGCCCGCCATTCTAACTCGACCAAAGAAAAGTTCGTAGCCAAGAACCGAGAGAACCCAATGTTTGTCGAACACCAACAAACAGATCAAATTCCCCCCCTTGTCCGGACCGGACAAGAAGGTGTCAAACCTAAATAATCGAGCTAAAGTAAATAAAAAACGTGCGTTCTAAGCACAAAAATGGCTTACAAAGCGCCGTCAAAGCCAGTAGGCCGCACCCAACAAGGGCCCGCTCTCAATCCTCTCTCTCTCGAAGACAAGGGTGCAGAACGGATGAAAACACAATGCCGAAGCACACAGGATGGAGAAGGAGAGGGAGGGGGGGGGGGAGGGGAGGGGAAAACGCAACGGGCTCACCAAAGCACAGAGCAGTTGCTCACAGCTGCCATGACGCCACACCCAACGCACCGACAGGTGGCGACAGAGAGAGAGAGAGACAGAGACAGAGACACAGAGAGACACACACAGAGAGATTTGGCAGCTCAAGCATTGACCATATACTTTTCATAACATTTCATAGCATCATAGAGCAAAGTAATGAATGGCAAACTCCGGGCATCTTTAACTTCATAGACTTTCAAAAAGCATTTGATAGTGTCAATGCAGAATATATTTCAGATATATAGCTTTCCCAAAAAACATCATCATCATCATCATCATCATAACTCTCTACAATAATGGCCAATGTCGTGTCAAAGGTGACAAAGAAACAACAGACTATTGTGATGTCACAACAGCAGTCCAGCAGGGATGCATCCTATCTCCTGTGCTCTTCGGAGTGGCAATTGTTTTTGTCATGTGGCATACAGATTCCATTACATCAGGAATTCAGTGGACCAATGGGAAACTGGGAGATCTCAACTTTGCTGATGATATTTGCCTCATGAATGATAATGTCAGGGAGATAGATGCAAGAAAAAAAATAGCTGACTTGGCACAAACAGCGACCAAGAAGATATTTTAGATTAACATCTCAAAGACTGAGTTAGTGAGGATCAAAAACATCATTTCAACCATACCCATCCTCCTTGAAAATGGGAAATTGAACATCGTGACAAAGTTTACATACCCAGGCGCAGCATACAAACAGATGGAAACTTTTCAGAAATTTAAACGAGAATTGCAAAAGCATGTTATGCTTTTAAAAATTTGAGCGTTGTGTGGAAATCTAAGATCATCATGGAGAAGACAAAACTGAAATTATTGAACAGCAATGTTATGTCGTTGCTTATTGGGCAGAGACCTGGAGGAGGAACAATGAAACACATAAGACGGACACATAAAACGAAATAAAGGCAGCGGGAGACAAGATGGGGAGAGAGTGGGGAAGCACAAAAGTACAACATTTGAGACCAGGGACATCGGTAGATCTGTGGGAGGTAGAGGGCTTGGTATGAAAACTTGGAATTAAAGGTATTAAAGTATGAAAACTTTAAAGCTTTCGGTGAAGATGTTTGCGGAGAGTGGATAACATCAAGTGGTTCAATTATATCTCAAACAAGCGTTACGCCTAGGTCCCCCGTCGTTGAAGTGATGGGAGTTGACAAAGTGGAAGACGCAAGGTGGCCATCTTGGATTTTGACGTGGCGACCCATTTTCAATAGTGTTCTCCCTTATGCATAGATACACCCACACACCAGATTAGAAGTTAGTAGTTCGTTTATTTTTCAAGATATTTCGCTCACAAGATTCAGACATATATATGGTCGCGGCCATCTAGGATTTTGACGTGGCGACCCAATTTTCAATAGCGTTCTTCCTTATGCCTGGATACACCCACACACCAGATTAGAAGTTGGTACTTCGCTTATTTTTCAAGATACTCCGCTCACAAGGTTCAGACATACATGGCGGCGGCCATCTTGGATTTTGACATGGCGACCCAATTTTCAATAGCGTTCTTCCTTATGCCTAGATACACCCACACACCAGATTAAAAGTTAGTAGTTCGTTTATTTTTCAAGATATTTCGCTCACAAGGTTCAGACATACATGGCATCAGACATACATGGCGGCGGCCATCTTGGATTTTGACGTGGGTTGCACACACACACCAAATTATAATTCGGTCCTTCGCTTATGCACGCACGCATGCATGCACATTCGCACGCACGCACACACGGACGCACACACACACACGCACCGACGCACACACGGACGGAGGGGAAAACCATAGTCCCCCTTTCGCTCCGCGGTGCGACGGCGGCCAATAAAGAGGTCCTGGAAAAAGTGAACACCCAGCCGATGACCACCATTGTGAGGAAGAAGAGATGGATATACCTGGGGCATGTCCTCAGAATGTCTGATGACAGAATTGCAAAACAAGCATGGATTGGGCCCCAAGAGGGAAAAGGAAGAAAGGTAGACCCAAGGGTATCTTCAAAAGAACCATCTCATGTTGGTGCAGGACAGAGCTAAATGGCTTTTCTTGTCTCTGCCGAGACTAGACCCTAGAGTGTCTTAATGGCATGAGGAGACACCAACCACAGCAATCTTACTATAATTCACCAAATGTCCGTCGGTCTGTCTGTCCGTCCGTCGGTCCGTTTCCAGGTACTGCAAAAAACGGCTGAACCGATCGCAACGAAATTTTGGGTGGGTAATCCTGGGACCCCTGGAGTAAAATAGGCTATATGATTTTTCCAATTTCAGCTTTGGTCTCCAGCATTTTCAGGTTTGGACTCCCGCATAACGTTATTGCACCAGGTGCCGCAAAAACCGCTGCACCGATCGCAACGATACACCTCCATGCCCATGGGATTCCCATGGGTGACCCCACTAGTAATTATAATTATATCTTGAAGGAGCAGTTAGCTTTTTGACATGCCATGATAAATTGAGTAAATCTTTTCAAAAATACACTCAAAACACAATATGTCGGATTTCTTTATTTCTTTACAAGTCGCGTCTTCGACCCAAAGATTTCTAATCATGGGTCACCATTCTTGTCTATTTTTCGTTTTCTTTTTCAGTTGACCATATTTACCTCTGCCATCGAAGGTAGATGGAGGATATTGTCACGCGACTCCGGTTAACACTAGAGTCGCGGATAGCCTAAACGGTCTTATTCGGAGGCACAACCCAAACACGGCTTTTACTATGTGTCGCACGGGAGGGAGAAGGAAAATGTAGGCTGCGGAAGCACTTAACTGCGAAATGGCGATCCTGTCGGGGAAATCAACTCAAGCGGGCTCAGGTGTACAGGGAATATAAAAATAATATATAGTCTAGTAGGAAGACTAGGTCCCCCTGCACCCCCGGAGATATACTTCTAATCAGTGTTTCTAGATTGGAAAAAATGTGTAGAAAATGACTAGCTATGGCCCCAAGCTGAAAAAATGTCCCACATACCATTTTTATGCAAATTACTGCTGCAAATTTTATGCAAAATTATGCAAATTTTATGCAAATTTTTGATGAGGAGTAGAGTTGAGGGGTCTTTGAGGGCTTCATCGAGGTGCTCTCGGTTGCAAGACTGGGTCATTCTGAGAAGCACAGCAGGGTCAGAGATCATGATGTTCTCCTCCTCAGTGAATCTCTCCATCAACAGCCTCTCCATTGCCTCACACACTGTTTTGAGGCAAAAGAGGGACTTTGCGTAGGCCTTTCCACTGAGAACACCTTTGAGAGATCCACTTGTTACTAGTTGTGCCTCAAAGAGAATCTCTGCATATCCAGAACCACGCATCTTGTGTCCAGTGAGCATCCTGATGTAGTTCATGGATGTGTGGAAGGGTCCAATCGTTACTACATGACTAGCAAATTCATTTGGCCAGCGCCAGATGATGGGAAGGGCTTTCATGCAGACACCCAGATCAAATGTATTCAGGACCCATCTCTGACCCACCTCAGCAGTTGCTGCCTCGGAACGCTTCAGTAGCTCACGAACAACTGCGTTGTCTGTGATCGGTCTGTGCCTGGTGCCTGCATGGCATGGCAATGGCCTGCAGCCTGTGCCTGGGCTAGGGGGTTTCACCTCTGCAACTGGTTCTCCCCCACCCAGCAAATCAACAGTCGACTACTGCACGCCTATCCACCAACCGATCACAGACAACGCAGTTGTTCGTGAGCTACTGAAGCGTTCCGAGGCAGCAACTGCTGAGGTGGGTCAGAGATGGGTCCTGAATACATTTGATCTGGGTGTCTGCATGAAAGCCCTTCCCATCATCTGGCGCTGGCCAAATGAATTTGCTAGTCATGTAGTAACGATTGGACCCTTCCACACATCCATGAACTACATCGGGATGCTCACTGGACACAAGATGCGTGGTTCTGGATATGCAGAGATTCTCTTTGAGGCACAACTAGTAACAAGTGGATCTCTCAAAGGTGTTCTCAGTGGAAAGGCCTACGCAAAGTCCCTCTTTTGCCTCAAAACAGTGTGTGAGGCAATGGAGAGGCTGTTGATGGAGAGATTCACTGAGGAGGAGAACATCATGATCTCTGACCCTGCTGTGCTTCTCAGAATGACCCAGTCTTGCAACCGAGAGCACCTCGATGAAGCCCTCAAAGACCCCTCAACTCTACTCCTCATCAAAAATTTGCATAAAATTTGCATAATTTTGCATAAAATTTGCAGCAGTAATTTGCATAAAAATGGTATGTGGGACATTTTTTCAGCTTGGGGCCATAGCTAGTCATTTTCTACACATTTTTTCCAATCTAGAAACACTGATTAGAAGTATATCTCCGGGGGGTGCAGGGGGACCTAGTCTTCCTACTAGACTAATAAGGGTTTATTAACAAGGATGGAGGGACAGGAAAACCGCGATGATAATCAACTAATGGCCTAAGTTGGGGCATCCCCACACGACAGATCTCAACCACAGACGAGGGAATATGAATCCGAAAATAACATGTCTCGTCATGTACAGTGTAAACGCGGAGCTCGGCCTTATCTGTCTGTAGTCTTGTATGGTTTGCCATCCAACACGGCTCCATTCGGCGTCCCACGTGGCCCTCTCCGACCGCCTCCGAGAACCACCAGGCCTTGCTCCAAGCTCCGATCATTTCGCCGCCCACGAGGTCCGTGCACCAAGCACCACGCGTCCAACGCAGGCCCGCGAGCTCCACACAATGTCGACCCTCAACTCGAGCACGAACACAGAACGACGAAGAACTGCAAAAAGGGGAAGAGAGCGCAAGTCCACTGCACGCAAAGTGCCGCTTCGAGCCAAGTCCAAGCCAACGAAGCAACTCTCTCACAACTCTCTGCCTGTGCGAACTCAACTACTCGCCAACTCACTCACTCCACTGTGTCTCAAGACTCACTGCCAGAAGCAACTCTGGCATTCGGCGCTCGCTAATATCTGCGGGCCGGTGACGTCAGCCTTGTCGCGCTGCCAACCAGTCAGTCCCTTCCACCGAACCTCCCAGCTTCGCTCAGGCCCATGCCCACCGCGCCTCCCAACCTCGCTCCCTACTCCGTGGTCATAGCGCATGCTATTCGAGGTGGATAGGCCCGCCGGAGGTGTAGGTGGCGGCGGCCATTATCGGCGGTGACCCGGCCTGGTTTCCTTTTGCCGGTTATCTTCCAGAGTCTCGTCAGGGAAGGGAATTTATTTAATGTTGCACTAAGGAGATCCTAACTACGTGTCTAAGTGGTGTGCAGTGCCATACGGGACAAAGGTTTGGCTGACCAGGTGAGACATACAAGGGCGCTACTCTTTAATCCCTAACTCTACTTAATACACGAACCTCCTCGTAGGTTCACAAGTATACATCTTACGGACAAAACGCCTACACATGAACTTATTACAAGGTCAGTTTCCTTACCGCGACAGACGAAGCACGTTACCTATTCAGATCTATCTGCTCTACATATCACTACCCCACCAGACATAACAATATGTTTTCACCCCTGTCTGTTTGTCTTTTTGTTTGTATGCCTGTTTGTGAAGAATATATCTCAAAAAGTTGTGGACGGATTCGGATGAAATTTGGTGGATTTTGGTTGAGGTCCGAATCCAGATCTGGCCCATCAGTGGATACAAAACATAAACTGTTCAGCCTGGAAAAGGTATATGCACTCTTCCGAGTGTCGTTCGAGTTGTTGTCATACCTTCATATCATTCTTTTTGTCTTCCTGTTGCTCCTTTTCCTTCATTGTTATCTTCCATGATGGTTGCAAACATTTTGCCGCTGGATCCTCTTGTTACCTGTACAAACTAGAGCGTTCATAGAACAGATTACCCCTGCGATGTCTTGAGAAACAAGGACATGGGTGGGGACAACGAGCAGAAAATTTGATTGGTTGAGATGATGTAAAATGCCACAATATTTTGTCCAAATACTGAAAAACGGAAGGGTTTTGAAAATGCCAAAAGGCGATTTGTGTTCTCCAGTTTCAAGTATATAATTCAATTTAAATAAAATAAAGATTTTAAAGGTCGCAGGGAAAAAAAATTCCGGAAGTTTAACGCCGTTTATGCAGTGTCTATTACACCACCTTATTTAACACCTGATTTTACTTCTTCGTACCTGTTGTTTGTGTCCTTTTTGAAACAGTAATTTTCTGCTTTTTGAAACAGTGAAACATTCTTAAAACAGCAAGTTTCCTGTTTGGAATGATTTTCTATTTTTTATTTTTTTCCAGGCAGGCAGACAGAAAAAAATATCTCACTCTCTCTGCACAATTGTGATTGGGACAAATTCAGAGCGAAATTACTGCTAAACTGCAAGTTTGTTTTTCAATTCATGTTCAAAATATAACATTCAATTGTATTTATGTTGTCCCTCGATTCTAAACTGACCTTTGTAGACAGAAGGACAGACAGACACACGTGTGCGTGGGGTAATGAATATCACTTTCTCTTTGCTATGCTACTCAGCAATGTCGGTTTCTCTCCTACCCTTTCTAGCACCTCTTTGGGGATGACTATATTCTGCCAGATAATCTTTAATATCCACCTGTAGCACTACGCCTCAAATGCATTTGTTCTTCTTACTTTTTGCAAGGGCAAGTGTGGATTCGTTTCTTGATCACTTAGTTCCTGACTTTCCTACATGTAGCACTTGTGATCTTGGTGTAAATATGACTGCCTCACAACAAGAGTGCACTAATTGTTACTGAGCAGTGAAGAGTCATCAGGTTTTTATTTTGTGAAGGCCTAAAACCATGTGGGATTCTTAGGAGAAAGATTGCACATTACGGTACAAACTTGTGTCACAGAAAAATGTATATGAATGTTGTGAACATTTTTGAAAAGGATGGACGAGTGTGCAATAAACAATGGCCCGGGTGTCTGTTGCCACAGAGGACTCGTCCGTATTTATCGTGGAATTCATGCATGGAATGTTCTCCTTATAAAGGTTGTGCCAGTCGAAGCAGTTGATAAATCACACTAAAATACGCCATTTGGTGTCTGTCTGTCTGATGAATTTTTGACCCCAATACATTCCGTCTTTACTTATCCAATCTCAACCAAACTTGACAGGATGACTAAGGATTACACAATGAAGGTCGCAGCGCATTCATTTGCCCCACTCCCCAAGGGGGGTTTTCTCCCCCGAGCGGGTTTTCCCCACCATTGCCGTAAATGGCATTGCGTGTTGAGGTTTATATCAATATTAAATTTGCATTATCGTGGCGTTTTTCCAAATAAGAAGATTTATCGTGGCGTTTTTTCCAAAGACGCTTTTAATAACAAAATTAATGATAATCGCATATTATTAATGTTATTACAACAATATGAATACCAATAATGTCCCACTTCCCAAAACCGTTTTTCCTGCAGTGATAACGTGCATAAATAGCTTATAGTTATAATGGCGTTTCCGTGGGAGCAATGGCTGCTGCAGGAAGTAAAATTATTATAAACCACAAACACGTATGATTAGCTTTTTAAACAGTCGCTAATGCACTTTATAACACTAAATGAAGAAATTTGGAGGAATCCCGACATCCGTGAAGTAAGGTTTACTTACAGAACTGAGTGAAGATCTACTGTACTCTATATAACCCACAAATGTTGGGTTAATAACATGGCCCTTTCTACCGCTACCGTGGCATTTTTCGTAGGGAACTTTTGAAACTCGCTCCTGCTGTTTGATACGAAACTGAAAGGGAGAAGCTCGGGTTGTGCTCCTTTACCAAGCAGCTAGCTAGCGCTTGCCAAGCCAGCTGTTCCTTAACGGTTTTGAATGAAGTGCTTGCTCAAATGCTTAAACCACTTGGCGATCTCTCCAAAAGAAACTTGGTAAATGAACACACACCCAATGTTCTTGAGATCCGACCATAGGTCGACTGTAATCTACATACCCCAAAGAGGAATGACCCTTTTTACCTCTCCCATAGTGAGCGGGTGTACTCGTCACTAAAATATCATTTAAAATATACCGGTGATGTTTGTGTACCTGCCCCATTGTTTTCCTTTCAACACCTCCTCACCCTCTCCTCCCTCTCCAAATATCTATAATAATAAAAGTGTGTGAAAGTGTGTGTGTGTGTGTGTGTGTGTGTGTGTGTGCGTGTGTGTGTGTGTGTGTGTGTGTGTGTGTGTGTGTTCTATCCTTGCGCTAAAATACCATATCCTTGTGCTTCGGGTCCTCACCCAAACGCAAGCGAGAGTTTCACCAGGGGCTGCTTGCAGCTTATGTTGATATAATGGATGTTGATTTCCGCAAAGCGTTCGATTTGGTGAATTGGGATGCCCTCTTGAGGTTTCCTGGTCTTCATGGGGTGCCACCAAACACTGATCAAACTGATCTCTGAACTATACTCTGGTACTGAGGGTGCTGTGAGGTGTGGTGGCTCCATCTCTGACTTATTTCCAGTTGTTGCTGGAGTTTGGCAGGGGTGTGTACTGGCTCCCACACTCTTCAGCGATTCTGGGGTCCTGGACTGGATTCTGGGGAGGATGTCGGAGAGGCAGGCTGCGGTGCATCGTTTGGGAGTGTCAAGATCACTGACATTGATTTAGCAGATGATGGAGTCATTTTTGCAGAGACGCCAGATATTCATACGGGGCCCTCCAAGCACTGAATGAGGAGGCGGAGCCACTGGGATTACGGATTTCCTGGGTCAAAACCAAGATCCAGGCTTTCAATGACATCTTGGATCTGCTGCTGTCTTGTCTGTGCATGTTTGTGGCGAAGATGTTGAGGTCACGAAGAGATTCACTTACCTTGGCAGAGTTATTCATGTCTCCGCATGTTGCGAGCCAGAGGTTGATAGATGTCTGGGTCGGGCCTGGGTAGTCATGGATTCACTGGATCATG
This sequence comes from Myxine glutinosa, assembly GCF_964187855.1. NCBI lineage: Eukaryota > Metazoa > Chordata > Myxini > Myxiniformes > Myxinidae > Myxine > Myxine glutinosa. The sequence continues at coordinate 9,687,984 of NC_136269.1, forward strand.
GGGTGTGGCACTGTCGGTACCTATGCAAGAGGACGAAAGTCAGAGTCTTTAAGTCCTTGGTGCTTCCAGTCTTGCTCCATGGATGCGAGCCTTGCACACTTACCAAAGGCCAGATAATGAGACTTAACTCCTTTGAAACCAAGTCTCTTCGGAGAATCCTTGGCTATCGCTGGTCGGACTTTGTGTCCAATGAGCGGTTGCTGAGTGAGACCCAGATGAGATTTGTTTCTTGTATGGTCCGTGAGCGTCAGCTGTGGCTCTATGGACATGTGGCTCGTTTTCCAGACGCTGATCTAGCTCACCAGATACTCTCAGCAAGGGAGCCTCGTGAGTGTAGGAGGCCAACGGGCCAACCACGTGCCTCGTGGTTGCAGAAGGTTGATCGGCATCTCAAGGAGATGGGGATGGGCCAGGCATCAGCCTGGGGGATGACCAAACGGAGGCCCCTGGAGTACCGTCGGAAAGTGAATTTGGCGACGCGCTGCTCCGGCACATGCTCCCATACCTGACCAAAATTTGCATGCATACTAAGAGAACTCCAAGGGATTGCACAAATAAAAACTGGGCATTTGGGTAAATTTAAACACCCCTTTTGAAGATAATTAAGGGGGTGCTGACCATCAAAAAACAAAACAAATCCTGATGAAGACGTCGGCATGCCATCTTGGTTAGCCAACTGTCACCTCACCGATGCCTTAAGCTACCATTTTGTTTCGGCCTGCTCGAAAATGCCTTGACTTGGAACAAGCCGCAATGGTGTCTGTACGATAAAGCGCTGAAAATTAATTTTTTTACTTTCCTCACTAATATCATCGAATGCCTGAGCTTCATACCTGTGGATTGCTGTATACATCACTTTTTAGGTGCTATTAATTTTTCAAATTTGAAGCAATTTTCCATGGTGGACTCTCACAGACTAACAAAAGCATATGATCAAAATCTGGCTTCGGATTTGAGGATCGGAGCTCCTGGACTATTTTTCTCTTGCTCCCACCCCCTCCTTGTCCCTCCGAGAGTGTATAGCGATGTGTGGTGAGGTGTTGCTCTGCACCCCTCTTCGCCCCCCTCCCCCCAATTCCTCTCACCCCCTCCTCACTCTTCCAACCTTCCTCTCTCCCCACTACCTCCTCTCTCTCTCCCCTACCATTACTCTCTCTTTCCAACCTCTCTTTCCCTCCCCCTCCTCTCTCTCCCCTGCCCTCTTTCCCTCCCCCTCTCTCTCTCTCTTCCTGTGCCCCCCTCTCGCTCCCATCCCCCTAATCTCTCCCTCACCCATCTTTCCCTCCCTCCTCTCTCTGCCTGTGTCCCTCCCTCCCTCCCTCTCTCCCACCTCTCTTGCTCTCCCCCTCCCTTAGTATTCCTGCCAGCGAAGTGATGACTGGTATTTTCTAGTAATTAATAAATATTAGATTATGTCTGTATCATACATGATGAATAGACTGAATTGAATGGGTGTGGATAAAGCGCATGTACAATAATTGGCCAACATGGCCTCTTTATGTGTCCAATATATAAACAAATAAACAAATATATACTGGGTATACCAGATATTGGATATTGTCTGCATGAAGCTGGCTTTCAACCAGCGTTGACACCAGTCCTGCATCCAAGACTAATCGACCTTTGTAAATCCCAAATCCTGCTGTAAAGTGTAAACCCATCATCGGAGCTTCGAAGCTTACTAAGATGTCCAGAGATCAGAGCCAAGAGTGCTTCACCGCAGTGACTTCGCTTAAACTCAGCTAAAGAAATAGAAAATATAATAACCACAAGATCTTTAGGCCATTCTGGGAAAACTAATTGTTCATGACGTGCCAAGAAAAAAAAAAAAGAAGCCTGGATTTCATTTTGTTGCAGTTCTTATCATTATCATTAATGGCATATCAATTAACATATTTACTTACTTTCACGGCATTTTGACATTTCTCCCATATTTCTGGCGGCAAAGCAAATTGATTTCGACTTTTTTCTGGCAGTGATTAATGATGGTCTTATTTTAATTTCGGTAGTTCACTGTATGTGTAGCATGTAAAAGAGGCATGTTAAAGTATTATGCTCAGCTGGCCATTACGATGCTGATTTGAACACGACGTTGGTGCTCCATCGAAATGATGATGAGTGAGCACCTCCACAAAAACAGAGAAATCTACTTGGTTGGGCCTTAGGGGTTTTTGAAACCCTGCAGTTGACATAAGAAATAGTACATCTGTTTTGGCATCCCTTTCTATGGGCTGATGGAACAGACAGACATTGGGCTGACAACCAGGAAATGGAATCAGCTGAACATTCTGTAACGACCAAAGTCGAGTATTGCCGCAGACGAGGTGGAAATAATTAACAAATTATTTAGGTTGTCCCTGCACACAATGGCATCCTCTTTTTGAAGGTGCCGTGTCAGAGTTGTTAGATTTTTTGATTTTTGTTAGATTTTACTGGATTGAAAGACATGCTCCATTTATCAGACAAGAATCTTACTATAATTCACCAAAAGTCTGTCCGTCCGTCCGTCCCCAGGTACCGCAAAAACGGCTGAACCGATCACAACGAAATTTTGGGTGGGTAATCCTGGGACCCCCTGGAGTAAAATAGGCTATTTTGTTTTTCCAATTTCCAATTTTTCCAATTTTCCAGTTTTTCCAATTTTCCAGTTTTTCTAAAAACGATGGAATAATATTTACTGATATGAACAGTGATGTGGCTTTTATTGAAATTCTACAAATACTGTTTGGATTTTGATGATTTGCGTGTGATATGATTTAACGGATGTTTATATAAATCGTTTAAAATAAAAAGTCTTCAATTTCTGATATTTTGCCTTTTCATTTGGGCCTCTCAATTGAAGCCCCGCCCATAGGGCAGGTACCGTTGCCATTGTAATCAATTCCACATCAGTATTTAGTGACAGAACTGCTTTCTGCCTGCCAGTTGCATGGGATAGCATATGACAGAATGTGGAGTCATTTGCCAAAAGGAAGAGAGTTTTCCTGAGCATCATTGAGGCTGTTTATGTAGACGAGGATAATGTCCAATACACTACCTTGGGAAATTCCGGAAATTCCGGTGAGAGGAGAGATGATGTTTTTATTGATCGCATACTGTGTGATTGGAACAAGGCAGAAATCATGGAATGAAGGTAGTCTTGTATGCCACATGCATAGAGTGAGGTAAGCAGAGCAGGATGGTAAGTGGAAAATGGAAGGTAAGCAGAGGAGAAACCACAGCATCAGAGCAGGATTTGAGGAGCCAATGACCTGGCCTCGATCTGAGATACTAGGTTCTTCCTGTTCATAGTCAGAATGTGGAATGTAGTATAACTGACTCCAATGCCATAACACATTTAGAAGTTTTTAATGTTTATTTGAGTAAGACAGAAGAAAGGAAGTAGTATTGAGAAGGAAAAAGATAAATAATTAGTGATGGAAGGATAACAGGATCATTTTTTGCTCACCTGGAACGAAGATCAGGGGAGCTTATGCGATGGTTTTGGTTCATTTTTCTTCTGTTCAAGCAAATAATTGTGAAAAAATAAAAGACAAAATGATACTAAAAGAGAAGTGTGAGAAGAAGAAACCCAAGAGAAAAGCGAGATTATGTTTCAGGCCGAAGGCACACAAGCACGCTGTTACGCCATCTACCCAAGGCCTAGATAAACAAACCTAGAATCTGACACAACACGACAAAGTAAGGATAAAAAACAGAACAGATTCACAACACAAGTGACGACACAGAATGAAGGACAACTGATAGACAGATCTAGTCCGGTATTCTTATCTTTTGAAGCCACATCCACATACTCAAAAGTGAGAACAGGAGAAAAGGAATAAATTCTCTATTATTTATTAGATTTTGATTTTGATGTGCCGCACTCTTTATAGAGCACTGGTGCTTCCGAAATAGCTCCTTCGCAAGGCTTATACTGGGTGGTTTGCCATTGCCTTCTCAGCATTATTTGTCTGCGCTCTATCCCTTTAAATATTGAGCGTCAAGCAACGAAGCAGCACGTACCATTCAACGTCTTTGTTTGGTTTAACTCAAACTGGGTTTAAATCACCAACCTGCCAGACTAGAACAGACACTCTAACCTTTACGCCACTGAGTTTGGTCATATACATATACATACATACATACTAAAATTGTACTAGCTGGATCAGGATCTTCACCAAAATCGAATCGATTTGTCCTTGTCAAACGCACAACCTGTCGACAAAGTTTCGTCCAAATCCGTCCGCAACTTTTTGAGATATTGTGTTCACAATCAAACAGACAAACGCACAAACAGACAGGGGTGAAAACATAACCTAACCCGAAACACCTTTGGTGGCGGAGGTAACAATCGCTTCATTCTAGCAATACTTCACTGGTAGGATGTAGTACAGCAGATGAACTATAATTATTATACATGGAGGGAATGGAATTACTGTACAAGGAAATGCGCTGATCACTGTCAACACTAATCTACAATTACAGAGGAATATTAAACACGTGTTGTGTTTATAGTTACCTCCGCCAACAAAGGTGGATGGAGGTTATGTTTTCACCCCTGTCTGCCTGTTTGTTTGTCCGTTGTGAACAAAATATGTCAAAAAGTTGTGGTCGGATTCAGACGAAATTTGGCAGAGATGAAGCGTATGTGACAACGACGAAATGGTTAGATTTTGGTGAAGATCCGGATTCGGATCCGGCTACTAGAATTTTTAAAAGTGATTCTTCACCATTGGGAGATGACGCCAAAAACGATACATAGCAGGATATCTCAAAAAGTTGTGGACGGATTCCGACGAAACTTGTTGGACAGATTGTGTGTGTGACGAGGAAGAATCAATTCGATTTTGGTGAAGATCCGGATCCGGCTAGTATAATTTTTTTGAGTGATTCTTCACCATTGAGTGATATGACCAACCAGGTGGAGGTATACTCCCTACTGAGTGGTGTTCTAGTTTTAAATGTCTTTGTTCAGAGATTTTAACAAACACACGCAGTGGTGATGCAATCAGTTTCTGCCTACGTCATACGTGTGTTCTCGCATGAAAGTTCAAGATAATGACGTGATGACAGAGGAATTATTGAAGAATATTGCGTCGTTTTTAATTTCTCTGTTTACATTATCTTCTTCTTCTTCTTCTTCTTCGTGTGAATGCACCACAAGGTTGCGGGGTGGCATCATTGGCCGAGGGTCCAGGTGTGCTGCTGATGCGGTGCCCCCTGCTGCCGTGGACACACCAGAATGGCAGTTTATATCCGGGTCTGGATTCAAACCCAGATTAGTCAGCCCAGTGTGTACCTGTAGGCCCTGCCTACATTATTACATGAGCTTATGACGTGCGCGCAGTAATAAGGTAAGATCTATGGGATTTGAGTTCCTTATCTACACGACGGTTAAATAATAAAGTCTTCTGGACATTGTTCATTTTAAGGACTTACCAGCACATTATGAAGTGTAACCTTTCATGGAGTCATCATTCCGCTGGTTTTATGATCATGCGAGATAAACGGTGAGAACATGCATGCAGTGCCAGGTGTTATCATTCCTGCTTTGTGGATTAGGACGTTTCATGAACAAGGTGTATTTCAAGCACCTGCACGATACGTCACGCGATTATAAAGCAATTTCCTTCTTACGTGCGCCACGGCGAGAGCAGTTAATAGCACACCTTGCAGGTGACACCATTGTATTTTTCACTGGCTGAAGCTTTGCTTTATCGTTTGCCAAGAGGATATATAAACGCTGCCTGTAGCATTCGTGTGCATGTTGCACCACCTGGATGCTGCTTGCATCGTTTCTGCGATCGTGATTGAGCTGCTCGTGCATATACCTGATACCCCAACCTGGCCCCCAGAGATGTGATCAAAAAGTTGGAATTTGACCGGGGTACCGCCACAAATTGGTGTACCTATTTAGAGGGAAACCGTGTCATCTTTAACATCCGTAAGCAAATGCCAGCCGATCGGACACCTGGATTTATGTCCTGTGCAAAATATGGTGCGCTCAATGATGCACCATGTGACACGCTGGTGCACAGGTTACCTTTGACACCTACATTTGAGTTGGTCTGGGTTTTTCTTTCTCGGGCAGACTGTATGTGTGATTTAACGTTTGACTTCCGGTTGGTGGATTTTTCCTACAGACTCCCTTCCCCCTGCCCCCTCCTCACCTTTTTATCGGCAAGGGACGTGATAAGTAATTGATTGGTCCCTGTCAGTGAAGAGACGGATGGGCTCTTCCAGTTTCTCAATGTTTCCAAACTGAATCTTCATCCAAATATATAAAATAAGGCAATTCTATGTACAATGCATTCAGAAAGTATTCAGACCCCTTTGAAGGAGCTGGGGCTCCCACGTCGATCGGAAAAATGGACGCGACAAAAAGCTGGAATTCATCCGAGTTGCTTTAATCAAACCAAACACTCAGGCACTCTGAAAAGCCCGTTTATCGGGCAGCAATATATATACATATTATCCCGGAGCGTTTGCCCAGGAAAGGCGAGAGGGGGCGTGGCCCAGCGTCCTGGCTGCGGCCTGGCAAGTTGAGGGCGAGCCTGCCCAGGCGTCCTGGACGAGCCCGGCATGGTGATCGCTCCGCGTCCTTGATAGGTGCAAGGCGATTGTGAAAACCCAGCGGTAGCCCCTACACACGTCCCCCCAGAATCGACTTGCACGGGCAGGGTCAATTTGAGGGGGGTCCTGATGACCCGGCCGAAGCGACCCCTGGCGGGTCGTGGGAGGGGGTCCGGTGTGGTGGTGGGCGGTCGAGTGGGGGGCACCGTGGACGGGGGGCGGCCTCGCCGCGGCGGAAGGGCCACCCGTGGTGGGTGGTCGACGTCCACGTGCGCCGGCTTGAGGCGGTCCACCGCAATCCGGTCCGACCTGCCGCCGATGTCGATGACGAACGACTTGTCGTCCCGTCGCAGCACCCGGAAGGGCCCGTCGTACGGCGGCCGGAGCGGCCCCCGATGTGCGTCGTGACGCACAAAAACATACTCCGCTGTGCGAAATGCTGGGGGGACGTAGGACTGGGGGTCACCGTGGTGGGATGTTGGCACGGGGGCAAACCGTCGGGCGGCCTCCTGGAGGTCCGAGCACTGGTGAGCTGCGGACCAGGGACTGGTAGCGTCGGGCACGAATTCGCCCGGGACGCGTAGCGCCTGGCCATAGACAATCTCGGCGGTGGATGCCTGGAGGTCCTCCTTGGGGGCCGTGCGGAGGCCCAAAAGGACCCACGGCAGCCGGTCGGCCCAACCGCCGTCTTGAAGGCCGGCCATGAGCGCGGCCTTCATGGAGCGGTGGAATCGCTCGCACAACCCGTTTGCTTGGGGGTAGTAGGCCGTAGTACGGTGGAGCTTGACCCCCAGGTTGCGGGCGACCGCGCCCAACAGCTCGGAGGTGAACTGTGGTCCGCGGTCTGACGAGATGTCCGCCGGTGCGCCGAAGTGGGCGACCCAGGTGGCGATGAAAGCCTGCGCCACGTCGGCGGTGGTGGTGGAGACGAGGGGAATGGCCTCCGGCCACCTGGTGGTCCTGTCCACCATGGTGAGCAGGTGTGTGAACCCCCGTGACGGGGGGAGGGGGCCCACCAGATCCACGTTGACGTGGTCGAAACGTCGTTCGGGCACGGTGAAAGGTGCCAGCGGGGCCTGGGTATGTTGGTGGACCTTGGCCCGTTGGCAGGCCGTGCCGGTGCTGGTCCAATCGCGGACGTCCCGACGAAGGCCGTGCCAGACGAATCGCGCCGACACCAGCTTCTGGGAAGCTTTCCGGCCCGGGTGGGAAAGGCCGTGGAGGGAGGCGAAGATGCGGCGTTGCCAGGTGACGGGCACGATGGGGCGAGGCTGGCCTTGGGAGACATCGCAGAGCAGGACAGTGTCCGCGAAGGGGATGTCGGCCAGGCGGAGGCCCGTGTCCGCCGCCCGGAGGGCTTCCACCGTGGTGTCGGTGGTTTGGTCCGCCACCATAAGCGCAAAGTCCACGCCCAGGTGGACCGCGTTCGCGCTGGCCCGGGAAAGACAGTCGGCCATGGCATTGTTTTTGCCGGCGACGTGCCGGATGTCTGTGGTAAACTCCGACACGGCGGAGAGGTGGCGCTGTTGGCGGGCCGACCACGGCTCCGTGACCTTGGCCATGGCGTAAACCAACGGCTTGTGGTCGACGAACGCCGTGAAAGGTCGGCCCTCCAGGAGGTGGCGGAAATGGCGGACGGCCAGGTGTAGACCGAGGAGCTCCCGGTCAAACGTGCTGTATTTGAGCTCGTTCGGCCGGAGCTGCCGGCTGAAAAAAGCGAGTGGCTGCCAAACCCCGTTCACCCATTGCTCATGTACGGCGCCCACCGCGTAGTCGGAGGCATCCGTGGTGAGGGCGATGGGAGCGTTGAGCACCGGGTGAGCGAGCAGTGTTGCGTCGGCGAGGGCCCGCTTTGAGCTTTGGAAGGCCGCATCCATTGCTGCGGACCAGGCGATGTCGTGCTTGGCTGGCTTGCCCCGGAGGGCTTCGTAGAGGGGCCGCATGAGTTGAGCAGCGCGGGGCACGAAGCGGTGATAAAAATTCACCATTCCCAGGAATTCCTTCAGGGCCTTTATGGTGCGGGGACGCGGGAACGTGGTGATGGCCTCGACCTTGGTTGGCAGCGGCACGGCCCCGTTCTTGGTGATGTGGTGGCCCAAAAAATCAACGGCCGTCGTGCCGAAGTGGCATTTGGCCGGGTTGACGATGAGGCCGTGCTCGCTGAGGCGCCCGAACAGTGTTCGGAGGTGGAGGAGGTGCTCGGCCCGGGACGTGCTGGCGACGAGGATGTCGTCCAGGTAAACGAAAAGGAACGGCAGGTCACGCAGCACGCCGTCCATCAAGCGCTGGAACGCCTGAGCCGCGTTCTTGAGACCAAACGGCATCCGCAAGAATTCGAATAAGCCGAACGGCGTGATGACTGCCGTTTTAGGGACGTCGGCCGCCCTGACAGGTACCTGGTGATATCCCCGTATGAGATCAATTTTCGAAAAAATGACCCGTCCCGCCAGACGGGCGGAGAAGTCTTGGATATGCGGGATCGGGTACCTGTCGGGGGTGGTAGCGTCATTGAGACGGCGGTAGTCGCCACACGGGCGCCATCCACCCCCCGGCTTTGGCATGATGTGCAGTGGCGAGGCCCACGCGCTATCGGAGCGCCGCACGATGCCGAGGTGCTCCAACGCGTCGAATTCGGCCTTCACCACGGCGAGCTTGGCTGGGTCGAGGCGGCGGGCCCTGGCGTAGACCGGCGGGCCCGTGGTTGGTATGTGGTGCTCGATCCCATGCCGTACTGCGACGGCCGAAAACGTCGGCCGCATGAGGGCCGGGAACTCCGTGAGCAGGCGAGCAAACTCGTTCGCCGCCGGGACGGCGTATGCCAGCTCGGTCGGCGCGGAGCTGCTCAATGTGCATACCAGGGAGCTGAAGGTTTCAGCGTTGATTAAACGACGCCGTTGGACGTCCACCAGCAGTCCGTGTGCGCAGAGGAAGTCGGCGCCTAGCAGAGCCATGGGCACGTTTGCGGTTACAAACGTCCAAGCAAAGCGTTGGCCGCCGAAGCAGAGGGTGACGTTGCGCGGGCCGAAGGTGCGGATGGTCGATCCGTTGGCCGCAACCAAGGAGGGGCCGCAAACCGCGGATTGCCTGTCCTGGTCAGAGGCGGGTATGACGCTCAGTTGGGCGCCGGTGTCGCACAGGAAGCGCCGTCCGGACGCTTTATCCGTGATGAACAGTAAGTTGCCCGTGTGGCCGGCGCTCATGGCTGGTAATGAACGCCGGCCCGGCCGTTTCCCGGCCTGCCGAAGGTGCACGGGGGTCGGCATGTCCGGGCCTTTTTGTCCGAACCTGGCATGATAGTAACACCACGCTTGGTCAGGTGGAGGCCCCGGTCGTCGTGCTGGAGGTGGTCGGCTCGGTGTAGCGGCCGCCAATTGCGTCGGCAGTTCGGTCGTCGACCGTGCCCGGTGCTCGGGCGCCATGGGTGTTGCGTCGGACGGCGGTGGGTCCCATGTCACCGCTGCGATGCGCTGTCCTGCGGCGGAGATCTTGTCGGCTTCTCTGGCAAGGGCCCGGGGATCTGTGATCGTCGTGCTTGCCAGGGCGAGGCGTACCGGGTTAGGCAGCTGACGGAGGAACAGCTCCTGGAACAGGAATGCCGGAGAGTGCTCGCCGAGCAGTGAAAGCATGTAGTCCATTCGCTCGGAAGGGCGCGTGACGCCGAGCTCGGGCAGGTCGAGCAGGCGCCGTGCGCGTTCCGCCGATGGGAGGGCGAAAGCGTCGAGGAGAAGCTTCTTAATCGCGCCGTATTTGTCCGCGGCTGGCGGGCTCTCGAGGAGGCTCAGGGCGCGGGCCGCGGTGGCCGAACCGAGCGCTGCTACCACATGGTGGAAGCGGGTGTCGTCGGCCGTGATGCCTCGCAGGGCGAACAGGGAATCCGCCTGTGCGAACCAAACCACCGCGTGAGCCTCCCAGAAGGTAGGCAGTTTAAGGGCGACTGCCGTGTCCATGTCGGTAGGTCACCAATGAAGGAGCTGGGGCTCCCACGTCGATCGGAAGAATGGACGCGACAAAAAGCTGGAATTCATCCGAGTTGCTTTAATCAAACCAAACACTCAGGCACTCTGAAAAGCCCGTTTATCGGGCAGCAATATATATACATATTATCCCGGAGCGTTTGCCCAGGAAAGGCGAGAGGGGGCGTGGCCCAGCGTCCTGGCTGCGGCCTGGCAAGTTGAGGGCGAGCCTGCCCGGGCATGCCCGGGCATGCCCGGGCGTCCCGACCGAGGCCTGGCAAGTTGAGCGCGGGCCTGCCCGGGCGTCCTGGACGAGCCCGGCATGGTGATCGCTCCGCGTCCTTGATAGGTGCAAGGCGATTGTGAAAACCCAGCGGTAGCCGCTACACCTTCACTTTTTTCAAATTTTGTGATGTTGCAGCTGTAGGGGAAATGGTTGGGGAGACTCAAGACTCCAATATGACCGAAACAGCTTTATAAAGTAAGGATTTATTATCATTTGGTAAGTCACTTGTTTCAATTCAATAAAGACTACAATAGCTAAACGGATTGTTAATTCAAGGCGTTGGTTCTTCTTCTTCGGCCGGTCCTCTCTCAGCGCTGTTCACAGGGTTCCGTTCCGTTCCGTAGGTCAGAGCTTCTGGTCACAAGTCTCCTGACTCATCGTTTGCCCTGGTTTTTATGGGCCTTGTCGCGCCAATCCTTTCTCCGCTAATGCCCCGAGGTCATGCATGCACCGAGTCCTGGCATCAGCTCGCTCCCCTCCTGCTGCGAGTTCCGTTTACCAAACGATAGGGGGGTGCTCCAGCCTGGGGCTGTGACCAGGTGGACAAGAGATTACTATGTTCGTGCACATTCTTGGCATCCATTTACGAAATCGTTACCAGTCTTTAATCAATGAGTTACCAGTGCCAATCAATAAGTTACACTGAGTTACACTTCCACAATTCCCTCATCTTTTTGTTTTTGTTTATATTAACCATTAATCTAAACATCAATATAAGTAAACAGTCAATCACTACAAGTAAACATCATTACAAGTATAAGTAAATAATCAATCACTGCAAGTAAACATCATTACAAGTATAAGTAAATAATCAATCACTGCAAGTAAACATCATCACAAGTATAAGTAAATAATCAATCACTGCAAGTAAACATCATTACAAGTATAAGTAAATAATCAATCACTGGTAATCAAATTCCCTTAGGCATACACCGTCATCCTGCAAGAATCACAAAACATTTCGTTGGTCATTGACTCCTTCCATATTGTTCAATCTATTGCATTTGCATCACAAATATATTTTCAAAACAACACTTCACCATCACCAAGATACAACAATTTCACTTCATTTTCAAGTTTTGTAAAGCATCTGCACCATCTGGCAAAAACGTTTGCCTCCACACAAATGTTGACTTTGTTTGAAAGGAAGGGCTGATCACTTGTGTTTGAATCCAGGTATGAAACATTTTCTCCTAATGTCTTCATAGCTCCTGCACTACTTCGTGTAGGATTTCGCTGTTGTGGTAACATTGCGGAGTCATAGACTGACCCTGCTCTCCTTGTAGCATTCTTGCCACTTTTTGCTGTAAACCATTGTAATTCCTGAACAAGGCCTTCACCCAGTTGTAGTCGACTTGCCTCCTCCCTCATTGTGAGTGGGCAGCAAGTATTGGTGTGACGTTGATTGGCCAGCAAGATGTGGAACAGGGATGCCGGATGCATCCACAATGATGTTGGGACCATGGTGTTCAGGTCATCCATGGTCCATACCAGGAGTGGCCCGCAGAATCGCGCACAGCTGTTGTGAAAAGGCACAGCCATTGGGTTGCAGCTCCATGCTGGCTCCCCGGAAGTTGGTGAAGTAATAACATATGTCCCCGCATTTCACAGAGGTTGCGGGTAAAATGTCGTTGTCCTGCAACTTCTGATGTGATGAATGTTCGAAGCCTTCGAACAAGAGTAAGTGATCGCCTTTCTTTCATATGTTGCAGTGTGATCCAGGCAAATGGTCACATAAATTTCCTTGGTGAAGGTAAGCATTCATCTCCAAGTTACACGGGAGAATGTCTTCATCATTCTTTCCATCATTCCATCATTCCATCATCACGGGAGATCATTCATCACGGGATCATCATCATCACGGGATCACGGGATCATCATCACGGGATCATCATCACGGGATCATCACGGGATCATCATCATTCCATCATCATCTTTCCATCATTCCATCATCACGGGAGAATGTCTTCATCTAATTGACACAACTCATAACATTGTCGTTATGCCATTATCTTAATTCTACTGTATTCATTTGCAACATCACTTGATTTAATCTTTTAATCTCAGTATTTATGCCGCCATAAAAGTCTTCCTTTTCTGGTTCCACATTTCTTTCCTCATTTGTCACTTCATGCGTTATCATCGTGTTGTTGGTTACCTTATTCAAATACACCGTCACTAAGGCTTTCAAGCAAGCCACCACTAAAACAATTGCCAATATAACTACTAAACCAACAAACAAGTCTGCTACTCCTTGTATATATTCATACCTATGACATAATTATATGTTGATGACATTCAACATTATATACCAAACTAACAAGCTTCCTAAAAGGTAAATAAAGAAAATCCCTTAATATGTAACATAAATCAGATTATTTGTCTTACCCTGATCCCCCTATCTCCCGGGGTTGAACTCAATCCCCTGATCATGAGTGTAGTTGTGATACATTTTTCACTCATGTTGTATTAATATCAGCAGGTAATTGTATGTCATGTAGGCAAATAAATGTCACTATCCCAAGTAGGAATATCACATGTTGAAAATGTAATGTTTATCAATGCAAGGGGTGTTAAAATGTAATTCAAATGACTGTAAATCACGACTATCATTTATCTGCCACTGAATGTTCTGCTGGGCTGCTAGGTGCAGCCTCATTTTCTGTGGGATCGTCCACCTTAGCCCCATGTGCTTGCTTGCAATGAGAGGCATGAATCCAACTTTCTATTTTGGGTCCATATTCGTTTCTATTCTTATCAATCTCCTATGGTTTATCATTTCGTTCCAAGATACCGCAACCAAAGGTTTTAACCAAAGCTCTACCAAACTATTTCCAATTTGAACAAAAATGCCAGTGAAACAATGATTCGAAGAATTAACTTCAAGGGGTCAATAAATTTATTCTATAACCAGATCTAATTTTCCCATCCAATAGTTTGCCTTGCCACATGTCATATTATAACACTTTAATAAACATTCGAAAAATGTTTCCCATCTCAACAAATTTCCTTTTTTCAAATAGCCATGTGTAACTTACGTATTTAACTACAATTTCCTCTCAATTTGTTTGGCCTAACTGGCCGCAAAAGTGGCTGCCAGCATGCAGTACCGTTTTTTATCTACCAAGGAAGTGTCCGTCCACACAAGACCTCTACCAAAATGTTGTTTGTAAAAACAAATCTGGGATTTCTGATTACATGGATGCACACTCTCAGGACATTTTCAGGCTGCTGTTAACAATCCACTACGATAAATTAATTCCTTTACCCACAATCAAATAATTAGTACAAATTGAGGATATTATCCCTATCACATTCTTTTATAGATTCATTATGTTGGATCTAATTTTTCCCAATAATTTTCCACTGCTGTAAGGAAGAACAATAGCTCTCATAAGTCTTAGTAATATCGTACTTAATTTGCCCAGCATCGAATAATTTATTTACTATCCTTTCTCATCTGTTAACCAGTGACTTTGTTTGAACTCCAGAACTGAAAACCCACAATAGTTCAAACCAGCAAAATTTTCTTTACTATTTTCCCATATCATCTATGCCTAAACCACATCCATACATACAGCACAATTTATATGCTGATAAAATTCAAGTTTATATATATAAAAATCCATGAGCAGAGTACTCTGGGAAGTCAGTGTAAGACCTCTCCAAAATTTGGCTAATTTTGTACTCCCACATTTTTATGAAGCTCATATCCATAAATAGCTTTGATTCTCATATAAATTCGATCACAATGGAATCCCAAGATTACTTCCAATTTTTTTTATTAATGAATAGCTGCTCATAACTCAGCAAATCAAATCTTTATTCTCCATATCCCTTGACAAAGTGATAATTTTCATAATCAAATTATATTTCTATTTTTTTTTTTTTTTTTTTTAATGAAATTTTTTTTTTTCCCCCCAAAAACGTAGTTCCTTTATTGTGCATTAAAAGGCCACAGCAATATTGGCTGATACATCTTCTTCTTCGGCCGGTCCTCTCTCAGCGCTGCTCACAGGGTTCCGTTCCGTTCCGTAGGTCAGAGCTTCTGGTCACAAGTCTCCTGACTCATCGTTTGCCCTGGTTTTTATGGGCCTTGTCGCGCTAATCCTTTCTCCGCTAATGCCCCGAGGTCATGCATGCACCGAGTCCTGGCATCAGCTCGCTCCCCTCCTGCTGCGAGTTCCGTTTACCAAACGATAGGGGGGTGCTCCAGCCTGGGGCTGTGACCAGGTGGACAAGAGATTACTATGTTCGTGCACATTCTTGGCATCCATTTACGAAATCGTTACCAGTCTTTAATCAATGAGTTACCAGTGCCAATCAATAAGTTACACTGAGTTACACTTCCACACAGCCTTGTGCTGAAATCGTTGAAATTCATTTTTTTCCCTCATCAATCTACACTCAATTCCCCATAATGACAAAGAGAAAACAGGATTTTAGAAAGTTTTGCAAATTTATTAAAAAGAAGGAGTGAGAAAAGCTGAAATATCACATTGACATAAGTTTTCATACCCTTTGCTATGACACTTGAAATTTAGATGAGCTGTCTCCCATTTGTCTTGGTCATCTTTGAGATGTTTCTACACCTTGATTGGAGTCCACCTGTGGTAAATTCAATTGATTGGACATGATTTGGAAAGGCACACACCTGTCTATTTAAGGTCTCACAGCTGACAATGCATATCAGAGCAAAAACCAAGGCATGAGGGCGAAGGAACTGCCTGCAGGGCTCAGAGACAGGATTGTGTCGAGGCACAGATCTGGGGAAGCCTACAAAAAAATCTCTGCTGCATTGAAGGTTCCCAAGAGCACAATGGCCTCCATAATTCTTAAATGGAAGAAGTTTGGAACAACCAGGACTCTTCCTAGAGCTGGCCGCCCGGCCAAACTGGGCAATCGGGGGAGAAGGGCCTTGGTACGAGAGGTGACCAAGAACCCGATGGTCACTCTGGCTGAGCTCCAGAGATCCTGTGTGGAGATGGGAGAAACTTCCAGAAGGACAACCATCACTGCAACACTACACCGATCTGGGCTTTATGGCAGAGTGGCCAGGCGGAAGCCTCTCAGTGAAAGACACATGAATGCCCGCTTGGAGTTTGCAAAAAAGCACCTAAAGGACTCTCAGACTGTGAGAAACAAGATTCTGTGGTCTGATGAAACCAAGATTGAACTGTTTGGCCTCAATTCTAAGCGTCATGTCTGGAGTAAACCAGGCACCGCTCATCACCTGCCCAATACCATCCCAATGGTGAAGCATGGTGGTGGCAGCATCATGCTGTGGGGGTGTTTTCAGCAGCAGGGACTGGGGGACTGGTCAGGGATGAGGGAACAATGAACGGAGCAAAGTACAGAGATATCCTTAATGAAAACCTGAAACAGACCGCTCAGGACCTCAGACTGGGCCGAAGGTTTACCTTCCAACAGGACAATGACCCGAAGCACACAGGCAAGAGAACGCAGGAGTGGCTTAGGGACAACTCTGTGAAGGTCCTTGAGTGGCCCAGTCAGAGCCCTAACTTGAACCCAATCGAACATCTCTGGAGAGACCTGAAAATGGCTGTCCACCAACGGTCCCCATCCAACCTGACAGAGCTTGAGAGGATCTGCAGAGAAGAATGGCAGAAAATCCCAAAATCCAGGTGTGCAAAGCTTGTCGCGTCACACCCAAGAAGAATCGAGGCTGTAATCGCTCCCAAAGGTGCTTCAACTAAGCACTGAGTTAAGGGTATGAATACTTATGTAAATATGAATATTTCAGTTTTTTCTTTTTAATAAAATTGCAAAACTTTCTAAAATCCTGTTTTCTCTTTGTCATTATGGGGTATTGAGTGTAGATTGATGAGGGAAAAAATGAATTTAAACGATTTCAGCATAAGGCTGCAATAAGAGAGAAAATGTGAAAAAGTGAAGCGGTCTGAATACTTTCTGAATGCACTGTATATATGTATGTATGTATGGATGTATGTATGTATGCATGCATGTATGTATGCATGTATGTATGCAATATATATATATATATATTTAATGGTAAGTCGAGGCTCGTGTAAGAGCTAACACATAGAACATATGTGTTACAGACATAATACTCAGAGCGGGTGACAAGAGGGGGAGAGAGGGTGAAGCACAACAACAGTAGAGATCAGGGACATCAGGAGATCTGTGCATGGGAGAGGGCTGGAGCGGGGCATACAACACAACAACAACAGGCATTTTTTAAGGCCATTTTCCCTGCTAGAGCAGGGGATATCCAGGGCGGGGTACACTACATGGGATAAACAAGATGGACACTACAAGGACTTTCAGGAAAGAAAACGGAATTTGAAGGAGGTGGATTCGGGGTGGATTAACGGGAGTTTGTTTCCAGGCCATGATGATCCCTCCAATTTCTCCTGTTATTTATCAGGTTAATAATGTAGAATATTGGACTTATGTTTTTTCTTCATTGTGAACCGATCCTCTCTGGAAATTCAATCCATTTATTTTGCACCAGTGATGAAATTCATAATGAAAAACGAGAACGACACTCAGTAGAGACCATACCTCTGCCAGGTGAACAGTTTACGTTTTGTATCCCAGAGTGGACCAGAAAATCACAATACAGAATCACATTTAATCAAAAACATCCGTCCACAACTTTTTAAGATATCCAGCTATGCATCGTTTTTGGTCCTCTCTCCCAATGGTGAAGAATGACTTAAAAAATTAAATAACTCTCATATCTGAATCCATATTCAGATCTTCACCAAAATCGAATCGATTTGTCCTTGTCAGACAGCCAACCCCTCCACCAAGTTTCGTCCAAATCCGTCCATTACATTTTGGGATATCCTGCTATGCATCGTTTTTGGTCCTCTCTCCCAATGGTGAAGAATCACTTGAAAAATTAAATAACTCTCATATCTGAATCCATATTCAGATCTTCACCAAAATCGAATCGATTTGTCCTTGTCAGACAGCCAACCCCTCCACCAAGTTTCGTCCAAATCCGTCCATTACTTTTTGGGATATCCTGCTATGCATCGTTTTTGGTCCTCTCTCCCAATGGTGAAGAATCACTTGAAAACTTAAATAACTCTCATATCTGAATCCATATTCAGATCTTCACCAAAATCTAATCGAGTTGTCCTTGTCAGACACCAAACCTGTCCACCAAGTTTCGTCCAAATCCGTCCATAACGTTTTGGGATATCCTGCTATGTATCGTTTTTGGTCCTCTCTCCCAATGGTGAAGAATCACTTAAAAAAATTAAATAACTCTCATATCTGAAACCATATTCAGATCTTCACCAAAATCGAATCGATTTGTCCTTGTCAGACACCAAACATGTCCACCAAGTTTCGTCCAAAGCCGTCCATAACTTTTTGGGATATCCTGCTATGTATCGTTTTTGGAGCTATCTCCCAATGGTGAAGATTCACTTAAAAAATTCCACCAGCCGGATCCAAATCCGGATCTTCTCCAAAATTTAATCATTTCGTCCTTGTCACATTCGCTACATCTCTGCCAAATGTCGTCCAAATCCGTCCATTTTCCGTCTTAACTTTTTGAGATATCTTGTTCACAAACAAACGGACAAATGGAGAAACAAACAGACAGACCGGGGTGAAAACATAACCTCCATCCACCTTTGGTGGCGGAGGTAACAACAACATCAAAAAACCAAAAATACCGTTTTTGCCAAAGCCCCTGTTCACTATTGTGCCCAAATTTCAGCTTCCTAGTTCAAAGAAAGGCTGGGATATCCGCCAGACAAATGAGAAAACTTTTACATTTGACCCATGTAGTCAAAAACCATCGACAGCCTCACTTCTGTCTTTCCAAATCCTCTGGTAAAGTTTGACGAAGATAGCTGAAGGTGTTTGTGAATTATTGCACTCAGACAAAACAGAGACAGATAGACAGACAGGGGTGAAAATATGACCTTCATCCACCTTTGGTGGTGGGGGCAATAAGAGCTATGCATCCATCGAGTTTGTATTGGTTATTTATAAAATAAAGAAAGTGGTTGTTATGAAGTATAATGCAACAACAATCTCATCACAAAGCAGCATGGGTAAAGATGCGCTTCAGCTTTAATTAAGGTATGGTTTGCCATAGGTTGCCC
Source organism: Myxine glutinosa (assembly GCF_964187855.1). Classification (NCBI taxonomy): domain Eukaryota; kingdom Metazoa; phylum Chordata; class Myxini; order Myxiniformes; family Myxinidae; genus Myxine; species Myxine glutinosa. The sequence continues at coordinate 9,706,889 of NC_136269.1, forward strand.
TAATGTTCTAGTGTTGGTGCAAGTTCAGAGTGCGAATGGGATAAAAGAGTGCCGGTTCCAGGTTAAAATGCATTTGGTTCATTTCCAAACGGTATGCTCACTGTTTCATCCCCAGCAGCTTTGGACTCACCATTAATGGCCGTGATGACAACAGGCCAACGGGCATCATCTCTGAGCATCTCTGAGCAAACTGTCCTTCAATTGGGAATGTAAAGGTAGCCGTCTCCAGTTTGCATTTAGGTCGTGGGCGTTGAATATCCTACGGCACCTTTCAACAAGAGAATGCCAATGTGTATGGGTACCTCGGCAAAAAATATCTGCTAATTAGCATGGCCTACTCATATGTGCATGTGGCTCATATGTATCTATGGATATGAAACAGTCTCCTCCAATACCGAGGTTTCCTTGTCCTCCGATACTTGATAATTATTTGCAACATTCAGCACTGTATGAGTTTGTGATGTCATAGTTTTGTTTGGCTTTGACCAAACCCTCTCCTTTGACAAATACACTAAACAGATCACAAAGACAGCCTTCTTTCACCTGAAAAACATCGCCCGTCTCCGCTCATCCCTCTCCTCCACGGCTGCAGAAACCCTCATCCACGCCTTCATCACCTCCCGTCGGGACTACTGCAATAGCCTCCTCTATGGTTCACCCTCAACAATCACCAATAAACTCCAATACATTCAGAACTCCGCTGCCCGTCTACTCACCCATTCCCGGACCCGTGACCACATCACCCCCGTCCTTTACAAGCTTCACTGGCTCCCCATCTCCCAGAGAATCCAGTACAAAATCCTCCTCTTGACCTACAAAGCCCTCCATAACCTGGCCCCATCCTACCTGGCTGACCTCCTCTCCAGACACACTCCCACCCGCAACCTCCGCTCTGCTGGTACCAACCTCCTGACACCCCCCATCCGGACCAAATTCAGATCCTGGGGGGACAGGGCCTTCTCCATCGCTGCTCCCACCTTCTGGAACTCACTACCTCACACCATCAGAGACTCCTCCTCACTCACCACATTCAAAACATCACTCAAGACCCACCTGTTCAGCACTGCATTCAACATTCAACCCACAGCATTTAACCCCTGACTATCACTTCTCCTTCTCCCTCCTTTTGCTTTAAATATTTCCCTATTGATTCTTGTCTTTTTGCAATTGTTGTTTTCATGTTTTGTTATGCATTATGTTTTGCACTCTGTCAAAGCACCTTTGGGCTTCATGAAAAGTGCTATACAAAATAAATGAATTATTATTATTATTATTAAGATATTAAAACTTCGATTTGTAATTCTGCTATCGATCCGAATAAACTGTATATGTAAGCTTCCGTTAGAAGTATTAGAAGTTAGAATTATATTATTAGAATAATATTAGTTAATTACAGAAGAAGTTAGAAGTTATATTACAGAATATATTATACTACAGAATTATATTATATATTATATTATATTATATTATATAAACTAGCAACGGTACCCGCCCTATGTGCGGGGCTTTGGGAGGCCCAAATGAAAAGGCAAAATATCGGAAATTGAAGGCTTTTTTTATTTTAAACGATTTATATAAACATCCGTAAAATAATGTCACACGCAAATCTCAAAATCTAAACAGTATTTGTAGAATTTCAATAAAAGCCACATCACTGTTCATATCGGTAAATATTATTACATCGTGTTTGGGAAAATTGGAAAAATGGAAAAATTTGAAAAACACTATAGCCTATTTTACCCCTGGGAGTCCCAGGATTACCCACCCAAAATTTCGTTGCGATCGGTTCAGCCGTTTTTGCGGTACCTGGGAACAGACGGACAGACAGACGGACATTTGGTGAATTATAATAAGACTAGTGAGGTTTGGAGAATTACGATAGGATATATATATATATATATATATATATATATATATATAATGTTATATTATATATATTATATATATTATATACATTATATTATAGAAATATTATAGAATTATAGAAGAAGTTAGAAGTATAGAAGAAGTTAGAATAGCATTAGAAGATAGTTATTAGAAGTTAGGAATTAGTTCCGTCCTCCCCGGCCCCCTATCCCTCCCCGTGCCTCCTCCCCCCAAGCCCTCTCCCTCCCACAGATCTCCCGATGTCCCTGCTCTCAAATGTTGTACTTGTGTGCTTCCCTCTCTCTCTCCCCATCCTGTCTTCCGCTCCCTTTATTATATGTTTTATGTGTCCGTTTATGTTTTTTTGTGATTAATGTTAGCTCTTACATGAGCCTCGATAATGTATTGGAAAAAACAAACGAAAAAAGTATGATTGTGCTAAATTTTGAATGTTAATCTTGTATTATTCGATATTATGCTATAAAAGTTTGAAAATATAGTTTTTTTAAACTAATGTTTCAATTTAAGCTCTTGTTACCGAAACTAGTGCTGGTTTAGTTTTGTGAATGTTCTACTTGTAAGCGGTCATTACATGATGTGTGATCATCAGCCTGGGCCTAATGGCCGGGCTTCAAATGATCCGTCTCACCATAGAACGTCTGAACAGAAAAGGCACCAAATCACTGTTACAACTTTTGGAATGACAATCGATAAAGAGGGAGATGGCAATAAAGGTTTACAAGACTGAGATAGTAAGTTTAATAAACAAAAGGGAAAATGACCAAATCCTAACAATATAAATGCGCATTGACGTCGCAAATGAGAAAATCGAATCAACGTTCGATCAAATATAACATTCACAGAATCCTATTTGATTAAAAATTAAAAATGGAATCGAAACAAGAATTTGTGCAAAGCCACCGAATTTCAAGGCAATGCGATGATTCCCTGAATCCTGCATTCTTCCTATAATTATAGTGGATCTTACTAGAATTACTCACGGCCTGGACCAATGTTTAGTACTTGTCCTTTTCTCACATTTTCTGTTTAAAGTAAATTGTGTGCTTTTCAAAAATTGATGAGTTTGCAGATCTGAGATAACACCTGGGCCAGGAGGATTGTGGGAGCGAAGAGGGTAGGTATAAGGAGGATGGATGAACTGAAGGAGGAGATTGGTGTGACGATGAGCTTAACTGATTGATTGGTAAAAGCCGGCTGAAGATGGCTGGTCACGTGGTGCAGACTGTGGAAGAAAGCTTAGGGAAGAGAGAATGGCAAAGAGAGCGGCTAGGTTGAGGGAGCAAGGTAGAAGGAAAAGAGGTAGACCACGGTTGAAATTGGAGGATATCAGTATCATAAGTATCAGTAAGTATTAGGATATCAGTAAGATGGGGTGGTTGGCGAGTAGAGAGAGTTTGCTGAGGACAGATGGGGGGTTGTTGGGGTCGAGGCAGGGCAGAAGCTTGGTGCCATCGGACCTCACCCCTTATAAAGGGAGGAGAAGAAGAAGAAGAAGAAGAATCAGAAGAAGTAGAGGATTTTGGGGTTGCCTTATTCTATTTGGTTCCCTAAGCACAATTAGGTTATTTCATATAAGGTGAACGTAATAATGTCACAAGGAATATTTTCCAGGTTTAATGACATAACAAATTCCTTTTTTTTGCAATGCACAAGGGGAGTGAAGAAACCCCCACATGGAGCTTTGATCCAAGTGAAGAAGAAACTCGAATTTTTGAGTACACGACAAAGCTGATTTGTCAAGGGCCAGTTATTTATTACTTACGCAAACCTTTAACACCACCCTACCGTCACTCCTTCTCAAGCTCCATAATATGGGATTCTGCCATTCCCTCTTCTTAATTCGATCTTCCCACAAATTCTTCTTCCACAACAAATTCTTCCCACAAACGTATCTCCCTCTATCTCCATTCAATAATTATTTGTCTCAATTTTAATTTTCTTAAGTCCCCCTCTTCTCCACATGTGTACGTTATGAATTAATGGACAATTAACCCCATTCCCTTGCAAAACAAATGGAAAAAAATGAAAGTTCATCCTCTGAATGTGTTAGACTTCATTCACCACAAAACACATCATCGCAATATTACACTGTTTAATACACAAGGTTTACACAAGTTTACATAATACACAAAGTTTAATTGTCGATCTGACCATACACTGTATGATTGGTGTTGCGTAGGCCGAGCATAGGCCGAGCGTATGCTGAGCATAGGCCGAGCGTATGCCAAGCATAGGCCGAGCATATGCCGAGCATATGCCGAGCATAGGCCGAGCGTATGCCGAGCATATGCCGAGCATAGGCCGAGCGTATGCCGAGCGTAGGCCGAGCGTAGGCCGACCGTATGCCGAGCGTAGGCCGAGCGTAGGCCGAGCGTATGCCGAGCGTAGGCCGAGCGTATGCCGAGCGTAGGCCGAGCGTATTCCGAGCATAGGCCAAGCGTATGCAGAGTGTATGCCGAGTGTATGCCGAGTGTAGGCCGAGTATATTCCGAGCGCAGGCCGAGTATATTCCGAGCATAGCCCGAGTATATTCCGAGCATAGGCCAAGTGTATGCAGAGTGAATGCCGAGCGTATGTCGAGCGTAGGCCGAGTATATTCCGAGCGTAGGCCGAGCGGAGGCCGAGCGTATTCCGAGCAGAGCGTATGCCGAGCGTAGGACGAGCGTATTCCGAGCGTATTCCGAGCAGAGCGTAGGCCGAGCGTATGTCGAGCGTAGGCCGAGTATATTCCGAGCGTAGGCCGAGTGTTGCATCGCAAAGTGCACCGTCCCTTTGGTTGGATGTTAGGCTACCTACCCTGCCTGTTCCCTTTCGTTGGTGGACCTTAAAGATCTCACAGTGTATTTCACAAAGAGTAGGTGAGTTAGCGCTGGCACACTAAACAAGGTACAAATTTCTGCCCTGACTACTGTCAGGAAGGCAAAGGCAAGCCACACAGTGCAATCCTAGCTTTGGATCAAACCTGCATGATAGAACAAGAGCAAAGAAAGGAAAGAGAGAGAAGAGGGGGTGGAGAGAGTAGGGCCTGAGTCGTAACCACTTAAAGGTCCTTCCACAACCACGTGATCCTGTATACCAGATTATTTGTGGGAAACGTGAAAGGTAAGCACCAGAATATCATATTAATGGTTTCCAAGGCCCATCCTCTAATGTGCCAGCATTTTTTGCTTGTGAAGACTTTTGGATATCCCAAACCAATGTTTTGTTACTCCCAAAACTGTAGGATAAATATTTGTACCACATGACTTTAAAGGCCAATCAGGGAACCAGACTGGCAAATATTGTGGCCGTCATACAAATTCCTGGCAAATTTATCACTTCATGCTACATTCTGGATACCAGAAGTGTAATCTCTAAGTAAGAGGGGACAATGCAACCAATTAAATCTAATAACTCTCAATTTTTTAATTTGAGTGAAATTGCCGAATTGAGGAATGCCCTTTTGAGGAAATCCAAATTGAGGAATGCCTTATAATATAAAAATGTTTAAAGTATTGAGACAAAGCAGAACACAGTCCACTTTAGTCCAATGACCAAAGTAAATGGTCGTGCAAAGTTATGACGAGAATGTTGTCAAAGCAATACGGAAGTACCTTGGCCATCAGACCACATGTAGTCGTAAAATAAACATCCATTCTGGCACAATACAAAATGTATGGTAGGTACATCCTGCTGTTTCTGCCTTAAAGACGTCATTGGCAAGACCAATTCAGTTATTAATGTAAGGATTTCCCAGTAAACCTGTTTTGGGGCTTCAGACCAATCAACATGAAGGGCCCAGGAAGCAGAATAGCTCATTTGCATAACTCAACAGTCATTAGTGATATCAGTGACGTCAGTTGTTATTATGATAGGCAGCAAAGGGAAAATGTGGTTTAAGTGGTTATTGAGAGTCAAATTTTAATTGATAACCAATTATAGTCTGTACATATTATAGTATTGTAAAGAGTGTCTACTGTACATATTATGAAAGCAAAAGTATCAGCAGAAATAACACTTTTTCATTTCTTGCCCATTATTCCAATAATACTGAAAGGTTTCAAGTGCATGGTGGAAACAATCGCCAGATAATACACCGCTTTAAAAATGACTTAAACCGTGAAAGTTTGCCGAAAGTACTTCTAAGAAAGAATAATTTGTAAGCGTACCTGCAAGAAAGGGATTTGTAACTGCACAATGAACCAGTTGGAGAACTTCCTGATCAACTCGTCCAAAGACTTGATATGTTGTAGTCCATATCACAACAAGTACAAAAAGTTTTAATTAAAACAAAAGCCGCGTCGATGTTACACAATGCCTAGATGCAGCTGTGCCTATAACGTCGATGTTATAGGCACAGGACATTCCTATTGATTCGATTACTTGATGTTATTTTTGTGCAAAGTGAAAATATATCTCGGCAATTTCCCGTGTGTGGCGACGAATTTTTAATATATCTCGGCATTTTCCCGTCTGTTATTTCAGGCGGTGTATGACTGACCATGCCGCGATTTAAAATAAAAAAAATCTCCGCAATTTCCCGTGTGTGGCGACACGTGAACGAAGCTATGCTCCTCTCTCCACATTATTGTGACGACGTATAAATTAAATATTTCATCGTGACGATTGTCATCAAATGGACGAATTTTTAATATATCTCGGCATTTTCCCGTCTGTTATTTCAGGCGGTGTATGACTGACCATGCCGCGATTTAAAAAATATATATCTCGGCAATTTCCCATATGTGGCGACACGTGAACGAAGCTATGCTCCTCTCTCCACATTATTGTGACGACGTATAAATTAAATATTTCATCGTGACGATTGTCATCAAATGGACGAATTTTTAATATATCTCGGCATTTTCCCGTCTGTTATTTCGGGCGGTGTATGACTGACCATGCCGCGATTTAAAAAAAAAAAATCTCAATGGACTTGAAGTTACAGGCCTTTGAGAATTCATTTCGTTCTATAAAGGGCAACTTTCATCGGATTTTCTTCCCGATTTTTTTCAACCGAGTCTAAAACTATGTTAGTGACTGTGAAAAATGAAATGATATATCGAATTTGATTTGAAATAAAACTGTGTGAGAGAGGAAGACACCACGGGCCTACAAAACAGGCCTCAAAGCTATGCGAGTTAATAAAATGGTGGATATTTGTTTATATGAAGCCTCTCCCAAAATGGGTGGAGCTATGGTTCCCAGAATGGGTGGAGCTTTGAGGTTTTGTCTTCTCTGCAAGAACAAGAAGAACAAGAAGAACAAGAACAAGAAGAACAACAACAACAGCAGAGGGCACTCTATTAGCAGCGTCTGCGACGCGGCTAAAAACTCCCGAAGGTGTTTGCCTATGAAAGGTCGAAGGTTCATTGATAGCGCGTTTTACCCAAACCTTTGTGCTTCTTAAAAGCCTGGTGTTGGCTTAGCGGTTAGGATGCTGGCTTGGGATCCTGGTCGATCGCTGAATTAACACCAGGTGGGTTGACTCAGCCTGTCATCCTTCCGAGGTCGGCAAATTGAGTACGAGTTCACTGGTAATTCCCTGTGTGTTGCAAGAGGTGACTAACAGGGTTGGTGGCAGGAAGGGCATCCGGCTGTAAAACATTGTCCGAAAAAGGTGTACCCCTGCTCTGCAGGGAAAAATGGCCTCTAAAGGTGGTTCTTTGTGCTTTTTAACACCGATGGCAACGTCATATCTGGGGCTTGTCGATGTACATGGTAAGTTTTAAGTGATGATATTCACTGTCACTATTAATCATGCTTGGGATGGGGTGTGGAGTGGGAGTGGGAGTATTGTTATGAGTGTATGTATACTAGTGGAGTGTGCTCAAACATTGTGTAAGCAATAACAAACCGTGCTTCGTATGTAGGTACGTAATAAATAGAATATTTATGATTATAAGCAAGCATCACTGACCTATGAATTTAACAATATAGAAATTACAATTTACAAATGATAGATGTCGATTGAGGTTTTTTTACAGACTATATTCTGGTTTTTTACATAAATTTTCATTTACAGGTGTGTTTATTTAACTGTTTACCGGTACAGTTATAGAAATTACAATTTTAAAATGATGCATATCGATTGAGGTTTTCTGTTTTTTTTTACAGGCGAGATTATGGTTTTTCACATAAATTTGTATTTACGGGTGTATTTCTCTTACGTGCTCCTCCCCAACCCCCTGGCCACGGTGTACCTCCGAGCCCCGAGAGGAGTCACGGCAGAAAAATGTGTTATTCTGTATGTCAAAGATCAATGGTGAAGCCACACCAATTGTTACCAACAAACAAATATTGTATTAAAATCACACAAGAATAACAGTACAACAATAATATGAATCAAAAGTACAATCAATATCCTATGATGGTACCATCAGTTTTGTAATATATAACTCACTGTGCTCCAAGTGAGTGAAACAAGAACATCCCCAATGTCTCTAATCCCCGGCTTCAAGCCAAAGTCGATCCGCTCCGGCGATCGACAGATCAATGTCCAATCGAGGCCAGAATCCCGTTGGGTTGGCAGTTACAGTCCTGCTGCCAAAGCTGTGCAAAGGCGCCCTCCAGGCGACTGGGAAATCACACCCTCGGGTATGGACGTTCCGCGGCTCACAGTCGGCGAACTCCGATTGACCTTCAAAATCCGCGTTGCACACACACACACCAGATACGTCTGAATGCGGTGAGAACGTCATACGCAAAGCAAAGACCTTGCGCAAGGCGCAAAGCGTGCGAGTCAAAATGGCTGACGGCCCGGTCTCGTGGCGTAATGGCACGACGATGATGACGATGATTCTCTTCAGAATCCACCGCAAAACCTGACACGCAGGTTGATCTGTCACAGCGATAACAACTCTGTCGCAGGAATCCCTTTCCTGGGAAACCCAAAGTTCACTCGCGACTCCTGCTCGCCAACGTTCACTCCGGACCGCAAAGCAACTATGCTTCTTGTCCGACTCCACTCACTCCGCCTTCCTTTTTTTCTTCTTCCTCTTCGTCGTCCGGTTCCCGATCTTGTTTCCGCTTTCTTTTAACTCTAACTTTTTCACCTTTTGAAAACTGTTCATAAACAATAAACCTTTTGAAAACAATAATAGTACATGGAATCCAAAATGTTTACAGTGGATGAAAACCACCACAACGGAAGTGACGAATCCGTAACAGTTTATTTCACAGTTTACGGTTATAGAAATTACAATTTCCATTTCGAAGATATTGATTGAGGGGGTTTTTGTTTTTGTTTTTTACATACGTGTTTACAGTTTTTTACGTAAATTTTCATTTTCAGACACTTTCCGATGGTTCTGAGATTTTTTCCTGGTGTACAGCTTCGGTGTCTGTTGGCCAGCCAAATTTTAGCTTTCGATGACACCTGCAAGGTACCGAACATTAATATCAGTCAGTCAGTGGTTAGAAAGAGCTTTATATATAAGATAGTAGCAAAAGTACCCGGTATAACGGTATTGCTGGGTAGCAATGAGTCGCTTCCTCATTCCTGACCAGAATATGAAGAGAGGGGGAAGGAGAGAGGAAAGAGGGAGGGTGGAAAGGAGGAGTGGGGGGGGGGGGGGGGGAGGGTTAGTATATCCCACAAAAATGTGAGTCAATAAAAAATGGGTACGTGAAAACAAAAAGGGAGCTCCATCTACTGTAACGCCATGGCTTGAAAAAGCAGCCTGAATAGCGTTCACCAAGTGGTGGTTAATCATATTCCAAAAGGGTGGTCACACACCCAAACTTCCCCGGCCTTGTGACTAATTAATTAAGTACACAGGTATTTCTGACTTCATTTGTAGAGCCGTCGGCAAGCAGCTTAAGCACTCTAGCAAGCACTCCAACAAAATGGGTGATAAGGAACGGCTGGCTTGGCAAGCGATAGCAAGCTGATTTCTTCTGGTTGAAATGGCCGAGGAATTAAAAAAACAAATCGCAGGTACAGTGGAGTGACACCCTATCCCATGGAAGTATGAATTAAGTAAAAATTATTATTAAGTTAAAAAAAAAAACTAACCCCAGAAGGAGAGTGACAGCCTCACTTAAATAAATGAATATATACGCTTAGTTATAAAAATCGCTCGATATGGTCAATTATGTCAGATTTCACTCCAGATTTGGACATTTATTTATTTCCAATCCTCATATCCGAATCCAGATTTTGATGATATGCCTCAATTATATAATGATAAATCAATCGTGTTTCCAAGGCAAGGCACATTTGAATAGGCCGAAACAAAATGGCGGCTTAAGAACCCAGTGAGGTGCATATATATATATATATACATATATATATATATATATATATATATATATATATATATATATATATATTGTTGCGGATGTCCGACATCGGCTCTCCCCTTACCAAGGGGGGGGGGGGGGGTTAATCCCCTTGTCCTTTTACCTGGCCGAAGCGAGTCCTGGAAGTTATCACGTTCCTTCCGGTCGGTATTAAATAGGGTTATTGGTCGACTTAGTCCTAATACCTAATTACTAACACCGACCGTGAAGCAAGGAAATAACTCCCGCCCGAACCACGGCGTTGGTGGACAAGCCGAGCGAAGCGAGCGGCGATTCGGGCCGTTAACAATGTGACTAGACCCGATTTATGGCAGTTCCGATCGTGCCACGTTTACCCAATGGAGAAAAGACTAGGACGATCGGATAAGGGGAAACCAGGAAGATAGGAAGAACAAATGGGTTTATTAATTATGTACAAGAAGAAGAGGAAACGAAAGAAATGTACAAGATAGAAAGAGGAAGGAGTAGTACACAGGGCAGTCTTAATTACAGGCTTAACTTATTCCCTGGACAAACGGGCCCGTCTCACACACAGTCACTCACACGGGGAATTGCAGGTGGTAGGTTGGAAGGTCACCAGCGCGTCCAGGCTCCAGTCCGGCTCCGGTCCAGCCGACGAAACCCGGCAGGCAGCTCTTCACAGTGTAATGCGAACGGACAATTATATCACGGGGGGAAGGCTGGTATCCTGGCGGCGTACGTAATAGTTGCACACTCGCACCAAACGCCCCCTCTCCAATGTCCTGTATGCAAGCGCTAATTGTGCAAGTCCTTTCAACCATGATCAAGCGCATTCGTCTTCGCAGTGCTGTTACCAGTGCGCTCTCCCAACAAGTCCTGTCAGCACACGCTTTCGCTGTAAGTTCTCCAAAATCACAGTAGTCCGTTTACCAAGCGCGCTTCCAAAAAGTCCTTTCTAACGAGCGCTCTTCTCCTCAGTCCTGTAAAAGGGCTTTGTGCACTCGCTTTTATAATCTAGCCAGCGATCGCTCCGCCAGCCCAAAAGCCACGCCTATCAGGCGATGTCACTCCAGCCCTGCTTGGCTGGTGATCGCTTACCGGCCCCGCCCTGACGGCTGGGTGACGTGGCCATACCTTCTCCCTGGCGCTCCGCCCCCTTTTTCCGGGCCTCACCTCGTGGCTTATGGCGACATTGAGCGAGCTTACGGGCAGCTAAGGCTGCTGCTGCTGGCCAAGGAGCGCACCAAATTGAAAAGGGCCATGGGGCACAGACTGGGGAGCACGCTTAATGGCGTCAATTGGAGGGAGGCTGCAAAATGCACGAAAGGGCCTACTCCTTGACACTAATTGACACAACGCAGATTCAACTATTGGAAACATGGCCTTATCTATACACATACGAATGAAATAACTGACGTCCTATGGTCACCAACATGGTCACCACCTACGTGTTGCTTGTGGCCTATCTATGGGGTGCTATCTTTAACCTTTAATGATGTGATATTTACAAGAAGTGTGTTCTCAAAACCGCAACACTATATATATATATCATAATCTATCATTTCCATTCTCCAACCTAATGAGCGCACGCTGTGACGTCACCGCCACGTACATACGTACGCCTTGCCTGCCAAGCTCCAGAAGAGCCATCTGACAGTGTACGTAATTTAGATCTTAGTTCAGATACTATCACAAGTGCATACAAAACTCACAGTTACCGACCTAGTTTCACGCTTGTTTGGGCTTCATCAGGGCAACGCAGCGAGTCTTGCATACACTTGTGAATTTGAAAACCTTTAGGTTATAAACCAGTCATTATGCAACTCCATACCAACCGCCATTAAGGTATCCCATGCAGTTCTCGCTGTACCTTAATGGGAGCGATAAAATATTTGGGATATATATTTATCTTTGTTTGGTTACTGGGCCACAATACAAATTGTACTAGACGTTTGCATCTATTGTTGAAAGGAGGAGCATTTGTTTGTGGGAGTGTGTATGTTTGTTATAACTACTGCCAGCGAGAGTCGCTAGCTAATTGTACTAACATTAAATGATAGGAACCCGACTCCTCTCATCCACAGATATTTCTCGTATTCCTCTATTTCCATGATTCCGATTTGAATTGAGGAACAGAACAAGTATGGTTTACCATTGCGTAATTGCCACCCTCTCGGATAAATGCTGAAAATTATGTTTAAAGGACTAATTGAATCCCAGATTTTGCGCTAGCAACGGCAGGTTAAAAATGACCGCCGCTCAGAACCGAGCAATTGTAAACACACACACAGCATGCACAGAAGGCCTCGTTTAGCATTCATACATCATTTGGAAAGTCCCGTATTGTCAAACACTCCTTAGGATAAGTTAGACAAGCACGTGGACGTTCCTAGTGATATTCTTGAAACATAAACATACTGTTGTGGTTTTTAGAACCCTCCACTTTGTAAATATTGTAATAATCCCTTATAAATAATCCCCTGTAAATATTCCCATTTTTGTGTAAAAGGTCAAAGGTCGCACCCTAGTTAGGTCATATTGCAACACGTAGGACACCATAGATTCTTCTTTAGTTATTTCATTAGTATGTGTTTCAGGTAAGGATCTGTTTCCAATAGTTGAATCTGCGTTGTATTAATCAAATAACCTAGGCCCCTTCAATTACCTCCAATCTCTCTCTCTCTCCAAAGTGCCAGTAGCACCTGCAGTCGGGGTTGTTCATGCCCATGCTCTTCCCTGCCTTTTTGTTGGCCGCGTTTGCTGCACAAAACGCCATTAGACATGTGCTCATCTTGGAGAAGAAGGGCGGAGTGCCGGGAGGAGGCGTGGCCCCCCTGTCAACTGGCTGTCAAAGGTGGAGCCAAGGAGCCCTCATCACCCAAGCAGGGCCGAGGCCAGCCCACCGGTAGGTGGATCCAAAAGGCAAGCGGCTTAATACTTGAGTGGGCAATGTAAGCGGGTGCGTGGGACTACTTGGAGAGATGAGCCAGAGAGATGAGAGGAGAGGTGCCCGGGAGAACGACTCGAACAGATGAGAAAGGAGTCCTTGCTTGCCGTTTACGAACTGTTGGAGGCGTGCGCAACTGGCCGAAGGCTAAGGGCCAACCTATTACGTATGCCGCAGCCCAGTCTCCCCCCCCCCCCCCCCCCCGCGATATAATTGTCGGCTCACGTTAAACGCCACGCGAAGCTGCCGGCCGCTCGTGCCGCGGTACAAGTGAACACCCGGAGCGTGGACCAAGCACGAGGTCGGAGCCGGACCTCACCGCCTACCTCTACGCCTACCAGCTGCCTGGACCCTTCTCTTCCTTCCCATCACCACCACCACCTTTTCGTGTAAGTGTGTTTGTTCTGTCCTCGGCGTGTTAATCAAGAGTGTTTAAGGTTGCCCTGTGTCCTTTTATTTCCTTCTTTCGTATATTCTTCCTCTTTCGTTTCCTCTTCATTATTGTACAATAAATTCTGTGTTCTTCCTTTATCTGATTTCTTCTCATCCGATCGCTTTCGTCCTGTCCCCAATTGAATATCGCTGGCACGATATAGGAACCGCTTATAATCGGGTCTAGTCTTTGTTAACGGCCTGGGTCATGGCTCGCTTCGCTCGGCGTGTCCATTACAGCCGCGGCACGGGCGGGGCTCATTTCCTCGCTTACCGGGAGGCGCTGGTAATTAGGTAATAGGATCAATTGGCCTACCACCCTATTCAGCGCTGACCGGAAGTGACGTCATAGCTCCAGGACTTGGACGGCCAGCTTAATCGACGAGGGGATTACCCCCCCCCCCTCGGTAAGGGGAGCGCCATACTCCGAGATCCGCAACAATACGTTTGGATCCATTTGCAGCAGCACAAAAGCAGGATCACAAAAGCAAAGGATAGCTAAATTAAGTCATTGCTGAAAAAGTTTTTACAAGAGAAAGAAAAACCAGAGGCTTGTAACTGACATTGGTATTAGCGTTGGGAAGGAGTTTAGCACCATCTGTAATTTCCGTTGACAGAACACGCCAAGCTAGCTGTTTTGATTGCCTACACAGCATGAGCTTGTAAAAGCTATTACAGTGATAAATTGTCAAAACTCCCTTTCCCTCGGACAGAAAACTCATGAGTTGTTATTTAAACTGGCAGAAAACATTTCTTATACCGTCAGCCTAGGATGGTTTATTGTTCATCAAGATTGTTCAGTTACCGCAGAATGGAATCGATACAGATTGATGAATTGACATTATACATGTTTGGGCTTTGTGATGAAAAGGCTTATGAGATGCTCCTTCCTCACTAATGCCTAGAGATCGTAAATAACTCTTGAAGCGTGTTGAAATAAATTTCTTCGGCATTCAGTCTTTAATTATCGGGAGCTGAATTTCCTACATCAAATTTTTATTGAAACCGGTTTGTGAGCACAATTCACGTGCAGTGACGTATGCTACGCTGTGGTCACCGTGTCCAACATCAATGAGAAAAATATCATTAATAGGCCTATGTTTACTCATCTAGCTACCGACATCCTTCACTCTACTTTGAATGTAAATTCCTTTCTTTGGACACATTGCTTTGTACACTTTTGGCACTGCTGTTTGATTGTAAAGTCATGGTAAGCATCTACATACATATATATTGTTACGGTTTTGTAAATAGAGGCAACTCTCCCCCCCCCCCCCCCCCATAGTTAGTTACACCACAACATGTAGCCTCGCTTAGTTATTTCTTATTAAATGTGAAGTATAGTCTCCTTCCCAGTGTTAGTATCCGTTGAGGCTATTAGAGTAATGGTAGGCCTCATTGAAGCCGAAAGTGCCTTGTCATGGGAATAAGACAGGCCTTGCAGGCCCGAGGGAGGAGCTGGAGGGCGTGACCGGAGAGCAGCGAACAGCCAATGGGAGCTAGAGGGAGTGGCCAATAAGTTACAGCCAATGGGAGCTGAAGGAAGAGGCCGAAGGTGACCAATAAGGGGTTGTCACGACACGTGACCCCAGGCGGCCAATGGAGGCCTGTGGAACATTCGAGTGGGGCTCCGGGGGGGCTATAAAACCCGGCCCGGACCCCCGCTCTCTCTCTCTCTCTCTGGATTCTCTGGCTCGGCACTCTGAACTCTCTCTGCCCCATCGATCTCTCTGCCTGGACTCCCTGAATATACGTGCGCTCTGCCTCGCTGACCTTGAGATACGCTCCTCGGATTCCTGCTACGTGCACGACCGTGATCAATGTCCCTGCCGCAAACATCCCCGGCTGTAGTGTCCTGGGGTTGGAGCGATCCTTGGGGGTATCCGCCAAACGAGCCCGTCCGGGAAAACTGCATGAGCGGCCGCAATTTGGGCGCATTGCCCTCTTCCTTCCCCGAACGAATCTGAGGGCCCTTGTCTGGGAACGTAGGTAAGGCCGTTAAGATTCTTCACTGTGTCCTTTTCCTGTGAATATTGGAATAAATCCTGTGGTTTGTTTCCAACCTGGCCGTCTTCGTCCTTTCACCATTGGCCTAGCATTGCACGAATTAAAACCACTCGATCGGGTTCAATAGTGATTAACGGCACGAGTTACGTGACGCACAACCGCTCGGGCGTTAAATACCAGCGTGACTCATGCGAGGTTCAGCCCCCGTTCTCACAGCTGCGTGTGTTGAAGGTACTCGGGTCGTGACCGTTAACCCTTCCGCGCGTAGCTGCGGGCTCGGCGGCTGGAATTGCTTAGCAATCCGTCCCCCACGAGTATAGTGTGGGTGGCGGCCTCGTGGACTCAGAGCTCGAGGGGGAGGAGGGCCTAACTCCCCCTCAGTACGTCGACGAGATCGAGATCTGCAACAATCTATATATATATCTGTGCAGTGTCTGTGTTGTGTTGTCCTGTGTTGTGTTGTCCTGTATTGTCACTGAACTACTTTCTCAAACTTTCGTGAAATCGTACCAAACTTCTGGTATGCACATATCTCTCCCGTCGGTATGTCCTAAGGGTATTTTTTTTGAAAATTTTTCGAATTTTATTTATTTATTTTTTTGGAATTTTTTTGGGGGAATTTTTTTTTTTTACTTCAATTGTTTATAAAATGTGATATCACGTATATTACAAATACATTTATGCAAAATAATTGTTTGAATTATGATTGGTTTAAACCATGACAAATCGGCAACTCGGGTACAGTCATTTATCTATATATCTTCACATCTGGGCAGTGTCTGTGTTGTCACTTAACGACTCCCTCAAACTTTTGTTTCCGTGGTTGTGAAGAGTTTTTAATAACGTTGTGGTGGTTTTGAATCACGTGGTGGTGAGGTATTTTGAATTATGTGGTGGTGAGGTGTTTTTAAATCACATGGTGGTGAGGTGTTTTTAAATCACATGGTGGTGAGGTGTTTTGAATTACGTGGTGGTGAGGTATTTATAATTACGTGGTGGTGAGGTGTTTTTAATTATGTGGTGATGAGGTGTTTTGAATTATGGGGTGGTGAGGTGTTTTTATTACGTGTTTTATGGCTGTGAGGTGTTTTTATTACATGTTTTATGGCTGTGAGGTGTTTTTATTACATGTTTTATGGCTGTGAGGTGTTTTAAATTTCGTGGTGGTGAGGTGTTTTTATTACGTGTTTTATGGCTGTGGGGTGTTTTTATTACGTGTTTTATGGCTGTGAGGTGTTTTTATTGCGTGTTTTATGGCTGTGGGGTGTTTTTATTGCGTGTTTTATGGCTGTGGGGTGTTTTTATTGCGTGTTTTATGGCTGTGGGGTGTTTTTATTTCGTGTTTTATGGCTGTGAGGTGTTTTATATTACTTGGTGGTGAGGTGTTTTAAATTACTTGATGGTGAGGTGTTTTGAATTACGTGGTGGAGAGGTGTTTTTAATTTCGTGGTGTTGAGGTGTTTTTATTACGTGTTTTATGGCTGCGAGTTGTTTTTATTGCGTGTTTTATGGCTGTGGGGTGTTTTTATTACGTGTTTTATGGCTGTGGGGTGTTTTTATTACGTGTTTTATGGCTGTGAGGTGTTTTATATTACTTGGTGGTGAGGTGTTTTTAATTTCGTGGTGTTGAGGTGTTTTTATTACGTGTTTTATGGCTGCGAGTTGTTTTTATTGCGTGTTTTATGGCTGTGGGGTGTTTTTATTACGTGTTTTATGGCTGTGGGGTGTTTTTATTACGTGTTTTATGGCTGTGAGGTGTTTTATATTACTTGGTGGTGAGGTGTTTTTAATTTCGTGGTGTTGAGGTGTTTTTATTACGTGTTTTATGGCTGTGAGGTGTTTTTATTGCGTGTTTTATGGCTGTGGGGTGTTTTTGTTACGTGTTTTATGGCTGTGGGGTGTTTTATATTACTTGGTGGTGAGGTGTTTTAAATTACTTGTGAGGTGTTTTAAATTACTTGATGGTGAGGTGTTTTGAATTACGTGGTGGAGAGGTGTTTTTAATTTCGTGGTGTTGAGGTGTTTTTATTACGTGTTTTATGGCTGTGAGGTGTTTTATATTACTTGGTGGTGAGGTGTTTTGAATTACTTGGTGGTGAGGTGTTTTGAATTTCGTGGTGGTGAGGTATTTTGAATTACTTGGTGGTGAGGTGTTTTGAATTACTTGGTGGTGAGGTATTTTGAATTACTTGGCTGTGAGGTGTTTTATATTACTTGGTGGTGAGGTGTTTTGAATTTTGTGGTGGTGAGGTATTTTGAATTACTTGGTGGTGAGGTGTTTTGAATTACTTGGTGGTGAGGTATTTTGAATTACTTGGCTGTGAGGTGT
The DNA here is from genome assembly GCF_964187855.1 of Myxine glutinosa. Lineage (NCBI taxonomy): Eukaryota > Metazoa > Chordata > Myxini > Myxiniformes > Myxinidae > Myxine > Myxine glutinosa. The sequence goes on from NC_136269.1 coordinate 9,724,735, forward strand.
TTTATATTACTTGGTGGTGAGGTGTTTTGAATTACTTGGTGGTGAGGTATTTTGAATTACTTGGTGGTGAGGTATTTTGAATTACTTGGTGGTGAGGTATTTTGAATTACTTGGTGGTGAGGTGTTTTGAATTTCGTGGTGTTGAGGTGTTTTTATTACGTGTTTTATGGCAGTGAGGTGTTTTATATTACTTGGTGGTGAGGTGTTTTAAATTACTTGGTGGTGAGGTGTTTTTAATTTCGTGGTGGTGAGGTGTTTTTAATTTCGTGGTGGTGAGGTGTTTTGAATTACTTGGTGGTGAGGTGTTTTGAATTACTTGGTGGTGAGGTGTTTTTAATTTCGTGGTGGTGAGGTGTTTTGAATTACTTGGTGGTGAGGTGTTTTGAATTACTTGGTGGTGAGGTGTTTTTAATTTCGTGGTGGTGAGGTGTTTTGAATTACTTGGTGGTGAGGTGTTTTGAATTACTTGGTGGTGAGGTGTTTTGAATTACTTGGTGGTGAGGTGTTTTGAATTTCGTGGTGGTGAGGTGTTTTTAATTTCGTGGTGGTGAGGTGTTTTGAATTACGTGGTGGTGAGGTATTTTGAATTACGTGGTGGTGAGGTGTTTTTAATTTCGTGGTGGTGAGGTGTTTTTAATTTCGTGGTGGTGAGGTGTTTTGAATTACGTGGTGGTGAGGTGTTTTTAATTTCGTGGTGGTGAGGTGTTTTTAATTTCGTGGTGGTGAGGTGTTTTGAATTACGTGGTGGTGAGGTGTAATCGTTCCAAACTTCCAGTCTGCACCTGCCCCTCCCCCATGTATGTGCTGAGGGGTTCTTTCTTGAAAAAAAAAAAACATTCAACCTAAATTGCCTATAAAAATGTAATATCACAAACACAACAAATACATTTGTGCAAAGTAATTGTTTGTATTATGATTGGTGCAAATCATGACAACACAGCAACTCAGGTACAGTCATTAGCCTCAGGTAAAATAAGCCCGTTCCTCAGTAACGACGTTTTGTGAGGCGAGCGCAGCGAGCCCAGCCAAGCTAGTGCATATGTTGGAACCCATCTGTGGATCGGTCCCATCGGCCGATGGGTCTGCGCCATCTGCGGATGTGTTGTTCACCTTGAAGGAATGTGTATGCATCATAATTCATCTCTGTTAAATTCTGTTTAACGCATTGTATCCGTATTCCGTAAATTGTATCCGTAATTGTATCCGTAATTGTATCCGTAATTGTATCCGTAAATTCTGTTTAACGTATTGTATTGTTTGTGTTAAAAATCATCTCTGTTAAATTCCTACCACATGTAATTCCAATGACTGTGTACCTGATTGAAGAGCACCATTCTGTCAACACATTCCTTCAAGGTGAACAACACATCCGCAGATGGCGCAGACCCATCGGCCGATGGGTCTGCATTGTCATTTCTCGTGCATCCACAGATGGGTCAGACCCATCGGGCGATGGGACCGATCCACAGATGGGTTCCAACATATACGTATATATCTGTACAGTGTCTGTGTTGTCTTGTGTTGTGTTGTCACTGAACTACTCCCTCAAACTTTTGTGAAATCGTACCAAACTTCTGGTATGCACCAACCTCTCCCGTCGGTATGTCCTACGGGTATTTTTTTTGAAAGATTTTCCAAATTTTTTTTTTTCACTTAACTTTTCAACTTCAATTGTTTATAAAACGTAATATCACGTATATTACAAATACATTTGTGCATTATGATTGTTTGAATTATGATTGGTGTAAACCATGACAAAACAGCAACTCAGGTACAGTCATTTATCTATATATCTACACGTCTGGGCAGTGTCTGTTGTCAGTGTACGACTCCCTGAAACTTTTGTTTCCGTGGTTGTGAAGTGTTTTTAATAACGTGGTGGTGGTTTTGAACCACGTGGTGGCGAGGTATTTTGAATTATGTGGTGGTGAGGTGTTTTTAAATGACGTGGTGGTGAAGTGTTTTAAATCACATGGTGGTGAGGTGTTTTGAATTACGTGGGGGAGAGGTGTTTTAAATGAGGTGGGGTGAGGTGTTTTAAATTACGTGGGGGAGAGGTGTTTTGAATTACGTGGTGGTGAGGTATTTATAATTATGGTGGTGAGGTGTTTTAAATCACATGGTGGTGAGGTGTTTTGAATTACGTGGGGGAGAGGTGTTTTAAATGAGGTGGGGTGAGGTGTTTTAAATTACGTGGGGGAGAGGTGTTTTGAATTACGTGGTGGTGAGGTATTTATAATTATGGTGGTGAGGTGTTTTAAATTACTTGGTGGTGAGGTGTTTTAAATTACGTGGTGGTGAGGTGTAATCATCCCAAACTTTCAGTCTGCACCTACCCCTCCCGTATTTATGTACTGTTCTTTTTTTGAATTTTATATATTTTTTCATCCTAAATCTTCAACCTAAATTGCCTATAAAAATGTAATATCACAAACACTACAAATACATTTGTGCAAAATAATTGTTTGTATTATGATTGGTGTAAATCATGACAACACAGCAACTCAGGTACAGTCATTATCCTCAGCTAAAATAAGCGCGTGGTGAGGCAAGCACAGCGAGCCGAGCCAAATTCGTATAAAATATGTATTTATAAAATGTATATACATATATACATACATTACATGGCACATGCATATATACATACCGTATATATTTAATATGCTTACCCTCACTTTACCTACACACACAAATTAATTCTGGCTTATATATACATATATATACACTTGTAACTGTATATATGTGTATATATGTGTATACTTTTTTCAACATATTTCAACATACAGCTATTTGATCTTCATTTCAACAATATTGATAGATAAAGGTGATATAATATAACAAATATCATGAAACATTTACATTTTGTAGTCCATTGTATAATTTAAATAAACATAAATGCAAATTTCGCATGTGGAAAAAGTAAGTACACCCTTGGCTCTAATAGGTGGTATTGCCCCCTTTGGCAGAAACAACCTCAAGTAGGCGTTTCTTATAATTGTCTACCAGCCTCTGACATCGACTGGGAGAAATTTTTGCCCACTCCTCCTTGCAGAATTCTTTCAGCTGTGCGATGTTTGAGGGGTTTCTTGCATGCACATCTCGTTTCAAATCCCCCCACAATATCTCAATGGGATTTAGATCCGGGCTTTGACTTGGCCATTCCAGAACCCTCCGTTTCTTTATTTTCAGCCATTCCTTGGTGGATTTACTGGTATGTTTAGGGTCATTGTCATGTGTTACGGGGTCCTCCCCTTACCTCTGGTCTCGGTGGACCTCCGAACCCCGAGAGGGTCCCCGGCAGAAAGATGTGTTATCCTTGGTTGAAATCCAGCAAATAATGTCCCTCAATGGAACCAGAAAATGAAACAGTCAAAGCAATAAGGCAACCACACCAGGTTATAAACAAACAATAATATATTATAAATCACACACAAAGAGCCATACAACAATGGGGCAATCACCCCTACTTTCAAATCTTACGATAATATCCTTGTCAAGCCCTTTAACCCCACACTCACGGCACCTCCCCCAATGTCTCTGCACCCCTCCAAGGCGAAGTCCCAATGTCTCTGTGCGCTCCCGCAATCGGGGAGTCAAGGCCCGATGGTCAATTGAGGCGTAGACGAGCGAGACGACCCCGAGGTCACGTGCTCAGCCCCCAGCAACACAGCGGTGGAGAGGAACCTCACAAAGACGCGCTCCGACGTACACGTTGCGGTTCAATCCGCGAGCCTCCGTATAATTCTCACGTGCCCCTTTCTGGCACAGCCGTCCCCGGCAATCCACCGGGGAATAATGCCCAGGCGACACGACAAAAGCCTGTTCACTGCAGGGTGCTCGCGTGGCGAAGATGGCGGTTGGCTTTCGCTCCAACCCAGATTCTCAAGGCCTGGATCCTCCGGAACCTCAATGAGAATACCCGACGACACAGGCTCCATGCACTCCGGCGATATTTCTTATCGCCCGAACTTCCCTTCAAGGACGAAAAGTTCACTCGCACTGTACGTCAAACGCTCGGGCCGGAGCTTCAACCAGCATGTCTCTTTTCGATGTCCTCCCACCTCTTTCTCCTTCGCTCCACCTCTTCCGGTCTCGATCCGGATTTCCGGCCACATTTACCAGGAGCGCTTTTAAATCTTTTAACCACAACAACCCTTTCCCTTAAGTCACAATATGCATAATATCTAGAATACTTCGAACCAACAACAATAATCATAACAACAATCATTAGGGCCGAATACGTAACACATGTTGCAAGGTCCACCTTCGGTTGAGCTTCAACTTTCTGACAGATGGCCTCACATTATCCTCAAGCACCCTTTGGTACAATGAAGAATTCAGAGTGGATTCGATGATGGTGAGCTCCCCAGGCCCTGATGCAGCAACGCTGCCCCAAGCCATAATATTTCCACCACCATGCTTTACAGTTGGTATCAGGTTCTTGTGGTCAAATGCTGTCTTTGGTTTTTGCCAAACATGTCTTCTGGTACTGTGGCCAAATAGCTCTACCTTTGACTCATCTGTCCAGAGCACATTGTTCCAGAAGTGCTGGTCTTTGCCTCGGTGTTCATTGGAAAACTTTAGTCTTGCCCTGATGTTCTTTCTGGACAGCAAAGGTTTCCTCCTGGCACACCTCCCATGTAGATCAAATGTGTGCAGCCTCTTTCTAATGGTAGACACGTGCACTTTGACATCAACAGTGGCAAGAGCTACCTGTAGGTCCCATGATGACATTCTGGGGTTCTTGGAAACTTATTTCAGCATCTTGTGGTCTGCTCTCAGGCTGAACTTGCTGGGGCGGCCTGGCCTGGACAAGTTGGCAGTTGTTTGGAATCTTCTCAACTTGTAGATGATCTTCCGGACAGTCGAATCATTGATTTCAAATTGTTTGGAGATCTTTTTAAATCCCTTCCCAGACTTGTAGGCATCTATAACCTTCTTTCTGAAGGCCTCAGAGAGCTCTATTGATCTAGGAATGGTGACGTCGCACACTTCAACAACAAAGAGCAAACCAAACTAAATGTCTGAGGTTGAAATAAGACAGGTTTCTTTTTTTTTTTTTTTTTTTTTTTTTTGTATACAAGATCGAGGCTCGTGAAAGAGCTAAAAACCTCCAAGATCCTCTCTAACGATGTTCTAATCATTTGCACCTGAGCTGGTGCACCTGATTCTAATTTTAGGTATTTGAAGTAGTGATAAATGTAGGAGTGTACGTACTTTTTCCACATGCAAAATTTGCATTTATGTTTATTTAAATTATACAATGGACTACAAAATGTAAATGTTTCATGATATTTGTTATATTATATCACCTTTATCTATCAATATTGTTGAAATGAAGATCAAATAGCTGTATGTTGAAATATGTTGAAAAAGTCAAAACTTTACACGGGGTGTACTTACTTTTTCACGTGACTGTATGTGTATATATATATATGTATATGTATGTATATATATATATATATATATATATATATATATATATATATATATATATATATATATATATATATATATATATATATATATATAATATATTGGTATATTGGAGAGTGCAGTCATTGTGTGGGGATGGTGAAGAAAAAAAGTCGGTCCCATCCACCATATACAGAACTAAAGTTGGAGTATCTTCTCAAAAAAGTTGCTCAGGCTACATGTGAGAGCCTACCTGGTTTGTTCAGCTGATTGTCTGGGCAGGTATCACTTTTCAGTCGTCCAGACCATGTCAAAAGGAGGGAGAAAGGAAAAAAGCGAGATCGTTCAAACCAGGAATTCTTCTCATTCATCGTAATAATCATCTTCAGTTGGCATATTTCTGAGCTGCCTCCAACAATGGCAATGATTCGAGTACCATTTGACAGAGTTTTACTTGGTGCAGCATCCTTTGGTATTGTAATTTTTGATCGCTTTAAAGGATTCCATGAAACATATGCAAAACTGCATTCCTTTGTAAAAAAAGAAAAAAAAATAGGAAGAAATCTGAGGGGTGGGCGGGCGAAGATCATGGGAGGAGGCGATTTATTTATATAATCTTAGCCACCTGGGGTAGTTGATTAGGTGTGAGTTAATTGGTTATTCCCTCCAGTCACATGTGAGAGATGTGATTGGGTTTTGTCTTTCATACATGTTTCCACACACATACATATATATATATGTACTATGTATACAGGCAAAGTTCACACATATACATGCATGCCCCCCCCCCCCCCCCCCCCACACACACGCACACACATTTTTGGAAAGCTTGGCCGAGTATTATTTCATTGAAAAAGAAAGCAAATTGGCTCTTTTGTATTTGGAGGTTCACCTGAAGAGCCTGATGGACAACCTAAATACATCTGTTTGCAGGAAACCAACCCGCACCAACAGAACGCTGGATTTTAACTCCTGGAACCCAATGGCCCAGTAAGGCAGTGCAGCAATGTCTCTGGCAGCTTGGGCATGGACTTCCAAATGTCGATGCAATTAAAGAAATTACATTAGTTGGAGGAATCCTGCTCAATAATGGGTATAGCAAAGTTATACTCCACATCCTGGAAGAACCAAAACAGGAGGATGGAAGGGGGCAGATATTATTGGGCACACTGTACTCCCATACTACGCGAGCCTTTCCAGAAGATTGGCAAGATGGTACACAGTACATGGATTGGTGTAACCTACAAGCCTCTATGCACTCACTCTCCATGATGTAATTTCAAAGCTAAAATACAGAATATTCACTGGTGATAAATAAGGAGTAGTTTACCATTTGTCATTCAGCCAAATTCGACCTTGGTGAAACTGGAAGGAATTTAGTTTCCATGATAGGGTATTTAGGCTTGGAAAGGTGGCACAGTCAGCCATAGCCGCCATTGTCTGTAATCTGGCCACAAATTTGACTTGGATGGGACCTGTGTTCAAGACAAGATGTCCACCAAATAAAAAAGATTGATACCGGAGGCATGGCACGTCAAGAGCCGATAGGGTGGTCTAACTGGGTAGACCATGGACATACCAACACAATACACAACTTTGTGATGTCATACAACACACAACACCCACACATGTACAAGAGGCAACGGAAACCCCACCAGTCACGCAAACCACACATCACCACGTTCAATACAAACACGGACCCAGCCATGTTCGGCACCTGGAAACACAAAAGCAAGAACTAGCTCACACTCCCTCACCCCCATACATAGGCCGACAATAACAGATCACAAGTAAATAATAAAAAGAGCAGAGCATCAATGATGTGATTGGCATTTGTTGCTTGAAGTTCAGGAAATTTTAAAAAAATGTTCTCGCACTGGCACGTGACCAGAGACGAATTGTTGCTTCGAGAATGGAAGCAGGCACGTGCCAAGGCTTTAATGTCATGGTGCATTTATTTATTTATTTATCATGGTCCCAAAACTACTCCCTCAGTTGTTCCATCGAGCACGTGCCTTCCATCGAGGCGAACCTGCTCCCGAATCCGGAAGTGAACAGACGATGACGATTCGTTGCATTGATATCTCAATACAATCCTGATTTCACATTATATTTTGACATATTAATACTATGGTATTAATTTGTGATTGTAATGATGAATGACGCTGTTTGAAATAAAAATATATATAGACATTGAGTTTAAAGCAGAATGAGGAAATGACGTAAGAGTTTCTATCCATGACATTCACAGATTTCCCATTTGCAGTTTCGCCATTGACTAGATATGGAAATATTCAGACTGTGTACGTTGTTTTTTTTTGTCCACATCCTTCAAGAACATGCTGTCAATGCCTGACGTTCGACTGAAGGTGGCACAGGAATGTGGTATTTATTGGTTCATCGTTTAGGATTCGCCATTTCCTCATTGTTTGTTTTCTTTCGGCTTCCCCACTTGTGTGTAGCACCAGTACCTCGTGTGTGTATGGGGCGGTGTATGTGTGTGTGTGTGTGTGTGTGTGTGTGTGTGTGTGTGTGTGTGTGTGTATGTGTGTGTGTGTGTGTGTATGTATGTATGTATGTATATATATATATATATATATATATATACATATATATACACACACAGACTTGGCATTTAATATGGAATTTTTTTTTCTTTCTTGACTTGGGTTTACTTTCTTAACTCAGTATATCAATCTAGTGAGTTTCTTTTACACTTTGGTGATTTATTTGTTAAAAGAACCATGTCACTGATTGTCTGTCACAGCAAGAAGTCAACAACAGGATTATATCACAGGTGGCAAGGCAAAATGTACGGACAGGTGCATTTGATGATTGGCTTCACAGTCGGGTATACAAGGGTTGTTGCGTTCTGTATTAGTGGAAAACAACTGCTGCACATCTCCAAAAGTTATTGCCGCTTCCTCTGGAGATGGTCCGTCAACTCGACAATGCTGTTTGTCATGGAGTGGTGGCTTTACGAAATTACGGCATGAAACAGCGTGCTATTGCTCGGCAGTATGGCATCACTCAAGGTCAGCTGTCAAAGATCCTGAAACGAAATGCTCAGAGGGGTGTCCCTACTCCAATACCGAGGCCAAGACGTCCCTGCAGAACCTTAAGGAGGGATGATCGCCAGCTGCACCGGTTAGTCCGCAATGGCCGTACCAAGTCAGCTCATCGGCTTAGGGCTGAGTGGCAGCAACTGACAAATGTGCCTGTATCCAGAAGGCTAGTCAACCAACGACTGGTTCAAGCAGGCTATCGTGCCAGGCATCCCCTGAGAAAGCCACGCCTGACCAGACAACACCGCCAGTGCCGATTGCAGTGGGCCAGAGAGCACCGTCAATGGCAGCCAGGACACTGGAATCACGTGATCTTCAGTGACGAGTCTAGATTTCTGGTCTATCGTCAAGATGGCCACGTCCGAGTGCGCAGACAGGTGCTGGCAGCCTACAACAAAGATTGTATAGTGCCAAGAGTCCAAGCTGGAGGTGGTGGAGTGACCGTTTGGGCTGCTTTTCATGCAGGGGGCAAAACTGACCTGATTGTTCTGAATGGAAACCTGAACCAGTTCAAGTACAGGGCCATTCTTGAAGAAACATTGCTTCCATTTGCTCGTGCGGCCTTTCGAGGAAACTTTGTCTTCCAAGATGACAATGCACGGCCTCATTGTGCTCGCATGATCCAACACTTTCTTGCTGACCGTGGTGTAGAGCATATGGAGTGGCCTGCCATGTCCCCGGATATGAATCCGATGGAGAACTTGTGGGCAGAATTAACGCGTCAAATCGACCACTTGGACCAGCAGCCGACCTCTGTGCGTGAATTGCAGCAGACTATTGTCACTGCATGGCAAACGATTCCTGTCCAAACCTTGGCAAATCTCGTGAACAGCATGCCTCAACGTGTACGTGCTCTCCTGAATGCTCGTGGGGGTTACACGAAGTACTGAACTGTAATTTTACTGTCCGTAATCCCAGTCGTAATTTAACTTTTGTTTTTGTTAAAAAAAAAATTTTTTGGCTAATGTGCAAAATAAAGAGATACTTCTGGAAAACGCACAGAAGTTTAACACAGTACTGTCCATGAATTGAGTTCGATATCAGTTTACATCACTTTCAAGGATCAATTTATTTGTTTCGAAATGTCAAATGTGGTTTTTGTTTCTTTTAAAGGTCACATTAACAAAATCTAGAATAATTTCAACATAATTCCAATGAACTTTTGGTTCTAAGACATCTTGAAAAGTAAGTTTACCCCCACAAAAAAAACATTCCATATTAAATGCCAAGTCTGTATATATATATATCGAAACGTTTTGTTCCCAAAACCTACATGAAGGAATGGTGCAGCCTTCGCAAATCCACAGACATGATTAGTTCTCTTCCATATCGTTTCGAGCCAATCTCACACATTTTTCCCAGTGGTGAGTTTCCTGTTACTATTGAAATATAAGTCACATTTTTGCATGTGAAACTTTTATTAAATGGAAAGTCTATTCGACTCCACTTCCGAAACAGGTCTCTGAATGAAATACTCACAATATGACACAGGTATACGTGATATGCCAAAAAGCTATAACGAGGCATATATATTTATATATTTTTTACATCTTTTAAAAAAAAAAAAAGTTTGTGTGGCTTGGAATATTGTTTATACCTGTTCGTAAAACGTTTTGAGTTTTTTTTTGCCTTTTAAAACATGAATATAAATGGCATACATCGGAGGCACTTGGGTTGAGGGATATAATTTTGGATGAAAGTCGGACTGATTGCGATGGAATGATCATTAATTCATGACAAAGGATTCACATTCCTTATTCATTCAAAGACCCGCCTCACAACTGATGAACGTCAGAGAGCGATGGACGAAGTCTCAGGTGACATCCATCGCTATTTCTGAACCATCTCACCACATCCTGGGCAGGTGTTCGGCCCGGTACAGCATTACGCTTTCAATTACAGAGCTCTTTATTGGCTTATCAATTTACCATTAGGGCAACTCGGCACTCATGCTAATTTCGTCATCATGGAGCCGGGACCTGTCGATAAGGCAAGCTATAAACAGCAGGACACAAACTCAAGCCATATTGGCGTTACTGTTAACAACTTAATTGATTCTCATTGCCGCTTGCAAGCATCCACTGACTTGTTACTTATGTACGGAATGAAAAAGCTATATTTCTTCTGATGAAGGACATAATTGCTAATTGCGTACAACCTAAATCAGGAGATAAATGAAATATATATTTCCTGCCTTAAACCATTTAACTCTTTTCCCTTAAGATTGATCATCGCAATAGCAATTCTAATTTTGTAATTTTCATATCTAATGAGCCTGTCTCCGATTTCATTACTTTAATTAGAGTTGTATAAAATGTCATCAATGAGCTGCAATATGATAAATACCGTGTCAATTTCAAAGCGACCCAGATTCCAGAACTAACTGGGGTTGAAAGCTCTGTTTGTTCTGCGCTAATTGCTGTCAGGTATCGGTTCGGTTCAGGTCTCGCGTCGTTGCTGTTCCTATACTCGACTGGCCTCTCCAATGCAGCTTCTTTTATGTCGAGACAAAAGACTTAAACATGCTCATTAGAATTTCTTGGAGGCACTGAGGAACGAAGCAAGCGTTTGTTCGATGGAAACCGATGCGCTGCTCTGGGACGCGCGATAGAAGCAGGAGCATGCGCGCCTACCCTAACCCTAACCCTAACCATAACCATAACCCTAACCCTAACCCTAACCCTAACCCTAACCCTAACCCTAACCATAACCCTAACCCTAACCCTAACAACCCTAACCCTAACCCTAACAACTTACTATAATTCACCAAATGTCCGTCTGTCTGTTCGAAGGTACCGTAAAAACTGCTGAACCGATTGGAAAGATATTTGGGTGGGTAATCCTGGGATCTCCAGGAGTAAAATAGGCTATTTAGTTTTCCCAATTTCAGCTTTGGTCTCCAGCATTCTCAGGTTTGGACTCCCGCATAACATTCACGTTCGCATAACGTTCATTGTGACGATGTTCTCATTGTGACGATGTTGTGACGATGTATGTGTTCACGGTAGTGTTTGACGTGACGGTGTGAACGTAATTTCATAATGTTTTTCGTTTCGTAATCCTTTAATTAACGTTTTGTAGGAGTTGCGGATGATGAGAGGGCGAGACACTTCTTAGCTTGTTCAAAGCTCCTTTATTCCAACAGAACTAACTCGCGACCGGAACTCATGCATCTTTTATAACACAAATCACTCTTAAGGGGGCGTGGCTCCAACAACCGAGCGCACTCCACGCCCATACCATCAATAGCCCCACTGGTCCCGTGCCTGCGGATTATGTCCCAATGGGGTAACCCCCACAGTTCAATGTTTAATGAACGTTTAATGTTTAATGAACATTTAATGCCCTTCGATGTCCGGGGCCGCACGCGCGCTACACTGGACGGGCCAGCGTGTACCTTGCCCTTCGCCGTCAGGCTCGGGTAAACCGCTGAGCCCCATCCGTGATGGGGACTGGGGCTTGAGACAGTGTCCCACGAACGAGGAATTCCAAGTAAGCGTGAGTCATCACCTCGCATTGATTAAGTCCCTGCCCTTTGTACACACTGTCCGTCGCTACTACCGATTGGACGGTTTGATGAGATCCTCGGATCAGCCCCTGCACGGGCCGTTCTCGGCTCGTGCCGGTGCACCGAAAAGATGAGCGAACTTGACTGTCTAGACTCTAGAGGAAGTAAAAGTCGTAACAAGGTTTCCGTCGGTGAACCTGCGGAAGGATCATTATCGGGACAACATGAGAGCGAGTGAGACGTGAGACGTACGTGGTTAGTGATCGTCCATGTACTGTTTAGCCATGTACTGTTTAGATTTTGATGATTTGCATGTGATATGATTCAATGGATGTTTATATGAATCATTTAAAATAAAAAAACTTCAATTTCTGATATTTTACCTTTTCATTTGGGCTTCCAAATTGAAGCCCCGCCCATAAGGCGGGTACTGTTGCTAGTAACCATAACCCTAACCCTAACCCTAACCCTCTTGCTGTCATCCCGAAGACCTCTTGGTTCCAGGTAATGGTCAGATGGACAATTTTCTTGTTGATCTGTACACATGGCAGTCCCGGATATCGGTGGACCAGGATACCGGTGGACCGGGATACCGGTGGACCGGGATACCGGTGGACCGGGATACCGCTGGACTGGGATACCGGTGGACCAGGATACCGGTGGACCAGGATACCGGTGGACTGGGATACCGGTGGACCGGGATACCGGTGGACCGGGATACCGGTGGACCGGGATACCGGTGGACCGGGATACCGCTGGACTGGGATACCGGTGGACCAGGATACCGGTGGACCAGGATACCGGTGGACCGGGATACCGGTGGACCGGGATACCGGTGGACCAGGATACCGGTGGACCAGGATACCGGTGGACTGGGATATCATCCGAGGAAATTATAGTGCATGGTGCTTCGGCAATAAGACGCCGGGCAGTAAAGTTTGCGGAGCAGGCAATATATGCGAGCGAGTGCTTTTAGTTTGTTTGGAATTTGCCTGTGGACGATGTCAGTCACCTTTCATAAAGCATGTATATTTAATGGTCTTGTGCTGTAATGCTGACAGCCTTGATGGACAATCATTTGTGCTGGACTTTCTCAAGGGCAGCTTTAAACAGGGTGTACCATTACACATGTATATTCAGGGGACCTATCAATTGAGCTCTCAGAACAGCGTTTTTATCGAGACGAGATTGAGCTGCCCAACACCACGCTTGCAATTTATTGCTAACGACGGATTTATTTTATTATTTAATACCACGATCACCGCAAGCTTCACCGTTATGATTCTCTTAACGTCTGGTTAAGCACTAGTTCAAATTGGATTACTTGCTAGTATGCTTTTCACACATGCTTGCTTTTTGCAGGATAAAGATGTACCGAAAAAATCAATACTTTGGGCACCTGACGGGAAGAGGAGGGTTGCGCGGCCAAGAGAGACCTGGCGACGTACCGTAGAGAAAGAAATGAAAGGAATGAAGGTCACCTGGAATAAAATCGGAACGTCGGCCCAAGACTGACGAAAGTTCACAAGAATCTCCATATGCCTGGTGGAATTGATTGGATAATAAGCGAGTAAGCACGCTCTTTATAAGTCCGACAGGCTGGCACAGATCTGTAGAGTCTGGCTTTGATTCCTCATCTGACTACAAACCGTCACCATGGGGTTTCGCATTCAGGACGTTATGTCATTGGCTGTGCCGTCCATCCTATGGGATGCTAAGCTGAGTCCCATCCACCAGTATTTGCTGCTATTGAAACTTAAGGATCCTGTGGGATGGCAAGGTGCGGTGTTTTTCCCAAAAAGTAGTCCATTGTCACCGGTATCCTGGTGAAATTCCTTCCCTAAATAGCTACACATAGTGCAACACCCTTTGTGGACCAATGGTCCAGGGCGGAGCCTGAAGCACCCACCGCTGCTCTTAAGGATCCTGTGGGATGGGAAGGTGAGGTTTTTTTTCCCCAAAAGGTAGTCCATTGTCACCGGTATCCTGGTGAAATTCCTTCCCTAAATAGCTACACATAGTGCAACACCCTTTGTGGACCAATGGTCCAGGGCGGAGCCTGAAGCACCCACCGCTGCTCTTAAGGATCCTGCGGGATGGGAAGGTGAGGTGTTTCTTCCCTAAAAAGTAGTCCATTGTCACCGGTATCCAGGTCAAATTCCTTCCCTAGATAGCTACACATAGTGCAACACCCTTTGTGGACCAATGGTCCAGGGCAGAGCCTGAAGCACCCACCGCTGCTCTTAAGGATCCTGCGGGATGGGAAGGTGAGGTGTTTCTTCCCTAAAAAGTAGTCCATTGTCACCGGTATCCTGGTCAAATTCCTTCCCTAGATAGCTACACATAGTGCAACACCCTATGTGGACCAATGGTCCAGGGCAGAGCCTGAAGCACCCACCGCTGCTCTTAAGGATCCTGTGGGATGGGAAGGGGAGGTGTTTTTTCCCCAAAAGGTAGTCCATTGTCACCGGTATCCTGGTCAAATTCCTTCCATAGATAGCTCCACATAGTGGAACACCCTATGTGGACCAATGGTCCAGGGCAGAGCCTGAAGCACCCACCGCTGCGATAACGATACCAAAGCCTCTGCACAAACGATCTTGGCACGGTCTATGTGAATGGTGTCTCTGGTTCAATGAGAGCTAATTTTAAACCTTACATTAAATTTTTTATCTCCGGGAAATCAATTTTTCTCTCCCAGGTGCATAGAATGGAAAAAGGTTTGACTTTGTTTTACGAGTAGAAGAACGGCTGAAGCAATCTGACAAAGGAAAATGAAGACCTCTCCCCATGAATGAGATGGAAAACAAGGGTAAGATGGCGGTGCCTGGGCCTATCACATCCTCAACTCTTCTCACACCTCCTCGACTCACCTTCTGCTCCTGTTGTAATCATTATTACCCCAACATGGATAGATATGTGCTCGATGGAATGAAATCCCATGAACAAGCTGTGGTATTGCCCTCTCCGTCTCTGCACATACAATGCTCGACTATCAGTCAAAGGCGATTGGTATCTGGTGACGTTAATAGAAATGCAAATAACTTCTTCAAATCTGTAATTACCACCATTCATCTCATTATCAGCTGGGTGTCGACACCTTTATAGCTTTGATCCTCTTTCCCAAGTGGGTGTTTTGAACTCCGCAGTTAACTGGTCACGTTTAAATAGATCGATCCATTGAGATACCAGAACAGAGTTTGACATTGGGTTATTTTTCACAACACCTATGGGAAGTTTCCATATTGTAGATAGCTCTGCAGATCTGTGTGTAGACATCTTTAAGATCTGGACATTTGGGACTTATCTCATGTTTCTGGTAAAAAAAACCCCCCCCAAAAAAACAAGGTTTGTTGAGCAATCAACAGCGAGTGATTACTCCTTGACACCAATTTTGTGAATTCAATATTTTGAAGGCCAAGTAAGACAATCGTGAAATCCATAACATAATCCGGTAAGTAATTATCCTACTGTATATATTTGGATATCTATCGCTTTACATCAGCATGCATTTACATTTTTTGTATACATAGTCGAGGCTCGTGGAAGAGCTTGTACAACTACACTAAATGGATCTGGAAGTAACAGGACAAAACGAACAGTCCACAGAGAAGAGATGGGGGGGGGGGGGGGAGGCACCAACACCTGGGTTTAAGAGGAGACTTCAATCCCACTCCTCCCTCCAGGTTTTTAAAACAGCTGTTCACCACCATTTCTTATCTTCCCCCATCCAAAACCTTGATCATTTCTACCCCCGCTAATTTCACCCCAATTCCCCTTTTTGAAATACCAACTTCTGTCCTGGAAGTCCTTGGTGTCCTTGTGCTTTATACTTCTCCCACCCACACCCTTCCCACGCCTCCTCCCCCCAAGCCCTCTCCCTCCCACAGATCTCCCGATGTCCCTGCTCTCAAATGTTGTGCTTGTGTGTTTCCCCCTCTCTCCCCATCTTGTCTACCGCTCCCCTTATTATATGTTTTATGTATCCGTTGTTTTTAGGTTTACCATCAATTGATGTGGATCCATGATCGAGGTTGTGGATCCGCCGTTTGGAGAGGTCCTGGGCTGAAAGGATCGAAACCTCGAGGAAGAACGGTGCCCAGCTGATGATCCATGCAGTCGGGAAACTAGTCAGTTGCTTACGGGTTAAGGTTCTTGCTTTAGGTGGAGAAACTATGTTTGAGGTTTACAATTTAAATAAAGTTGAATGTGGGATGTTGTGAAATTAACATCATTTACAACAATCCTTTAAATTATTTAAGTTTCGGAATAACCGATACTGTACAATTAATTAAGTGTGTGTGTGTGTGTGTGTGTGTGTGTGTGTGTGTGTGTGTGTGTGTGTGTGTGTGTGTGTGTGTGTGTGTGTGTGTGTATAAAAGAGAGAGATATAATTGTGAGGAACAGAAATTAAAAAACGAGGTAGGTGTGTGTGTGTGTGTGTGTGTGTGTGTGTGTGTGTGTGTGTGTGTGTGTGTGTGTGTGTGTGTGTGTGTGTGTGTGTGTGTGTGTGTGTCGGGGTTGTATCCAAGGGGGTTGTGTCAAAGCATGTCCAATGAAAGTGGGGTTGTATGAAAAGTGGGTGCGAGTAAACCGGTCATCACTGCCAGCAGTTTTAAAGTGGCAGTTCTAGTTGTTTTTGTGATTAATGTTAGGTCTTACACGAGCCTCGATCTTGTATTAAAAAGAAAAAGAAAAAAAAGAGACTTGGGAAAACAATGGGTGTGGGGAGGAATGGGGGTCAGGAAAGGACACATGGAGTAGACAGGATGGATACCAAAAAAGAAATCCCATGAGGGGAAAAATGGAAACCTCGAATGAGGAGGGCTAGGGTTAGGGTGAAGGGGGTAGACAAGATCGTGGTTTGGGATTGGTATGATCTGAAATGTTGGTGAACAGCAGTTGTCTTGAATACCTGGATGGAAGAAAGAGATTGAAGAATACATGGAAGTTTCTTTCATAGCTGGGGAGAAAGAGGAACAAATGTGTGGAAGTGAGCAGTGATCCTGGATTTAGGCAGCTTCCCCCGAATGGAGTTGATGATGGACCGTGTGAGCCCTGCGGAAACCTAAGAGGAGGTGGGGTGAGGAGGTGGGGGGGGGGGGGGGGGGGTTAATTTTTTTTTGTTTTTGCACCTTGTTTATTTAATACTGTGATGCTGGCTGATTTCCAAGCAGATGGATGGAAGACCACCTCGGGCAAATGATAAGGTGAAAAGGGCAGAGAGAGGAGGTACAACAGCAGCACAGAGACACTTGTTGAGGACTTTTTTGAATGCACTGAGATTGCCTTCGATTGGATTTGCCGACCAGGAAGAGAAGGCAAGTTGATTCAAAGCAATTGTCTCACCTCAGGATTCAGTGTGCAATGGTGGGAAGAAGGGTAGAATAATTGAGGACGAGATGGGATGAATCAGTGCATAAGAGAGAGCAGGATTCTGTGGAAGAATTCCCAGGCTGCGTTGACCTCAGGAGCAGTAGATATGGGAGACTAGTTCTGAAGAGTGATGGATGCTTGTCGTCCCTGCCAATCTGATTGAGTGAAATGCCAGAATCACCGACATTGAGGCATTTCTCTGAGAATAGCTAGAGATGTTGACTTCCACAAGCATTTAATCAGATGAACCAATTGGAGCAGAGGAAGAACAGGAGATATGTGCAGGGAAGTTTGTCATCCCCAAGTCCAGAAGGGATGATTTGCCATTGGAAGAAAACTGGGAAATTTGCCACTGGGAGAATTCCAGGTGGGAAGGTTCACAGATGAATTCAGTCCCACTAAGACACTAAGTCTTTCCACTAACACAGAAGTCCTTTCCTGAAGTTCCATGGCTGACGACAGAGGTACCAACACCCAGCTAATTTGCATGGTGACAATGGAAATCGCCACATATGAGGAAGAGAGAGTTGGGATTAGTGGTTAAAAGATGGTCCATGTTGGCTGAGAGAGATGTAGATGGAGTCGTCACTGTTTGAAGAACGGTACAACATACAGACAAACAAGAGGAGGGAGCAGAGCCGAAGTCGCACACAAAGATACTCTTGGCAGTTGGGAGGTGTTCATGGAAAGTGAGAAATGGAGTTCTTTCTGTACAGTTTAACTTCGCCGTAAACAGGGTTCAGGTCGATCAAAACGGAAGAATCAATCGCCAGGGAGAGACACTATGGAGCCAGTGATGTCCTGTGTGAGGAAGGATTCTGTTAAACAGATGATGCTGTCAGTGACAGCTTGGATTGAGAGATCTGTCAGGTTGGAGTGCAAGTGTTTGAGGTCTTGGATCTTTGAGGGCCTTGGGGGCCTTGGATGTTTGAGGTCCAAACAGTGAGGGACAGGGAAAGATGTATTTGGAGGATGCAGGACAGATGGGGGCTCTAAAGGTGAGGGATGGGGGGAGGAGGCTGGGAAGAGGTGGGCTGGAGGGGAAGATGGGAGAGGGTGGGATAGGGTTGAATATGGGAGGACACACGACAGTGTAAGATGGGAAGGTGTGGGATGGGGGGGGGGAGATGGGCAGGTGTGGGATGGGGGGGGGGAGATGGGATGGGGTGGGATTGAGGTGGAGATAGCATGAGCTGAGTGGGGGGGAGATGGGAAGGGGCAGAACGAGGGGTATGATGGAAGTGAGAGACAGGAGTAAGCTGAGAGTGGTACAGGAGTAAGCTGAGTGAGGTACGAGGAGTAAGGAGAAGCCAAGAAGGGGCAGGACGAGAGGGAAGCCGAGAGAGTGTGGGTTGAAGGGAAGCTTTGAAATGGTGGGGTGAGGTGGAAGCTTTGAGATGGTGGGGTGAGGAGGAAGCTTGGAGAGGGTGGGGTGAGGAGGAAGCTTGGAGAGGGTGGGGTGAGGAGGAAGTTTGGAGAGAGTGGGGTGAGGACGAAGCTTGGAGAGGGTGGGGTGAGGGGATGTTTGGAGAGAGTGGAGTGAGGAGGAAGCCTGGAGAAGGTGGGGTGAGGAGGAAGCCTGGAGAGAGTGGGGTGAGGAGGAAGCCTGGAGAGAGTGGGGTGAGGAGGAAGCTTGGAGAGGGTGGGGTGAGGAGGAAGTTTGGAGAGAGTGGGGGTGAGGAGGAAGCTTGGAGAGGGTGGGGTGAGGAGGAAGCTTGGAGAGGGTGGGGTGAGGAGGAAGCTTGGAGAGGGTGGGGTGAGGAGGAAGCTTGGAGAGGGTGGGGTGAGGAGGAAGTTTGGAGAGGGTGGGGTGAGGACGAAGTTTGGAGAGAGTGGGGTGAGGAGGAAGTTTGGAGAGGGTGGGGTGAGGAGGAAGTTTGGAGAGAGTGGGGTGAGGAGGAAGCTTGGAGAGGGTGGGGTGAGGAGGAAGCTTGGAGAGGGTGGGGTGAGGACGAAGTTTGGAGAGAGTGGGGTGAGGAGGAAGTTTGGAGAGGGTGGGGTGAGGAGGAAGCTTGGAGAGGGTGGGGTGAGGAGGAAGTTTGGAGAGAGTGGGGTGAGGAGGAAGTTTGGAGAGAGTGGGGTGAGGAGGAAGCTTGGAGAGAGTGGGGTGAGGAGGAAGCTTGGAGAGGGTGGGGTGAGGAGGAAGTTTGGAGAGAGTGGGGTGAGGAGGAAGCCTGGAGAGGGTGGGGTGAGGAGGAAGCTTGGAGAGGGTGGGGTGAGGAGGAAGCTTGGAGAGGGTGGGGTGAGGAGGAAGCTTGGAGAGGGTGGGGTGAGGAGGAAGCCTGGAGAGAGTGGAGTGAGGAGGAAGCTTGGAGAGAGTGGAGTGAGGAGGAAGCCTGGAGAAGGTTCAATCAGTTACAAATTATACAAATGAGAAACTTGCAATAGTTGATGTGCTAAAAACAGTATCACTGGGCATGTGTGCAAATAAAAGGTGTATGTATGTATATATATATTTATGTACAGTACTCTTGGCAGAGCGTCAGTGTTGCCGAAGCAGTTTCTTGGTAGGGGTTATCCTGGGTGGTTTGCCATTGCCTTTCCAGCCTTTTCGCCATGCTCTGTCCTTTAAAACCCTAAGCGTCAATCATGGAAGGAGCACACGTACCATTTTGTTTTATAATGTCTTTGGTGTGACTCAACCGGTGTTATACATTTATATATATATAATTTGAAAAATGAAAAACATCCTGTCATGGACTTATGGGGATCTCTTTTGTATAATTTTCTGAATTCCCCTCGAGCAGTGGGATTGGTTTACAATGGGCTCCGCGGGCATGCTGTTTCTTATATGTTTACTGTGCATTGACTCTGCCATTGCTGTGCAGTCGATATGCGTTTTCAAGGTGTGTGTTTAGCATTTGCCACCGGTTGGCTATACCTTTACTGTGTAGTACCTTTACGTTTGCTTTACCTTTGTTATGACGCTTTATCAGTCATCGGCCTGACATAAAAGTCGACCGACTGGCATTTCATCTTCAACAATGCAATTGCCTTATTTTACTACATGGTCCTTTTATGATCATTTGAATTATGATCATTTAACCTTAAAACCAATCAACAAGGTCTGTTATACTTTTATTCGTCTTTATTTGAACTTGCTATATTATCCTTTGTTTATTCATCAGTGTTTGCCAAATTCTTATTACTTGCAAAATTGAAGATTTTTTTAAGTATATTGGTCAGCCAACTTTGTTATTTTGCCTGTTTGTCACTCGCCTACAGGCCACAATTATACTGAGCGTCATGAAACTTTACCGAATTGTAGAGGTTGTCACAACTGAGAAGAAGCCTCTTGAATTTGAGGTCAAAGGTCATCTTGAGGTCAAATTTTTTAAATCGTTGTTTTTCATCCCGTTGACTTGAAAGTTTAACAGAATTTACATATTGTGTCACTGAATTGGGAAACCAACTATTTTCGAGGTCAAAAGGTCAAAGGTCAACTCAAGGTCAAACTTCTAAAATCATCAATTTATATCTGGAAAATAATCATTTTTCATCCGATTGACTTGAAAGTTCAACGGAATTTGCATATTGGGTCACTGAATTGGGAAACCAACTATTTTCGAGGTCAAAAGGTCAAAGGTCAACTCAAGGTCAAACTTCTAAAATCATCAATTTATATCTGGAAAATAATCATTTTTCTTCTGATTGACTTGAAAGTTCAACAGAATTTACATATTGGGTCACTGAATTGGGAAACCAACTATTTTCGAGGTCGAAAGGTCAAAGGTCACCTCAAGGTCAAACTTCTAAAAACATCAATTTATATCTGGAAAATAATAAATTTTCATCTGATTGACTTGAAAGTTCAACAGAATTTGCATATTGGCCATTGGGTCACTGAATTGGGAAACCAACTATTTTAAGGTCAAAAG
>NC_136269.1:9750976-9803476 GCF_964187855.1 Myxine glutinosa
AGCTCCACCCATTCTGGGAACCATAGCTCCACCCATTTTGGGAGAGGCTTCATATAAACAAATATCCAACATTTTATTAAATCGCATAGCTTTGAGGCCTGTTTTGTAGGCCCGTGGTGTCTCCCTCTCTCACACAGTTTTATTTCAAATCAAATTCGATATATCATTTCATTTTTCACAGTCGCTAACATAGTTTTAGACTCGGTTGAAAAAAAACGGGAAGAAAATCCGATGAAAGTTGCCCTTTATAGAACGAAATGAATTCTCAAAGGCCTGTAACTTCAAGTCCATTGAGATATATTTTGTTTAAATTGCGGCATGGTCAGTCATACACCGCCCGAAATAACAGACGGGAAAATGCAGAGATATATTAAAAATTCGCCCATTTGATGACAATCGTCACGATGAAATATTTAATTTATACGTCGTCACAATAATGTGGAGAGAGGAGCATAGCTTCGTTCACGTGTCGCCACACACGGGAAATTGCCGAGCTTTATATTTTTTTTAAATCGCGGCATGGTCAGTCATACACCGCCTGAAATAACAGACGGGAAAACGCCGAGATATATTAAAAATTCGTCGCCACACACGGGAAATTGCCGAGATATATTTTCACTTTGCACAAAAATAACATCAAGTAATCGAATCAATAGGAATGTCCTGTGCCTATAACATCGACGTTATAGGCACAGCTGCATCTAGGCATTGTGTAACATCGACGTGGCTTTTGTTTTAATTAAAACTTTTTGTACTTGTTTTTTTACATATGCGTTTACGGTTTTTTTTAACGTACATTTCATTTACAGACACTTTCAGACGGTTCTGTGATTTTTGTCGGTGTACCGGCTTAGATGTCCATCGGCAATTTAAATTTGAGCTTTCTACGACACCTGGAAGGTCCAGAACATTAATATCAGTCAGTCAATGAGTCAGTGGTTAGAAAGAGCTTCATACATTAGATGGCAGCACCTTTACAAGGACACGAGAGGAGCACACAAAATAAACTAGAACGGGCACTCGGTAGAGCGCATACCTTCGCCGCAGCTACTGTTCTGTACTTGGCATGGGAGTGTAGGGAACAGAACAGTGAACAGTTTGGTGCTGATTTCATGCAAATCGGATAAGAATTGACCGAGTTATGACAAACAAGATCGGGCATTGAATTCTGAACATTTTGGCATTAGTTGCATGCCAATTGGATAAAAATTGACCGCGCTATGGTAAAAATACGATTTTGACCTTTTCGTGACCTTGACCTTTGACCCGATTGCTCCCAAAATCTAATCAAATGTGTCCCGTATAATAACCAATCATCCCACCAAATTTCATGCAATTCGGTTGAATACTTTTTGAGTTATGCGAATAACATACACACACACACACACACACAGACATACAAATAAATACACAGCGATCAAAACATAACCTTCCGCTTTTGCGAAGGTAAATATGGTGATACTTCTCAAAGCAATAGAAAAAACATCGGGGCAATGCCCCTGGTGCTCACCTGGTAGAATAAACAGTGTACTGCATCGAGTAAAGATATTTTAAACCAATTTCAATGGCTGCTAGAAGACAGGGCAGCATGTAGAATCATATTAACATAATCATGAGACTTTAAACAAACAAACAAAAAAAATACCTATTTTTGGGGGCAAACCCCCCCTCCCCAAACCCCATTTACCTCCGAAGACCCCAATTTTTCTAATGCCTTGAACAAACATTGGTATATCATGGGTGATTAAGGTTGTGGTTCAGTTTCATTAAAATTGCGTGTGCACTGTGCAGTTTAAAGCAAATACCAATTTTTGGGGGAAAGGTCCTCACCCCCCCCCACCCCCCCCCCCCCCCCCGTATACGCCCAAACGGGCAGATTTTTTTTTTTTTATTGCCGTGAGCAAACTTTGGTACATCCAGGGTGGTGAAGGTTGTGGTCAAGTTTCATCAAAATAGTGTGTGTAGTTTCAGAAAAGAAAGCAAATACCTACTCTGGGGGGTAAACCCTGGACCCAGTTATACCCCCCTCCCCCCCCGCCCCCCCCGAAGACCTCCTTAGACTTTGATTTTCTTAGTGCCGTGAACAAACTTTGGTACATTATGGGTGATGAAGGTTGTGGTCACGTTTCATCGAAATATTGATTGTACTTTCAGAGGAAAAAGCAAATACCTATTTTGGGAGGTCAAACCTGGATCCACTTTGACCCCGGTAGACCCCCGGTAAACCCCATCATACGCCGATTTTTAAACGCGTGAACAAACTTTAGTCACAACACAACAAATATCATTTGTGTCAAATTTGGTCAGAATCCCACAAGCGGTTTTGGAGAAGAAGTTTCAAGTGTTGATGGACAGACGGACGGACGGACGGAAAGACTGACGGACGGACGACGCGCCATCGCATGAGCTCCCCTGAACTTCGTTCCAAGTGAGCTAAAAATATACGGAAAGAACACACACACAAACAACAATAACAACAACAACACCAAAATTCCAGGCACAACAACAACAACAATTACGAGTTATAAAGATAATTATTGTGTGTCTTGCTTAATTTTACATCCTCAATGACATTCACAGATACACATACGTTAGTGAAGTACAACATGCTGTCTTTTGATTAAATCCGTCAGCGAAGCGATGCGAGGCATGTCTTGTCGAAATAAAACAACAAGATCATGGACTTGTAAAATTGTTTGTGTCCTTGGCGTTTTTCATAGAGGCAACAAGGCAGCCAAATGTAAGGTTGTTGAGAAAGGTACATTGGTCTGGTTTGAAATCTACTGTCGCGCACACAGAGTGGTGCATTATCTCATCGACTCCAGGTATCAACAGTTCCAGACTTCCTTCCTCAATGAACTGTTTCAGCACCTTCGCCATTTGAACGCATCACAAATCTAATTTCCCATTGAACATCCTGCAAATGGTGCAAGGAGGCCTTCTCATGACGCAGTCAAGAAAAAGTAGCTCGCATTCTCCATCCGGAAGGTAAACCCAACTCATATGAATCTAAAGTCTATCTGTATAGTGGGAAACCAGTGTGTATCAGATACTTGGACAAACCAGAGTCCAACATCAAGCTCCCTTACCATCAAAATTCTCAAGTCTCCCACCATCGGTCCTCCAAAGTCTGGTGCAGCCTTGTTGTGTCTATCTCCAGTAAACACGCGTCCGCTTCTGCGCCTTCACTCCAAAGAATGGAGTCCTGTTGGACACTGCTCGGTAAAAAGCTGAATATCTTAATGAATCCTGCCTTTAACGATAAGGCCAAGGGCTAATACATTTTATTGACTAATCCATAGAAAGATCATAATCTGATATTGACGTGAATAGCCTAAAGTGGTACATGTGGAAGCTTCATTAGAGTAAATGATTTCTGATTCATGAAGCTTCAATGTTCATTTCATTCAAAACAGATGCTGTTGAACGTTTGAACATGTAAGGTTTACAGATGCCTTAGACATAGGGGATGGTAAAATGTTACGAACCAGGCCATTCCTTTGTTATTTCACTATTCCTATTAAATGTGTGACTGGAACATCATTGGAACTCATAGGTTGAAAAAAAATTGAATTTGATATGAATAATGTCGTGTGACTACCCTGTAGTGAACACCGCAGGGCGACACAGATGACCAAACGAGCTTTACTCCAAGGAGTTCAATCCAAAAGTGACGGTATTCTTTACACGCGAGGGAAAGGAGGATGACAAACTTACCTGGACGGTTTCCACCCGACTTCTTCGCACCTGGATAAATTAACTCAAACCGACACGGAATTAAAATGTACAAAAATACCGGATTTATAAAAGAAAAACCGGTAACAGTGTAAAACATGGCAAAATAAGACTCCTTATCGGGACGGCCCATACACAGACTTGAATACAGACAAAGGGAAATATAAAAGAACGAAAATAAATGTGTGTTATTTGTGGGCACTTAGCTCTGAGCTGCTCTTTTTTTTTTTCTTTTTTTTTTTTTTTTTTTTGTATACAAGGTCGAGGCTCGTGAAAGAGCGAACATTAATCACACAGAAAGACAAACCGACACATAAAACATATAACATAGGGAGCGGTAGACAAGATGGGGAGAGAGGGGGAAGGACACAAACACAACATTTGAGAGCAGGGACCGAGAGACATGGAGACATCGAGAGATCTGAGAGAGGGCGAGGGCTTTGGGGGGGGGGGGGGCGTGGGAAGGGGGCGGTGGGAGAGGTATAAAACATATGGACACTGCCAGGACTTCCAGGAAAGAAGTTGGAATTTCAAACAAGGTGGATCTGGGGTGAATTAGCGGGGGTAGAAAAGATCAAGGTTTTGGATGGGGGAAGATAAGAGATGGTGGTGAACAGCTGTTTTAAAGACCTGGAGGGAGGAGTGGGATTGAAGGGAGTGAGGGAGTTTGTTCCAGAGGCGGGAGAAAAGAGGAATGAAAGAGTGAAGGTGAGCAGAGAGCCGAGATTTCGGCAGTTTAACCATCAGAGGGTTGCTGGCAGATCTTGTGCGACCTGTAGGAATATTTGGGGGACAGAGCACAGAGAGAGCTGGGGGTGCAAGGCCGGAGAGGAGTAGGTAGAAGACAGAAAGACCACCTACCTGCCTGCGGTGAGTGAGTGAAAGGCCCTCAGAGATAGCTTCATCGCGGGAGATTCCAATAATTCTGAAAGCTTTGGTTTCAACAGCGTGAAGCCGAGCTAGGTGTGAGGCAGGAGCACCGGCCCATAGGGGAGAACAGTATTCCATTGAGCTGCGGATGAAAGCCTTGTATGTGGTGAGGAGCTCAGGTGTGCCGAGGAAGGACTTCGCACGACGGAGGATGCCCAGTCGGCGACTGGCTTTGGAGGCCAGCTTGGAAATGTGGTTTTCCCAAGAAAGATCATGGCAGATAGTGAGACCCAAAATCTTGAGCGACAGAACTTCTTGGAGAGGATTGTTGAGAAAGTAGATGGGAGGGTTGTCCAGTCGATCTTTTCGGAGAGACATAGTAAGAGTGTGAGATTTGTCAGGATTGAAAGACATGTTCCACTTGTTTGACCAGTCTGTGATTTTGTCCAGGTCTTCAGAGAGTGAGGAGGCAGCAGACTGCCGATCTGAGGGATGAGGAATGGAGCGGCAGAGAGTGGAGTCATCAGCAAAGAGATAGAGAGGATTTTCGAGAGAGTCAGAGAGATCATTGATGAAGACCAGAAAAAGCACGGGGCCCAGAACACTGCCTTGGGGAACTCCAGCCTGAACAGGAAGAGGAGATGAGAGAAACCCATTCAGGGCCACACGTTGACGACGACTAGAGAGGAAGTCCGCCAGCCATGCGTGGAGATTTCCATGGATACCAAAGGAGGAGAGTTTGGTGAGCAGAGCGGGGTGCCAGACCGTGTCGAAGGCACGTGATATGTCGAGGGAGACAGCTCTAATTTCCTGTTTGGCATTGAGGACCTCCATCCATTGTTGAGACAGCAGAAGCAGCATGTCCAGAGTAGAGTGACCTGGTCTGAAACCAAATTGATGATCAGAGATCAAGCCATTGGAGAAGAGGAAAGATTTCATATCCGAAGCAATGATGGATTCCATGACTTTGCTGATAATTGGGAGAAGACTGATTGGTCTGTAGTTGCTAGGATCTGTTTTTGCACCTTTTTTGTGCAAAGCGGTGATGTTGGCTGATTTCCAAGCAGATGGCAGTTGACCTTGAGCAAAAGAGAGGGTGAAGAGAACAGAGAGAGGGTGAGATAGAGCAGCAGAGCAGGATTTTAGGACCCGTGGGCTGATGCCGTCGGGTCCAGTTGCAGAATCAGAGTCGAGGGTTGACAGAAACTTTTCCACCTTGTCAGGAGGAAAGGACACGGAGTCCAGGAGCAGCAGGGTACGACTGGGTATGGTGGGTACAGAGAGGGATGGGTTTGGGACACAAGATTTAGAGGCAAACACAGAGTTGAGGCATTCAGCTTTTTCACGTGCGGAGTCAGCTGTGTAGCCGTTTGAGGTAAGGGAGGGGATGGAGGGGGAACAAACACCAGAAACGGATTTGACCAGATGCCACCAGGATTTGGAAGAGGGAGACAGATAAGAGAGTTCGGTCTTGAGAACGGAGAGATATTGTTTCCTGGCTCTCCTGAGGGTGGACACACACTTGTTTCGGGCTTTGTGAAAGGAAATGAGATTTCCTTCCGTTGGATTTGCTTTCCAGGAGACGAAGGCAAGTTGTTTCTGGGCAACAGCCTCACCACAAGATTCCGTGTACCATGGACGGGAGGAAGGGTATGACAACTGAAGACGAGATGGGATAAATCTGTGCATGAGAGAGAGCAATTTACTTTGGAAGAATTCCCAGGATGAGTTGATGTCAGAGGTGGTAGAGATGGGAGACCAGTCCAGATGATTGATGGCTGCTTGAAGACCGTGCCAGTTGGCCTGAGTGAAATGCCAGACTCGTCGACGCTGAGCAGGCTCCCTGAGGATGGTCAGAGAGATGTCCACTTTAACAAGGACATGATCAGATGATCCGATCGGAGCAGAAGAAGAGCAGCAGACATTTTCAGGGAAGTTAGTCATAACCAAGTCCAGAAGAGAAGATGTTCCGTTGACTGAGATCCGGGTCGGGAAATTGACAGATTGTGTCAGTCCCAGTGAGTCGCAGAAGTCCTTTGCTGAGGAGCCATGGCTGGTGAGAGAGGTACCCACACCCAGCCAACTGGCATGATGACAGTTGAAATCACCACATATGAGGAAGAGAGAGTTGGGATGAGTAGATAGAAGTTGGTCCATATCATCAGACAGCGAGATGTAGATGGAGTCATCACTGTTTGGTGGACGGTACAACACACATATGAACAAGAGGTGGGAGCGAAGGGGAAGCCGTAGCCAGAGGTATTCCTGGGGGTGAGGTGGAGAGAGTGCAGTGCAGGGCGAGTGAGGAAGAGAGTTTTTGATAAAGATAGCAACCCCGCCTCCAGGACGAGGCTCAGGTCTATCATACCGGAGGAGGGAGTAGCCCGGGAGAGATACTATAGAATCAGAGACATCATAAAGGAGGAAAGTTTCTGTTAAGCAGATCACGTCTGGTTTGACAGAAGCAACCTGTATGGAGAGATCAGTTAAGTTTGAACGAAGGCCCCGGATGTTTGAGGTCCATACCGTTAATGAAGAGGAAGGGGGAGCATCAGATACAGAACAGGGGGGAGGAGGGGTAGGGTAAGATGTGGAAGAGGTGGAAGAGGTAGGGAGAGCTGTTGAAGGTGTGTCAGAGATTTCAGAATAGCTCGGAGAAAGGGAAGGATGGGGCGGACAAAAGGTTTGATGGTGATTGGGTGAGCCACAATGAGGTGTTATTTGAGGAGGGGGAAGAGCGAGGCAGAAGGTTGGGGGAGATGGAGGTGAGAGTTTGAAGGGGGAAGAAGCGGGGAGGACGCTTTGAGGAGGGGGAGTGAGAGGGGGGAAATTGAGAAGCAATGAGGGTGGGGGGATTTGAAGGGGAGGGGTGAGGGGAAGTTTGGGAGGGAAGGGGCAAGGGGAGGGATTTGAAGGGGATGGGATATGGGGGAGATTTGGAGGGGAGGGGTGAGGCAGGAGTCTAGGAGGGGAGGGGCAAGGGGGCGTCTTGGCGGGGAGGGGTGAGGGGGTCGTTTAGGAGGGAGGGGGCAAGGGGGGAGATTTGAAAGGGATGGGTGATGGGGAAGATTTGGAGGGGAGGGGTGATGGGGAAGATTTGGAGGGGAGGGGTTATGGGGAAGATTTGGAGGGGAGGGGTGAGATTGGATTTTTGAAAGTGTACGATTTATGGGAAACGAACATTTATTGCAAAATGAGTTGCTTGTGACCTTCGAGTTAAAAATACGTTTAAGGACGCTGGATGGAGGATGGAGTGCAGGAGAGTTTAGGGAATGTAGAAAAAAGGCACTATAGGAGATGGATATTTTTTTTGGGATGAATTGATTTGGTGAGCAAGTCGAAAGCAGCCTTTTAAAGAAGAAGAAGAAAAAGGTGTTATAAAATATGACGGAATACATAACTTGAGGGGAAAGTGTAAACATTGAAGGTTAATGAGTGAAAACTATCTGGGGAAATGGGGGAGAAACACGTGGTCGAAGAACGAACGTACGAATAAGAATGAATAAACGAATGATAACAGAGAAGGAAAATGTTTTTTTTTTTTTTTTTTGTTTTTTTTTGAGTTGAGATTTACACAAGGAAGTAGGCTATGGGTGAAAAGACTGGGAATACAGAGAACGAAAGTTATTGGATCACAAACGACGGACCGCTGAGAGAAAAACAAAGCCTCAAGGTTGTACAGTGCACACTGTACAAGGCCTCAAGACACGACACGGCAAACAGACGATCAATTTATGAAAGATAAACACCGAGAAACAACCAAAGTTGCACACAATAACTTCACACACCGAAAGATAAATACAGTTTCGACAAAATACAATTGTGAACAGACTTAACTTCGAAAAACGTGGAGACCGTGTGGAGCTTCGAAAATCCCTGCCGCCGTCTCCAAGATCTCGCGAGATCAATCGCGTCAGGAATCTCGTCAGGAATCGTCCCGGTTCCCGCGTCCTTGCACGCGAAAATGCGCTCGTTGGTGCGAAGTCTGTGCGTGGGAACGACCTTGCCGGGCAGCTCGCTCTTCCAGCCGCGCTTGTCCTCACAATCCCGTTCACCAACACCAGCACCCACGTCTCACAGTGCGAGAGCGTCACGAACTCCGACCACTCACTGTGAACTCCCGAAGCAGAGCGAGATATCAAATCGTGACCGTTCATCGCCAAAGCCAGAAGATCAGAGCCAGCCACGAGAAGACAAAGAAGCGAAGAGGCCAAGAGGAAGAGAACTCGTGAACTTCGACAATTCGTTGTAGAATCCCAAAAATCAGAGCCAGCCACGAGAAAATGTCGGGGAGACATCCGCTCGCCACCAAACCCAGAACATGCGAGGAAATCAAGAAGCAAGAAGAGAGAAAATGTCGGCAGAGCATTCTTTTATACTCGGGGCTCTGACGTCATCCGTGCCTGCTCCACCAATCCCATAGTCCCATCTTAGCAGTCTTTGCGTCAATCTTTCCCAGACCAATCACTGCGCTTCAGGGCATGGCCCCACAGCCTGTCTGATTCAGGTGGTGATGTAGCGGCTGCGGCACCAGTGGTAGTGTTTGATGCCTGGTTTCCGTTTGCTTTTTATTTAGTGTGGTTAATGCGCGATTTCCTGGCTAGGTGTGTGTGCTGCCTGTGTCATAAGGAACAAAGGAAACATAACAGAGGCCATTACATACAGGGGATTAATTACCCAAAATCCCTAACTAATTAACATACCCCACCCCTTGTGATGGGAACGAAGATACGCTCTTCCACGACATATGGTCTAAACAAATTTCCTACTAATTTACATAGGGGTTCTTCTTCTTCATGACAGTCGGAGCACACTACCTATGCAATTCTACCTGGACTAAGGTAATCACTGCCTACCCCCCCCCCCTTCCGCCCCCACAAACGTAACAATAACAAGGACATTATGATGCAACCAGGAGATAGACACGACATGAGGTTAGGGTCCATCTAAGTATTTTAAACAAAATTAATGATCTATAACCAGTCTATATAACCAATTTAGATGTCTTTAACCAAATTATAATCACTTGTACTTGTATACTTGTATCACTTGTACTTGTACTAAATTAACAAACTTATCCCCAAGTTTTGTCATAACTCGTCCACATTTTGAGATATCATTCTATATATATTTTTGGCCCCATCTAGTCAGGTTCACTATGTTTTTTCGTTCAAAATTTTTGGAGATTAGCAAAACTACATTTTTGGAATATTCAGAGCATGAGGAATCCAAAAATTAATGTTGGCATTTGCGAATTAATTTTGCCGAAAATGACAGGACAATGATGAAGATCTGCAAAAGCATATTCCTGAACGGTATAGATCTAGGTAGATCCTGTGTATAGGACTTGTAGTTCAATCTGATACTAACAAGGCTTCTTTCTTGCTTTATAAACCCATACCTATAACTTCAAAGGACTTGCAATATCATGTATTATGTAATACAGTTATATCACAAATATAAAGACAATGGTTTTCAATTACCTTTGCTTGTTGCTTTTCTATAATCCTGAGCACTATTTTGAGGCCTTCATTGGATTCCTTGACCCAGAAAACATAGGATTAGCATATTTAATTAAGTTTCTAGGTTGACTAGAAGCCGAGATAGCGCAAAATATGTATTTTATGGCGGCCATTTTGAAAGTCCAAAATGGCGGCCAGGCAGGTGTCTGTGCAAATGCCAACATTGCTTTTCGGATTCTCCATGCTCTGATGATTCCAAAAATGTACAGGTTTGCTAATCTCCCAAAATTTTGAACGAAATTATATTTGTTAACATAGTGAACCTGACTAATCTCTCAATAGTGAAAAATCACTTGAAACATAAAAAAAATTTCTCCTATCCAGATCTGGATCTGGAACTTCACCAAAATCGAGTCAATTCGTCCTTTCCACACATCCAACTTGTCCACCAAGTTTCGTCGGACTCCGTCCACAAAGTTTTGAGATATTCTGCTTACAGACAAACAAACAGACAGATGTGAAAACATAACCTCAGCCCACCTTTGGTGATGGAGGTAATTAACCACCATGGGTGGGCACCACCATCATGCCTTGGTCTAGGAATACTGTCTTATTATTACAATTAAACTGCCATATATGTGTTGTCTCCACTGGCAAGGACCTTTGTTTTTCGAATATGACGCCCCAGCTGCCTGTATCACACCATTGTCGATTGTGTCAAAACAAAATTAACGATTGCTGAATATCGTGAAAAATGCAAACTAAAGTTCACGTGGTTAATAATTTCATTATAGAGTATAAGGAGGATCAATGAGTTGTTATGACTAAAGCGAGAGGTTCCCGCGGATACTCTATAATCGAAGCTGGTGCAGAATCATCGCACGCAGGGATTTGGTACAATGGCCGACAAAAGTAAAATACAAAGTTTGCTTGTTTTTAGATATTGACAATTACACATCGACAATGCATTGCAAAGCAGATGCTAAATACATTATATTCTGTGATGCAACTATTTATAATCATCAGATTATTATTGATTATTGTCTGGTCAAAGTAAAAGATTATTAAGTAAAATATATAGATCAGATTATTGTCTGAACTCGATAAATTTGGGGAAATGGGGGTTGTATGAACATCTTAAGTATGAAATTCTTAAGACTTTCTTAATTACAATCAGGGCTCAATGGTCTGATTGATTAATGTGGGCATCATGAGCATGAATCATGAGCATACACTCCCATCAAAATGAAGTCTTTGAGACTATTTTTAACTAACTTAAAATAAATTGTAAAATATTATAAAACAACTTTTTTGTTTGTTTATTTTTTATTTTTTTTCTATTATTTTATTAAAATCTTATGTGAAACTAGCGCAATGTGACTACGTCGCCAATATGCCTCTGCGTAGTCCCTGCCCATGAGAACAGGTAAATGCCCTTGTTGATTGTCCTAAAAATGAACAAGTTTGATTGAAATCCCTTTAGCTGTTCTCAAGTATCACATTTTTACCAGACATGACAGGTTTCATATCGATTGGTGAAGCGGTTCCAGAGAAGGTTTTTTTTTAAAATATTGACGTTCAAGGTAATATGGCTGTCAAACCACGTGACCTGACATAAAAATGTAGACTCTGCAGTCGCCATACGTATGGGAAGGGGATAAGGTGTGTGTACTGTGTAGTTTCGTGTTGATTGGATAAGGTTTGTTTTTCTATCCAAGATGGCTGTCAAACCACGTGACCTATGATGTCATCATTTTCGAACTATATGCAGCAATGGTGTTAGATGATATTTGTAAAGTTTCACATTGATAGGATACGTGGTTTCTGAGATGTAATTATTTAATAATTTCCTTCAATCCAATATGGCTGCCACACCATGTGATCGCTGACGTTTTTGTGATCAACTTTTATTCACCATGCTTAGTCGATGATACATGTAAACTTTCGAGTCGATCACTTCATTGGTTTGGGAGGACATTTTTTCAAGGGTTTTAAGTTAAATCCAATATGGCTGCCAAACCATGTGGACTATGATGTCATAAATGTAATATTTCATTACAAATGGTTCAGAGATCATGTGCATGCAATTTCAGATTTTTAGGATAAGGAATTGGATTAAAACATTTTTGGCTGGTATACCACTTCACCTATTATGTCATCATTATCAGGCTTTTGTTCCCCATTGGAAGTACTTGACAATGTGCCAAGTTTCAAATTTTTCCTATTCAGCGGTTTCCGAGAAATAAATTTTTAATTACTTCCATTTAATCCAAGATAAGATGGCTGCCATACCACGTGAACTATAACGTCACAATTCTACATATGTGTCACTCACACCTTCAAAGTTTTGTCTCAATCGGACATGTGGTTGCTGAGAAACACGAGGTTTAGCCAGTATGGACTGACGGAAAACCCAAAAACATAATGCCACCTGGGGGGGGGGGGGGGCGGAGGCATAACTACCTCATAACTACCTCATAACACCCAAACAATCAGACTACCTCAATGCTCATCTATTCCTTGGTACGCTGCAAAATAGATAATGATGTGTCTTTTTCTGATTTGCGATTTATAAAGTCAGTAATTTTGCAGTTAAAAGTCGAAATCTTCTTCTTCTTTGTGCTTAGCTTTGACGTCACTCAGAAGCCATTTTCATATTGTCTAAGGGTTTCATTACAGTACGATTGATCTCAAACGGCAAAAAAATTCGACTTTCCACAAATATGCCTCGTCGATATCCTTAGTGGTTCTAGTAATACAAACAGATGGTTTTATGCTTCACCAATGGCCGAAAGACCATACGTTTGCTAGAAATTGGATGAGGTTTGGACGAAATACCCGAGTGTGGATTGAGCCTATAACATGTTCAGTTTTGTGCTCGCAACATTTTACAGACTTCGAAAGAACCCCACTGGGGCAGAACATTGACACCGCATGGACATTGCATGAACACGACATGGCACAACATGGCATGACACGGCTCGGCACAGACACGACGGTGGAACATGACACAGTGTGACCACGGCCACAAATGGCGTCCCGGAAAAGTATGAAACGGGACGATCCTGTAAAATACAGCATACAGGACACTGAGTCAGCCTGCCCATTTTGTCGGTGGTCCGAGTGTGTCTGGGCTAGTGCTGTGTCATGGCTGTACTGTGTCCATGCCGTGTCTGTGTTGTGTCCATGCTATGTCCTGCTGCATTTCTTCGAGAGCAATATAACTATGTTCATGATTTTTTTGATCAAGACCTTGATCTTTCAACTGAATCGCTTGCATAAGGCTCGAAACGATAAAGCTCCATAATTCCTCCAAAAGCGTTTCCATCACTAATTTTGTCTCCAATAGTTTTTTCAAAATCCCACTGATTTGTTTCGACATACTGAGAACCTTCAGAGTTGCTAATGACGGTGGAATCACAATCGGAGCTCGACATGCACTGTTTCTCTATGTCGGCCACCATTTGGATCAAGGTGAGCGTCCTTCACAACCCGTATCATGATATCTCCTTCACAACCCAAATCATGATATCTCCTTCACAACCCGTATCATGATATCTCCTTCACAACCCAAATCATGATATCTCCTTCACAACCCAAATCATGATATCTCCTTCACAACCCAAATCATGATATCTCCTCCACAGCCCGTATCATGATATCTCCTTCACAACTCGAATCATGATATCCCCTTCACAACCCGAATCATGATATCCCCTTCACAACCCAAATCATGATATCTCCTTCACAACCCAAATAATGATATCTCCTTCACAACTCGAATCATGATATCCCCTTCACAACCCAAATCATGATATCTCCTTCACAACCCAAATAATGATATCTCCTTCACAACTCGAATCATGATATCCCCTTCACAACCCAAATCACGATATCTCCTTCACAACCCGAATCATGATATCTCCTTCACAACCCGAATGATGATATCCCCTTCACAACCCAAATCATGATATCTCCTTCACGACCCATATCATGATATCTCCTTCACAACTCGAATCATGATATCCCCTTCACAACCCAAATCATGATATCTCCTTCACAACCCGAATCATGATATCTCCTTCATAACCCGAATGATGATATCCCCTTCACAACCCAAATCATGATATCTCCTTCACAACCCGCATCATGATATCCCCTTCACAACCTGAATCATGATATCTCCTTCACAACCCGAATCATAATATCCCCTTCACAACCTGAATCATGATATCTCATTCACAGCTCAAATCATGATATCACCTTCACAGCCCATATCATGATATCTCCTTCACAGCCCAAATCATGATATCCCCTTCAAAACTCAAATCATGATATCTCCTTCACAACCCGAATCATGATATACCCTTCACAACCCGAATCATGATATACCCTTCACAACCTGAATCATGATATCCCCTTCACAACCCGAATCATGATATCCCCTTCACAACCCAAATCATGATATCTCCTTCACAACCCGAATCATGATATCCCCTTCACAACCCAAATCAAGATATCTCCTTCACAACCGAATCATGATATCCCCTTCACAACCCGAATCATGATATCTCCTTCACAACCCGAATCATGATATCCCCTTCACAACCCGAATCATGATATCTCCTTCACAACCTGAATCATGATATCTCCTTCACAACCCAAATCATGATATCTCCTTCACAACCCAAATCATGATATCCCCTTCACACCCCGAATCATGATATCTCCTTCACAACCCGAATCATGATATCTACTTCACAACCCGAATCATGATATCTCCTTCACAACCTGAATCATGATATCTCATCCACAGCTCAAATCATGATATCACCTTCACAGCCCATATCATGATATCTCCTTCACAACCCAAATCATGATATCTCCTTCACAACCCGAATCATGATATCCCCTTCACAACCCGAATCATGATATCTACTTCACAACCCGAATCATGATATCCCCTTCACAACCCGAATCATGATATCTCCTTCACAACCCGAATCATGATATCTCCTTCACAACCCGAATCATGATATCCCCTTCGCAACCAAAATCATGATATCTCCTTCACAACCAGAATCATGATATCTCCTTCACAACCAGAATCATGATATCCCCTTCACAACCCGAATCATGATATCTTCTTCACAACCCGAATCATGATATCCCCTTCACAACCCGAATCATGATATCCCCTTCACAACCCGTATCATGATATCTCCTTCACAACCCGAATCATGCTATCTCCTTCACAACCAGAATCATGATATCCCCTTCACAACCCGAATCATGATATCCCTTTCACAACCCGAATCATGATATCTTCTTCACAACCCGAATCATGATATCC
The DNA here is from genome assembly GCF_964187855.1 of Myxine glutinosa. Taxonomy (NCBI): domain Eukaryota; kingdom Metazoa; phylum Chordata; class Myxini; order Myxiniformes; family Myxinidae; genus Myxine; species Myxine glutinosa. The sequence continues at coordinate 9,766,397 of NC_136269.1, forward strand.
CATTCCCAACCCGAATCATGATATCCCCTTCACAACCCATATCATGATATCTCCTTCACAACCGGAATCATGATATCTCCTTCACAACCCGAATCATGATATCCCCTTTCACAACCCGAATCATGATATCTTCTTCACAACCCGAATCATGATATCCCCTTCACAACCCAAATCATGATATCCCCTTCACAACCCAAATCATGATATCCCCTTCACAACCCATATCATGATATCTTCTTCACAACCCGAATCATGATATCTTCTTCACAACCCAAATCATGATATCCCCTTCACAACCCGAATCATGATATCTCCTTCACAACCCGAATCATGATATCCCCTTCACAAGCCGTATCATGATATCTCCTTCACAACCCGTATCATGATATCCCCTTCACAACCCAGAATCATGATATCCCCTTCACAACCCGAATCATGATATCTCCTTCACAACCCGAATCATGATATCCCCTTCACAACCCGTATCATGATATCTCCTTCACAACCCGTATCATGATATCCCCTTCACAACCCAGAATCATGATATCCCCTTCACAACCCGAATCATGATATCCCCTTCACAACACGAATCATGATATCTTCTTCACAACCCGAATCATGATATCTCCTTTCACAACCCGAATCATGATATCCCCTTCACAACCCGAATCATGATATCCCCTTCACAACCAGAATCATGATATCCCCTTCACAACACGAATCATGATATCCCCTTCACAACCCGAATCATGATATCTTCTTCACAACCCGAATCATGATATCCCCTTCACAACCCGAATCATGATATCCCCTTCACAACCCGAATCATGATATCTTCTTCACAGCCCAAATCATGATATCCCCTTCAAAACTCAAATCATGATATCTCCTTCACAACCCGAATCATGATATCCCCTTTCACAACCCAGAATCATGATATCCCCTTCACAACCCGAATCATGATATCCCCTTCACAACACGAATCATAATATCTTCTTCACAACCCGAATCATGATATCCCCTTCACAACACGAATCATAATATCTTCTTCACAACCCGAATCATGATATCTCCTTCACAACACGAATCATGATATCTTCTTCACAACCCGTATCATGATATCCCCTTCACAACCCAGAATCATGATATCCCCTTCACAACACGAATCATGATATCTTCTTCACAACCCGAATCATGATATCTCCTTCACAACACGAATCATGATATCTTCTTCACAACATGAATCATGATATCTTCTTCACAACCCGAATCATGATATCTCCTTCACAACCCGAATCATGATATCTCCTTCACAACACGAATCATGATATCTCCTTCACAACACGAATCATGATATCTTCTTCACAACCCGAATCATGATATCTCCTTCACAACCCGAATCATGATATCTCCTTCACAACACGAATCATGATATCTTCTTCACAACCCGTATCATGATATCCCCTTCACAACCCGAATCATGATATCCCCTTCACAACCTGTATCATGATATCCCCTTCACAACCCGAATCATGATATCCCCTTCACAACCCGTATCATGATATCCCCTTCACAACCCAGAATCATGATATCCCCTTCACAACACGAATCATGATATCTTCTTCACAACCCGAATCATGATATCTCCTTCACAACACGAATCATGATATCCCCTTCACAACCCGTATCATGATATCCCCTTCACAACCCGAATCATGATATCCCCTTCACAACCCATATCATGATATCTCCTTCACAACCCGAATCATGATATCTCCTTCACAACCCGAATCATGATATCCCCTTCACAACCCGAATCATGATATCTCCTTCACAACCCGAATCATGATATCTCCTTCACAACCCGTATCATGATATCCCCTTCACAACCCGTATCATGATATCCCCTTCACAACCCGAATCATGATATCCCCTTCACAACCCATATCATGATATCTCCTTCACAACCCGAATCATGATATCCCCTTCACAACCCAGAATCATGATATCCCCTTCACAACCCGAATCATGATATCCCCTTCACAACACGAATCATGATATCTCCTTCACAACCCATATCATGATATCCCCTTCACAACCCAGAATCATGATATCCCCTTCACAACCCGAATCATGATATCCCCTTCACAACACGAATCATGATATCTTCTTCACAACCCGTATCATGATATCCCCTTCACAACACGAATCATGATATCTCCTTCACAACACGAATCATGATATCTTCTTCACAACCCGAATCATGATATCCCCTTCACAACCCGAATCATGATATCCCCTTCACAACCCGAATCATGATATCTCCTTCACAACCCGAATCATGATATCCCCTTCACAACCCGAATCATGATATCCCCTTCACAACCCGAATCATGATATCCCCTTCACAACCCGAATCATGATATCCCCTTCACAACCCGAATCATGATATCCCCTTTCACAACCCGAATCATGATATCTCCTTCACAACACGAATCATGATATCTTCTTCACAACCCGAATCATGATATCTCCTTCACAACACGAATCATGATATCTTCTTCACAACCCGAATCATGATATCTCCTTCACAACACGAATCATGATATACCCTTCACAACCCGAATCATGATATCCCCTTCACAACCCGAATCATGATATCTCCTTCACAACCCGAATCATGAGATCTCCTTCACAACACATATCATGATATCTTCTTCACAACCCGAATCATGATATCCCCTTCACAACCCGAATCTTGATATCCCCTTCACAACCCGAATCATGATATCCCCTTCACAACCCGAATCATGATATCCCCTTCACAACCCGAATCATGATATCCCCTTCACAACCCGAATCATGATATCCCCTTCACAACCCGAATCATGATATCCCCTTCACAACCCAGAATCATGATATCTCCTTCACAACCCGAATCATGATATCCCCTTCACAACCCAGAATCATGATATCTCCTTCACAACCCGAATCATGATATCCCCTTCACAACCCAGAATCATGATATCTCCTTCACAACCCGAATCATGATATCCCCTTCACAACCCGAATCATGATATCCCCTTCACAACCCGAATCTTGATATCCCCTTCACAACCCGAATCATGATATCCCCTTCACAACCCGAATCATGATATCCCCTTCACAACCCGAATCATGATATCCCCTTCACAACCCGAATCATGATATCCCCTTCACAACCCAGAATCATGATATCTCCTTCACAACCCGAATCATGATATCCCCTTCACAACCCGTATCATGATATCCCCTTCACAACCCGAATCATGATATCTCCTTCACAACACATATCATGATATCTCCTTCACAACCCAGAATCATGATATCTCCTTCACAACCCAGAATCATGATATCTCCTTCACAACCCGAATCATGATATCCCCTTCACAACCCGTATCATGATATCCCCTTCACAACCCGAATCATGATATCCCCTTCACAACCCGAATCATGATATCCCCTTCACAACCCGAATCATGATATCCCCTTCACAACCCGAATCATGATATCCCCTTCACAACCCGAATCATGATATCCCCTTCACAACCCGTATCATGATATCCCCTTCACAACCCGAATCATGATATCTCCTTCACAACCCGAATCATGATATCCCCTTCACAACCCGTATCATGATATCCCCTTCACAACCCGAATCATGATATCCCCTTCACAACCCGAATCATGATATCCCCTTCACAACCCGAATCATGATATCCCCTTCACAACCCAGAATCATGATATCTCCTTCACAACCCGAATCATGATATCCCCTTCACAACCCGTATCATGATATCCCCTTCACAACCCGAATCATGATATCCCCTTCACAACCCGAATCATGATATCCCCTTCACAACCCGAATCATGATATCCCCTTCACAACCCAGAATCATGATATCTCCTTCACAACCCGAATCATGATATCCCCTTCACAACCCGAATCATGATATCCCCTTCACAACCTGAATCATGATATCCCTTTAACAACCCGAATCATGATATCCCCTTCACAACCTGAATCATGATATCCCCTTCATAACACGAATCATGATATCTTCTTCACAACCCGAATCATGATATCTCCTTCACAACACGAATCATGATATCCCCTTCACAACCCCAATCATGATATCCCCTTCACAACCCAGAATCATGATATCTCCTTCACAACCCGAATCATGATATCCCCTTCACAACCCGTATCATGATATCTCCTTCACAAGCCAGAATCATGATATCTCCTTCACAACCCGAATCATGATATCTCCTTCACAACCCAGAATCATGATATCCCCTTCACAACCCAGAATCATGATATCTCCTTCACAACCCAGAATCATGATATCCCCTTCACAACCCGAATCATGATATCTACTTCACAACCCGAATCATGATATCTACTTCACAACCCGAATCATGATATCCCCTTCACAACCCGAATCATGATATCTCCTTCACAACCCGAATCATGATATCCCCTTCACAACCCGAATCATGATATCCCCTTCACAACCAGAATCATGATATCTCCTTCACAACCAGAATCATGATATCTCCTTCACAACCAGAATCATGATATCCCCTTCACAACCCGAATCATGATATCTTCTTCACAACCCGAATCATGATATCCCCTTCACAACCCGAATCATGATATCCCCTTCACAACCCGTATCATGATATCTCCTTCACAACCCGAATCATGCTATCTCCTTCACAACCAGAATCATGATATCCCCTTCACAACCCGAATCATGATATCCCTTTCACAACCCGAATCATGATATCTTCTTCACAACCCGAATCATGATATCCCATTCCCAACCCGAATCATGATATCCCCTTCACAACCCATATCATGATATCTCCTTCACAACCGGAATCATAATATCTCCTTCACAACCCGAATCATGATATCCCCTTTCACAACCCGAATCATGATATCTTCTTCACAACCCGAATCATGATATCCCCTTCACAACCCGAATCATGATATCCCCTTCACAACCCGAATCATGATATCCCCTTCACAACCCGAATCATGATATCTTCTTCACAACCCGAATCATGATATCCCCTTCACAACCCAAATCATGATATCCCCTTCACAACCCAAATCATGATATCCCCTTCACAACCCATATCATGATATCTTCTTCACAACCCGAATCATGATATCTTCTTCACAACCCAAATCATGATATCCCCTTCACAACCCGAATCATGATATCTCCTTCACAACCCGAATCATGATATCCCCTTCACAACCCGTATCATGATATCTCCTTCACAACCCGTATCATGATATCCCCTTCACAACCCAGAATCATGATATCCCCTTCACAACCCGAATCATGATATCTCCTTCACAACCCGAATCATGATATCCCCTTCACAACCCGTATCATGATATCTCCTTCACAACCCGTATCATGATATCCCCTTCACAACCCAGAATCATGATATCCCCTTCACAACCCGAATCATGATATCCCCTTCACAACACGAATCATGATATCTTCTTCACAACCCGAATCATGATATCTCCTTTCACAACCCGAATCATGATATCCCCTTCACAACCCGAATTATGATATCCCCTTCACAACCCGAATCATGATATCCCCTTCACAACCCGAATCATGATATCCCCTTCACAACACGAATCATAATATCTTCTTCACAACCCGAATCATGATATCCCCTTCACAACACGAATCATGATATCCCCTTCACAACCCGAATCATGATATCCCCTTCACAACCCGAATCATGATATCCCCTTCACAACACGAATCATAATATCTTCTTCACAACCCGAATCATGATATCCCCTTCACAACACGAATCATGATATCCCCTTCACAACCCGAATCATGATATCTTCTTCACAACCCGAATCATGATATCCCCTTCACAACCAGAATCATGATATCCCCTTCACAACACGAATCATGATATCCCCTTCACAACCCGAATCATGATATCTTCTTCACAACCCGAATCATGATATCCCCTTCACAACCCGAATCATGATATCCCCTTCACAACCCGAATCATGATATCTTCTTCACAGCCCAAATCATGATATCCCCTTCAAAACTCAAATCATGATATCTCCTTCACAACCCGAATCATGATATCCCCTTTCACAACCCAGAATCATGATATCCCCTTCACAACCCGAATCATGATATCCCCTTCACAACACGAATCATAATATCTTCTTCACAACCCGAATCATGATATCCCCTTCACAACACGAATCATAATATCTTCTTCACAACCCGAATCATGATATCTCCTTCACAACACGAATCATGATATCTTCTTCACAACCCGTATCATGATATCCCCTTCACAACCCAGAATCATGATATCCCCTTCACAACACGAATCATGATATCTTCTTCACAACCCGAATCATGATATCTCCTTCACAACACGAATCATGATATCTTCTTCACAACATGAATCATGATATCTTCTTCACAACCCGAATCATGATATCTCCTTCACAACCCGAATCATGATATCTCCTTCACAACACGAATCATGATATCTCCTTCACAACACGAATCATGATATCTTCTTCACAACCCGAATCATGATATCTCCTTCACAACCCGAATCATGATATCTCCTTCACAACACGAATCATGATATCTTCTTCACAACCCGTATCATGATATCCCCTTCACAACCCGAATCATGATATCCCCTTCACAACCCGTATCATGATATCCCCTTCACAACCCGAATCATGATATCCCCTTCACAACCCGTATCATGATATCCCCTTCACAACCCAGAATCATGATATCCCCTTCACAACACGAATCATGATATCTTCTTCACAACCCGAATCATGATATCTCCTTCACAACACGAATCATGATATCCCCTTCACAACCCGTATCATGATATCCCCTTCACAACCCGAATCATGATATCCCCTTCACAACCCATATCATGATATCTCCTTCACAACCCGAATCATGATATCTCCTTCACAACCCGAATCATGATATCCCCTTCACAACCCGAATCATGATATCTCCTTCACAACCCGAATCATGATATCTCCTTCACAACCCGTATCATGATATCCCCTTCACAACCCGTATCATGATATCCCCTTCACAACCCGAATCATGATATCCCCTTCACAACCCATATCATGATATCTCCTTCACAACCCGAATCATGATATCCCCTTCACAACCCAGAATCATGATATCCCCTTCACAACCCGAATCATGATATCCCCTTCACAACACGAATCATGATATCTCCTTCACAACCCATATCATGATATCCCCTTCACAACCCAGAATCATGATATCCCCTTCACAACCCGAATCATGATATCCCCTTCACAACACGAATCATGATATCTTCTTCACAACCCGTATCATGATATCCCCTTCACAACACGAATCATGATATCTCCTTCACAACACGAATCATGATATCTTCTTCACAACCCGAATCATGATATCCCCTTCACAACCCGAATCATGATATCCCCTTCACAACCCGAATCATGATATCTCCTTCACAACCCGAATCATGATATCCCCTTCACAACCCGAATCATGATATCCCCTTCACAACCCGAATCATGATATCCCCTTCACAACCCGAATCATGATATCCCCTTCACAACCCGAATCATGATATCCCCTTTCACAACCCGAATCATGATATCTCCTTCACAACACGAATCATGATATCTTCTTCACAACCCGAATCATGATATCTCCTTCACAACACGAATCATGATATCTTCTTCACAACCCGAATCATGATATCTCCTTCACAACACGAATCATGATATACCCTTCACAACCCGAATCATGATATCCCCTTCACAACCCGAATCATGATATCTCCTTCACAACCCGAATCATGAGATCTCCTTCACAACACATATCATGATATCTTCTTCACAACCCGAATCATGATATCCCCTTCACAACCCGAATCTTGATATCCCCTTCACAACCCGAATCATGATATCCCCTTCACAACCCGAATCATGATATCCCCTTCACAACCCGAATCATGATATCCCCTTCACAACCCGAATCATGATATCCCCTTCACAACCCGAATCATGATATCCCCTTCACAACCCAGAATCATGATATCTCCTTCACAACCCGAATCATGATATCCCCTTCACAACCCAGAATCATGATATCTCCTTCACAACCCGAATCATGATATCCCCTTCACAACCCAGAATCATGATATCTCCTTCACAACCCGAATCATGATATCCCCTTCACAACCCGAATCATGATATCCCCTTCACAACCCGAATCTTGATATCCCCTTCACAACCCGAATCATGATATCCCCTTCACAACCCGAATCATGATATCCCCTTCACAACCCGAATCATGATATCCCCTTCACAACCCGAATCATGATATCCCCTTCACAACCCAGAATCATGATATCTCCTTCACAACCCGAATCATGATATCCCCTTCACAACCCGTATCATGATATCCCCTTCACAACCCGAATCATGATATCTCCTTCACAACACATATCATGATATCTCCTTCACAACCCAGAATCATGATATCTCCTTCACAACCCAGGATCATGATATCTCCTTCACAACCCGAATCATGATATCCCCTTCACAACCCGTATCATGATATCCCCTTCACAACCCGAATCATGATATCCCCTTCACAACCCGAATCATGATATCCCCTTCACAACCCGAATCATGATATCCCCTTCACAACCCGAATCATGATATCCCCTTCACAACCCGAATCATGATATCCCCTTCACAACCCGTATCATGATATCCCCTTCACAACCCGAATCATGATATCTCCTTCACAACCCGAATCATGATATCCCCTTCACAACCCGTATCATGATATCCCCTTCACAACCCGAATCATGATATCCCCTTCACAACCCGAATCATGATATCCCCTTCACAACCCGAATCATGATATCCCCTTCACAACCCAGAATCATGATATCTCCTTCACAACCCGAATCATGATATCCCCTTCACAACCCGTATCATGATATCCCCTTCACAACCCGAATCATGATATCCCCTTCACAACCCGAATCATGATATCCCCTTCACAACCCGAATCATGATATCCCCTTCACAACCCAGAATCATGATATCTCCTTCACAACCCGAATCATGATATCCCCTTCACAACCCGAATCATGATATCCCCTTCACAACCTGAATCATGATATCCCTTTAACAACCCGAATCATGATATCCCCTTCACAACCTGAATCATGATATCCCCTTCATAACACGAATCATGATATCTTCTTCACAACCCGAATCATGATATCTCCTTCACAACACGAATCATGATATCCCCTTCACAACCCCAATCATGATATCCCCTTCACAACCCAGAATCATGATATCTCCTTCACAACCCGAATCATGATATCCCCTTCACAACCCGTATCATGATATCTCCTTCACAAGCCAGAATCATGATATCTCCTTCACAACCCGAATCATGATATCTCCTTCACAACCCAGAATCATGATATCCCCTTCACAACCCAGAATCATGATATCTCCTTCACAACCCAGAATCATGATATCCCCTTCACAACCCGAATCATGATATCTACTTCACAACCCGAATCATGATATCTACTTCACAACCCGAATCATGATATCCCCTTCACAACCCGAATCATGATATCTCCTTCACAACCCGAATCATGATATCCCCTTCACAACCCGAATCATGATATCCCCTTCACAACCAGAATCATGATATCTCCTTCACAACCAGAATCATGATATCTCCTTCACAACCAGAATCATGATATCCCCTTCACAACCCGAATCATGATATCTTCTTCACAACCCGAATCATGATATCCCCTTCACAACCCGAATCATGATATCCCCTTCACAACCCGTATCATGATATCTCCTTCACAACCCGAATCATGCTATCTCCTTCACAACCAGAATCATGATATCCCCTTCACAACCCGAATCATGATATCCCTTTCACAACCCGAATCATGATATCTTCTTCACAACCCGAATCATGATATCCCATTCCCAACCCGAATCATGATATCCCCTTCACAACCCATATCATGATATCTCCTTCACAACCGGAATCATAATATCTCCTTCACAACCCGAATCATGATATCCCCTTTCACAACCCGAATCATGATATCTTCTTCACAACCCGAATCATGATATCCCCTTCACAACCCGAATCATGATATCCCCTTCACAACCCGAATCATGATATCCCCTTCACAACCCGAATCATGATATCTTCTTCACAACCCGAATCATGATATCCCCTTCACAACCCAAATCATGATATCCCCTTCACAACCCAAATCATGATATCCCCTTCACAACCCATATCATGATATCTTCTTCACAACCCGAATCATGATATCTTCTTCACAACCCAAATCATGATATCCCCTTCACAACCCGAATCATGATATCTCCTTCACAACCCGAATCATGATATCCCCTTCACAACCCGTATCATGATATCTCCTTCACAACCCGTATCATGATATCCCCTTCACAACCCAGAATCATGATATCCCCTTCACAACCCGAATCATGATATCTCCTTCACAACCCGAATCATGATATCCCCTTCACAACCCGTATCATGATATCTCCTTCACAACCCGTATCATGATATCCCCTTCACAACCCAGAATCATGATATCCCCTTCACAACCCGAATCATGATATCCCCTTCACAACACGAATCATGATATCTTCTTCACAACCCGAATCATGATATCTCCTTTCACAACCCGAATCATGATATCCCCTTCACAACCCGAATTATGATATCCCCTTCACAACCCGAATCATGATATCCCCTTCACAACCCGAATCATGATATCCCCTTCACAACACGAATCATAATATCTTCTTCACAACCCGAATCATGATATCCCCTTCACAACACGAATCATGATATCCCCTTCACAACCCGAATCATGATATCTTCTTCACAACCCGAATCATGATATCCCCTTCACAACACGAATCATGATATCCCCTTCACAACCCGAATCATGATATCCCCTTCACAACCCGAATCATGATATCTTCTTCACAGCCCAAATCATATCCCCTTCAAAACTCAAATCATGACATCTCCTTCACAACCCGAATCATGATATCCCCTTTCACAACCCAGAATCATGATATCCCCTTCACAACCCGAATCATGATATCCCCTTCACAACACGAATCATAATATCTTCTTCACAACCCGAATCATGATATCCCCTTCACAACACGAATCATAATATCTTCTTCACAACCCGAATCATGATATCTCCTTCACAACACGAATCATGATATCTTCTTCACAACCCGTATCATGATATCCCCTTCACAACCCAGAATCATGATATCTTCTTCACAACATGAATCATGATATCTTCTTCACAACCCGAATCATGATATCTCCTTCACAACCCGAATCATGATATCCCCTTCACAACCCGAATCATGCTATCTCCTTCACAACCCGAATCATGATATCTTCTTCACAACCCGAATCATGATATCTCCTTCACAACACGAATCATGATATCTTCTTCACAACCCGAATCATGATATCTCCTTCACAACACGAATCATGATATCTTCTTCACAACATGAATCATGATATCTTCTTCACAACCCGAATCATGATATCTCCTTCACAACCCGAATCATGATATCTCCTTCACAACACGAATCATGATATCTCCTTCACAACACGAATCATGATATCTTCTTCACAACCCGAATCATGATATCTCCTTCACAACCCGAATCATGATATCTCCTTCACAACACGAATCATGATATCTTCTTCACAACCCGTATCATGATATCCCCTTCACAACCCGAATCATGATATCCCCTTCACAACCCGTATCATGATATCCCCTTCACAACCCGAATCATGATATCCCCTTCACAACCCGTATCATGATATCCCCTTCACAACCCAGAATCATGATATCCCCTTCACAACACGAATCATGATATCTTCTTCACAACCCGAATCATGATATCTCCTTCACAACACGAATCATGATATCCCCTTCACAACCCGTATCATGATATCCCCTTCACAACCCGAATCATGATATCCCCTTCACAACCCATATCATGATATCTCCTTCACAACCCGAATCATGATATCTCCTTCACAACCCGAATCATGATATCCCCTTCACAACCCGAATCATGATATCTCCTTCACAACCCGAATCATGATATCTCCTTCACAACCCGTATCATGATATCCCCTTCACAACCCGTATCATGATATCCCCTTCACAACCCGAATCATGATATCCCCTTCACAACCCATATCATGATATCTCCTTCACAACCCGAATCATGATATCCCCTTCACAACCCAGAATCATGATATCCCCTTCACAACCCGAATCATGATATCCCCTTCACAACACGAATCATGATATCTCCTTCACAACCCGTATCATGATATCCCCTTCACAACCCAGAATCATGATATCCCCTTCACAACCCGAATCATGATATCCCCTTCACAACACGAATCATGATATATTCTTCACAACCCGTATCATGATATCCCCTTCACAACACGAATCATGATATCTCCTTCACAACACGAATCATGATATCTTCTTCACAACCCGAATCATGATATCCCCTTCACAACCCGAATCATGATATCCCCTTCACAACCCGAATCATGATATCCCCTTCACAACCCGAATCATGATATCTCCTTCACAACCCGAATCATGATATCCCCTTCACAACCCGAATCATGATATCCCCTTCACAACCCGAATCATGATATCCCCTTCACAACCCGAATCATGATATCCCCTTCACAACCCGAATCATGATATCCCCTTTCACAACCCGAATCATGATATCTCCTTCACAACACGAATCATGATATCTTCTTCACAACCCGAATCATGATATCTTCTTCACAACCCGAATCATGATATCTCCTTCACAACACGAATCATGATATCTTCTTCACAACCCGAATCATGATATACCCTTCACAACACGAATCATGATATCCCCTTCACAACCCGAATCATGATATCCCCTTCACAACCCGAATCATGATATCTCCTTCACAACCCGAATCATGAGATCTCCTTCACAACACATATCATGATATCTTCTTCACAACCCGAATCATGATATCCCCTTCACAACCCGAATCTTGATATCCCCTTCACAACCCGAATCATGATATCCCCTTCACAACCCGAATCATGATATCCCCTTCACAACCCGAATCATGATATCCCCTTCACAACCCGAATCATGATATCCCCTTCACAACCCGAATCATGATATCCCCTTCACAACCCAGAATCATGATATCTCCTTCACAACCCGAATCATGATATCCCCTTCACAACCCGTATCATGATATCCCCTTCACAACCCGAATCATGATATCTCCTTCACAACACATATCATGATATCTCCTTCACAACCCAGAATCATGATATCTCCTTCACAACCCAGAATCATGATATCTCCTTCACAACCCGAATCATGATATCCCCTTCACAACCCGTATCATGATATCCCCTTCACAACCCGAATCATGATATCCCCTTCACAACCCGAATCATGATATCCCCTTCACAACCCGAATCATGATATCCCCTTCACAACCCGAATCATGATATCCCCTTCACAACCCGAATCATGATATCCCCTTCACAACCCGTATCATGATATCCCCTTCACAACCCGAATCATGATATCTCCTTCACAACCCGAATCATGATATCCCCTTCACAACCCGTATCATGATATCCCCTTCACAACCCGAATCATGATATCCCCTTCACAACCCGAATCATGATATCCCCTTTACAACCCGAATCATGATATCCCCTTCACAACCCAGAATCATGATATCTCCTTCACAACCCGAATCATGATATCCCCTTCACAACCCGTATCATGATATCCCCTTCACAACCCGAATCATGATATCCCCTTCACAACCCGAATCATGATATCCCCTTCACAACCCGAATCATGATATCCCCTTCACAACCCAGAATCATGATATCTCCTTCACAACCCGAATCATGATATCCCCTTCACAACCCGAATCATGATATCCCCTTCACAACCTGAATCATGATATCCCTTTAACAACCCGAATCATGATATCCCCTTCACAACCTGAATCATGATATCCCCTTCATAACACGAATCATGATATCTTCTTCACAACCCGAATCATGATATCTCCTTCACAACACGAATCATGATATCCCCTTCACAACCCCAATCATGATATCCCCTTCACAACCCAGAATCATGATATCTCCTTCACAACCCGAATCATGATATCCCCTTCACAACCCGTCTCATGATATCTCCTTCACAACCCAGAATCATGATATCTCCTTCACAACCGGAATCATGATATCTCCTTCACAACCCAGAATCATGATATCCCCTTCACAACCCAGAATCATGATATCTCCTTCACAACCCAGAATCATGATATCCCCTTCACAACCCAGAATCATGATATCTCCTTCACAACCCGAATCATGATATCCCCTTCACAACCCAGAATCATGATATCTCCTTCACAACCCAGAATCATGATATCTCCTTCACAACCCGAATCATGATATCCCCTTCACAACCCGAATCATGATATCTACTTCACAACCCGAATCATGATATCCCCTTCACAACCCAGAATCATGATATCTCCTTCACAACCCGAATCATGATATCTCCTTCACAACCCAGAATCATGATATCCCCTTCACAACCCAGAATCATGATATCTCCTTCACAACCCGAATCATGATATCCCCTTCACAACCCGTATCATGATATCTCCTTCACAACCCAGAATCATGATATCTCCTTCACAACCCGAATCATGATATCCCCTTCACAACCCGTATCATGATATCTCATTCACAACCCAGAATCATGATATCTCCTTCACAACCCGAATCATGATATCCCCTTCACAACCTGTATCATGATATCCCCTTCACAACCCGAATCATGATATCCCCTTCACAACCCGAATCATGATATCCCTTCACAACCCGAATCATGATATCTCCTTCACAACCCGAATCATGATATCCCCTTCACAACCCGAATCATGATATCCCCTTCACAACCCGAATCATGATATCCCCTTCACAACCAGAATCATGATATCTCCTTCACAACCCGAATCATGATATCCCCTTCACAACCCGAATCATGATATCTTCTTCACAACCCGAATCATGATATCTCCTTCACAACACGAATCATGATATCTCCTTCACAATCCGTATCATGATATCCCCTTCACAACACGAATCATGATATCTTCTTCACAACCCGTATCATGATATCTCATTCACAACCCGAATCATGATATCCCCTTCACAACCCGTATCATGATATCTCATTCACAACCCGAATCATGATATCTCCTTCACAATCCGTATCATGATATCCCCTTCACAACACGAATCATGATATCTTCTTCACAACCCGAATCATGATATCCCCTTCACAACCCGAATCATGATATCCCCTTCACAACCCGAATCATGATATCCCCTTTCACAACTCGAATCATGATATCCCCTTCACAACCCGAATCATGATATCCCCTTCATAACCCAGAATCATGATATCCCCTTTCACAACCCGAATCATGATATCCCCTTTCACAACCCGAATCATGATATCCCCTTTCACAACCCGAATCATGATATCCCCTTTCACAACCCGAATCATGATATCCCCTTTCACAACCCGAATCATGATATCCCCTCCACAACCCGAATCATGATATCCCCTTCATAACCCAGAATCATGATATCCCCTTCACAACCCGAATCATGATATCCCCTTCACAACCCAAATCATGATATCCCCTTTCACAACCCGAATCATGATATCCCCTTCACAACCCGAATCATGATATCCCCTTTCACAACCCGAATCATGATATCCCCTTCACAACCCGAATCATGATATCCCCTTCACAACCCGAATCATTATATCCCCTTCACAACCCGAATCATGATATCTCCTTCACAACCCGAATCATGATATCCCCTTCACAACCCGAATCATGATATCTCCTTCACAACCCGAATCATTATATCCCCTTCACAACCCGAATCATGATATCTCCTTCACAACCCGAATCATTATATCCCCTTCACAACCCGAATCATGATATCTCCTTCACAACACGAATCATGATATCCCCTTCACAACCTGAATCATGATATCCCCTTCACAACCCGAATCATGATATCCCCTTCACAACCCGAATCATTATATCCCCTTCACAACCCGTATCATGATATCCCCTTCACAACCCAGAATCATGATATCTCCTTCACAACCCGAATCATTATATCCCCTTCACAACCCGAATCATGATATCTCCTTCACAACACGAATCATGATATCCCCTTCACAACCCGAACCATGATATCCCCTTCACAACCCGAATCATGATATCCCCTTCACAACCCGAATCATGATATCCCCTTCACAACCCGAATCATGATATCCCCTTTCACAACCCGAATCATGATATCCCCTTCATAACCCAGAATCATGATATCCCCTTCACAACCCGAATCATGATATCCCCTTCACAACCTGAATCATGATATCCCCTTCACAACCCGAATCATGATATCCCCTTCACAACCCGAATCATTATATCCCCTTCACAACCCGTATCATGATATCCCCTTCACAACCCAGAATCATGATATCTCCTTCACAACCCGAATCATGATATCCCCTTCACAACCCGAATCATGATATCCCCTTCACAACCCGAATCATGATATCTCCTTCACAACCCGAATCATGATATCTCCTTCACAACCCGAATCATGATATCTCCTTCACAACCCGAATCATGATATCTCCTTCACAACCCGAATCATGATATCCCCTTCACAACCCGAATCATGCTATCTCCTTCACAACCCGAATCATGATATCTCCTTCACAACCCGAATCATGATATCTCCTTCACAACCCGAATCATGATATCTCCTTCACAACCCGAATCATGATATCCCCTTCACAACCCGAATCATGCTATCCCCTTCACAACCCGAATCATGATATCCCCTTCACAACCCATATCATGATATCTCCTTCACAACCAGAATCATGATATCCCCTTCACAACCCGAATCATGATATCCCCTTCACAACCCGAATCATGATATCTCCTTCACAACCCGAATCATGATATCTCCTTCACAACCCGAATCATGATATCTCCTTCACAACCCGAATCATGATATCCCCTTCACAACCCGAATCATGATATCTCCTTCACAACCCGAATCATGATATCCCCTTCACAACCCGAATCATGATATCCCCTTCACAACCCATATCATGATATCTCCTTCACAACCAGAATCATGATATCCCCTTCACAACCCGAATCATGATATCCCCTTCACAACCCGAATCATGATATCTCCTTCACAACCCGAATCATGATATCTCCTTCACAACCCGAATCATGATATCCCCTTCACAACCCATATCATGATATCTCCTTCACAACCAGAATCATGATATCCCCTTCACAACCCGAATCATGATATCCCCTTCACAACCCGAATCATGATATCTCCTTCACAACCCGAATCATGATATCTCCTTCACAACCCGAATCATGATATCCCCTTCACAACCCATATCATGATATCTCCTTCACAACCAGAATCATGATATCCCCTTCACAACCCGAATCATGATATCCCCTTCACAACCCGAATCATGATATCTCCTTCACAACCCGAATCATGATATCCCCTTCACAACCCGAATCATGATATCTCCTTCACAACCCGAATCATGATATCCCCTTCACAACCCGAATCATGATATCTCCTTCACAACCCGAATCATGATATCTCCTTCACAACCCGAATCATGATATCCCCTTCACAACCCGAATCATGATATCTCCTTCACAACCCGAATCATGATATCCCCTTCACAACCCGAATCATGATATCCCCTTCACAACCCGAATCATGATATCCCCTTCACAACCCGAATCATGATATCTCCTTCACAACCCGAATCATGATATCTCCTTCACAACCCGAATCATGATATCTCCTTCACAACCCGAATCATGATATCCCCTTCACAACCCGAATCATGATATCTCCTTCACAACCCGAATCATGATATCTCCTTCACAACCCGAATCATGATATCCCCTTCACAACCCGAATCATGATATCCCCTTCACAACCCGAATCATGATATCTCCTTCACAACCCGAATCATGATATCTCCTTCACAACCCGAATCATGATATCTCCTTCACAACCCGAATCATGATATCCCCTTCACAACCCGAATCATGCTATCTCCTTCACAACCCGAATCATGATATCTCCTTCACAACCCGAATCATGATATCCCCTTCACAATCCGAATCATGCTATCCCCTTCACAACCCGAATCATGATATCCCCTTCACAACCCGAATCATGATATCTCCTTCACAACCCGAATCATGATATCTCCTTCACAACCCGAATCATGATATCCCCTTCACAACCCGAATCATGATATCTCCTTCACAACCCGAATCATGATATCTCCTTCACAACCCGAATCATGATATCCCCTTCACAACCCGAATCATGATATCTCCTTCACAACCCGAATCATGATATCTCCTTCACAACCCGAATCATGATATCCCCTTCACAACCCGAATCATGATATCCCCTTCACAACCCGAATCATGATATCCCCTTCACAACCCGAATCATGATATCTCCTTCACAACACGAATCATGATATCCCCTTCACAACCCGAATCATGATATCCCCTTCACAACCCGAATCATGATATCTCCTTCACAACCCGAATCATGATATCCCCTTCACAACCCGAATCATGATATCCCCTTCACAACCCGAATCATGATATCTCCTTCACAACCCGAATCATGATATCCCCTTCACAACCCGAATCATGATATCTCCTTCACAACACGAATCATGATATCCCCTTCACAACCCGAATCATGATATCCCCTTCACAACCCGAATCATGATATCTCCTTCACAACCCGAATCATGATATCTCCTTCACAACCCGAATCATGATATCCCCTTCACAACCCGAATCATGATATCCCCTTCACAACCCGAATCATGATATCCCCTTCACAACCCGAATCATGATATCCCCTTCACAACCCGAATCATGATATCCCCTTCACAACCCGAATCATGATATCTCCTTCACAACCCGAATCATGATATCCCCTTCACAACACGAATCATGATATCTCCTTCACAACCCGAATCATGATATCCCCTTCACAACCCGAATCATGATATCCCTTTAACAACCCGAATCATGATATCCCCTTCACAACACGAATCATAATATCTTCTTCACAACCCGAATCATGATATCTCCTTCACAACACGAATCATGATATCTTCTTCACAACCCGTATCATGATATCCCCTTCACAACCCAGAATCATGATATCCCCTTCACAACACGAATCATGATATCTTCTTCACAACCCGAATCATGATATCTCCTTCACAACACGAATCATGATATCTTCTTCACAACATGAATCATGATATCTTCTTCACAACCCGAATCATGATATCTCCTTCACAACCCGAATCATGATATCTCCTTCACAACACGAATCATGATATCCCCTTCACAACCCGAATCATGATATCCCCTTCACAACCCATATCATGATATCTCCTTCACAACACGAATCATGATATCCCCTTCACAACCCGTATCATGATATCCCCTTCACAACCCGAATCATGATATCCCCTTCACAACCCATATCATGATATCTCCTTCACAACCCGAATCATGATATCTCCTTCACAACCCGAATCATGATATCCCCTTCACAACCCGAATCATGATATCTCCTTCACAACCCGAATCATGATATCTCCTTCACAACCCGTATCATGATATCCCCTTCACAACCCGTATCATGATATCCCCTTCACAACCCGAATCATGATATCCCCTTCACAACCCATATCATGATATCTCCTTCACAACCCGAATCATGATATCCCCATCACAACCCAGAATCATGATATCCCCTTCACAACCCGAATCATGATATCCCCTTCACAACACGAATCATGATATCTCCTTCACAACCCATATCATGATATCCCCTTCACAACCCAGAATCATGATATCCCCTTCACAACCCGAATCATGATATCCCCTTCACAACACGAATCATGATATCTTCTTCACAACCCGTATCATGATATCCCCTTCACAACACGAATCATGATATCTCCTTCACAACACGAATCATGATATCTTCTTCACAACCCGAATCATGATATCCCCTTCACAACCCGAATCATGATATCCCCTTCACAACCCGAATCATGATATCTCCTTCACAACCCGAATCATGATATCCCCTTCACAACCCGAATCATGATATCCCCTTCACAACCCGAATCATGATATCCCCTTCACAACCCGAATCATGATATCCCCTTCACAACCCGAATCATGATATCCCCTTTCACAACCCGAATCATGATATCTCCTTCACAACACGAATCATGATATCTTCTTCACAACCCGAATCATGATATCTCCTTCACAACACGAATCATGATATCTTCTTCACAACCCGAATCATGATATCTCCTTCACAACACGAATCATGATATACCCTTCACAACCCGAATCATGATATCCCCTTCACAACCCGAATCATGATATCTCCTTCACAACCCGAATCATGAGATCTCCTTCACAACACATATCATGATATCTTCTTCACAACCCGAATCATGATATCCCCTTCACAACCCGAATCTTGATATCCCCTTCACAACCCGAATCATGATATCCCCTTCACAACCCGAATCATGATATCCCCTTCACAACCCAGAATCATGATATCTCCTTCACAACCCGAATCATGATATCCCCTTCACAACCCAGAATCATGATATCTCCTTCACAACCCGAATCATGATATCCCCTTCACAACCCAGAATCATGATATCTCCTTCACAACCCGAATCATGATATCCCCTTCACAACCCGAATCATGATATCCCCTTCACAACCCGAATCTTGATATCCCCTTCACAACCCGAATCATGATATCCCCTTCACAACCCGAATCATGATATCCCCTTCACAACCCGAATCATGATATCCCCTTCACAACCCGAATCATGATATCCCCTTCACAACCCGAATCATGATATCCCCTTCACAACCCAGAATCATGATATCTCCTTCACAACCCGAATCATGATATCCCCTTCACAACCCGTATCATGATATCCCCTTCACAACCCGAATCATGATATCTCCTTCACAACACATATCATGATATCTCCTTCACAACCCAGAATCATGATATCTCCTTCACAACCCAGAATCATGATATCTCCTTCACAACCCGAATCATGATATCCCCTTCACAACCCGTATCATGATATCCCCTTCACAACCCGAATCATGATATCCCCTTCACAACCCGAATCATGATATCCCCTTCACAACCCGAATCATGATATCCCCTTCACAACCCGAATCATGATATCCCCTTCACAACCCGAATCATGATATCCCCTTCACAACCCGTATCATGATATCCCCTTCACAACCCGAATCATGATATCTCCTTCACAACCCGAATCATGATATCCCCTTCACAACCCGTATCATGATATCCCCTTCACAACCCGAATCATGATATCCCCTTCACAACCCGAATCATGATATCCCCTTCACAACCCGAATCATGATATCCCCTTCACAACCCAGAATCATGATATCTCCTTCACAACCCGAATCATGATATCCCCTTCACAACCCGTATCATGATATCCCCTTCACAACCCGAATCATGATATCCCCTTCACAACCCGAATCATGATATCCCCTTCACAACCCGAATCATGATATCCCCTTCACAACCCAGAATCATGATATCTCCTTCACAACCCGAATCATGATATCCCCTTCACAACCCGAATCATGATATCCCCTTCACAACCTGAATCATGATATCCCTTTAACAACCCGAATCATGATATCCCCTTCACAACCTGAATCATGATATCCCCTTCATAACACGAATCATGATATCTTCTTCACAACCCGAATCATGATATCTCCTTCACAACACGAATCATGATATCCCCTTCACAACCCCAATCATGATATCCCCTTCACAACCCAGAATCATGATATCTCCTTCACAACCCGAATCATGATATCCCCTTCACAACCCGTATCATGATATCTCCTTCACAAGCCAGAATCATGATATCTCCTTCACAACCCGAATCATGATATCTCCTTCACAACCCAGAATCATGATATCCCCTTCACAACCCAGAATCATGATATCTCCTTCACAACCCAGAATCATGATATCCCCTTCACAACCCGAATCATGATATCTACTTCACAACCCGAATCATGATATCTACTTCACAACCCGAATCATGATATCCCCTTCACAACCCGAATCATGATATCTCCTTCACAACCCGAATCATGATATCCCCTTCACAACCCGAATCATGATATCCCCTTCACAACCAGAATCATGATATCTCCTTCACAACCAGAATCATGATATCTCCTTCACAACCAGAATCATGATATCCCCTTCACAACCCGAATCATGATATCTTCTTCACAACCCGAATCATGATATCCCCTTCACAACCCGAATCATGATATCCCCTTCACAACCCGTATCATGATATCTCCTTCACAACCCGAATCATGCTATCTCCTTCACAACCAGAATCATGATATCCCCTTCACAACCCGAATCATGATATCCCTTTCACAACCCGAATCATGATATCTTCTTCACAACCCGAATCATGATATCCCATTCCCAACCCGAATCATGATATCCCCTTCACAACCCATATCATGATATCTCCTTCACAACCGGAATCATAATATCTCCTTCACAACCCGAATCATGATATCCCCTTTCACAACCCGAATCATGATATCTTCTTCACAACCCGAATCATGATATCCCCTTCACAACCCGAATCATGATATCCCCTTCACAACCCGAATCATGATATCCCCTTCACAACCCGAATCATGATATCTTCTTCACAACCCGAATCATGATATCCCCTTCACAACCCAAATCATGATATCCCCTTCACAACCCAAATCATGATATCCCCTTCACAACCCATATCATGATATCTTCTTCACAACCCGAATCATGATATCTTCTTCACAACCCAAATCATGATATCCCCTTCACAACCCGAATCATGATATCTCCTTCACAACCCGAATCATGATATCCCCTTCACAACCCGTATCATGATATCTCCTTCACAACCCGTATCATGATATCCCCTTCACAACCCAGAATCATGATATCCCCTTCACAACCCGAATCATGATATCTCCTTCACAACCCGAATCATGATATCCCCTTCACAACCCGTATCATGATATCTCCTTCACAACCCGTATCATGATATCCCCTTCACAACCCAGAATCATGATATCCCCTTCACAACCCGAATCATGATATCCCCTTCACAACACGAATCATGATATCTTCTTCACAACCCGAATCATGATATCTCCTTTCACAACCCGAATCATGATATCCCCTTCACAACCCGAATTATGATATCCCCTTCACAACCCGAATCATGATATCCCCTTCACAACCCGAATCATGATATCCCCTTCACAACACGAATCATAATATCTTCTTCACAACCCGAATCATGATATCCCCTTCACAACACGAATCATGATATCCCCTTCACAACCCGAATCATGATATCTTCTTCACAACCCGAATCATGATATCCCCTTCACAACACGAATCATGATATCCCCTTCACAACCCGAATCATGATATCCCCTTCACAACCCGAATCATGATATCTTCTTCACAGCCCAAATCATATCCCCTTCAAAACTCAAATCATGACATCTCCTTCACAACCCGAATCATGATATCCCCTTTCACAACCCAGAATCATGATATCCCCTTCACAACCCGAATCATGATATCCCCTTCACAACACGAATCATAATATCTTCTTCACAACCCGAATCATGATATCCCCTTCACAACACGAATCATAATATCTTCTTCACAACCCGAATCATGATATCTCCTTCACAACACGAATCATGATATCTTCTTCACAACCCGTATCATGATATCCCCTTCACAACCCAGAATCATGATATCTTCTTCACAACATGAATCATGATATCTTCTTCACAACCCGAATCATGATATCTCCTTCACAACCCGAATCATGATATCCCCTTCACAACCCGAATCATGCTATCTCCTTCACAACCCGAATCATGATATCTTCTTCACAACCCGAATCATGATATCTCCTTCACAACACGAATCATGATATCTTCTTCACAACCCGAATCATGATATCTCCTTCACAACACGAATCATGATATCTTCTTCACAACATGAATCATGATATCTTCTTCACAACCCGAATCATGATATCTCCTTCACAACCCGAATCATGATATCTCCTTCACAACACGAATCATGATATCTCCTTCACAACACGAATCATGATATCTTCTTCACAACCCGAATCATGATATCTCCTTCACAACCCGAATCATGATATCTCCTTCACAACACGAATCATGATATCTTCTTCACAACCCGTATCATGATATCCCCTTCACAACCCGAATCATGATATCCCCTTCACAACCCGTATCATGATATCCCCTTCACAACCCGAATCATGATATCCCCTTCACAACCCGTATCATGATATCCCCTTCACAACCCAGAATCATGATATCCCCTTCACAACACGAATCCTGATATCTTCTTCACAACCCGAATCATGATATCTCCTTCACAACACGAATCATGATATCCCCTTCACAACCCGTATCATGATATCCCCTTCACAACCCGAATCATGATATCCCCTTCACAACCCATATCATGATATCTCCTTCACAACCCGAATCATGATATCTCCTTCACAACCCGAATCATGATATCCCCTTCACAACCCGAATCATGATATCTCCTTCACAACCCGAATCATGATATCTCCTTCACAACCCGTATCATGATATCCCCTTCACAACCCGTATCATGATATCCCCTTCACAACCCGAATCATGATATCCCCTTCACAACCCATATCATGATATCTCCTTCACAACCCGAATCATGATATCCCCTTCACAACCCAGAATCATGATATCCCCTTCACAACCCGAATCATGATATCCCCTTCACAACACGAATCATGATATCTCCTTCACAACCCGTATCATGATATCCCCTTCACAACCCAGAATCATGATATCCCCTTCACAACCCGAATCATGATATCCCCTTCACAACACGAATCATGATATATTCTTCACAACCCGTATCATGATATCCCCTTCACAACACGAATCATGATATCTCCTTCACAACACGAATCATGATATCTTCTTCACAACCCGAATCATGATATCCCCTTCACAACCCGAATCATGATATCCCCTTCACAACCCGAATCATGATATCCCCTTCACAACCCGAATCATGATATCTCCTTCACAACCCGAATCATGATATCCCCTTCACAACCCGAATCATGATATCCCCTTCACAACCCGAATCATGATATCCCCTTCACAACCCGAATCATGATATCCCCTTCACAACCCGAATCATGATATCCCCTTTCACAACCCGAATCATGATATCTCCTTCACAACATGAATCATGATATCTTCTTCACAACCCGAATCATGATATCTCCTTCACAACACGAATCATGATATCTTCTTCACAACCCGAATCATGATATCTCCTTCACAACACGAATCATGATATACCCTTCACAACCCGAATCATGATATCCCCTTCACAACCCGAATCATGATATCTCCTTCACAACCCGAATCATGAGATCTCCTTCACAACACATATCATGATATCTTCTTCACAACCCGAATCATGATATCCCCTTCACAACCCGAATCTTGATATCCCCTTCACAACCCGAATCATGATATCCCCTTCACAACCCGAATCATGATATCCCCTTCACAACCCGAATCATGATATCCCCTTCACAACCCGAATCATGATATCCCCTTCACAACCCGAATCATGATATCCCCTTCACAACCCAGAATCATGATATCTCCTTCACAACCCGAATCATGATATCCCCTTCACAACCCGTATCATGATATCCCCTTCACAACCCGAATCATGATATCTCCTTCACAACACATATCATGATATCTCCTTCACAACCCAGAATCATGATATCTCCTTCACAACCCAGAATCATGATATCTCCTTCACAACCCGAATCATGATATCCCCTTCACAACCCGTATCATGATATCCCCTTCACAACCCGAATCATGATATCCCCTTCACAACCCGAATCATGATATCCCCTTCACAACCCGAATCATGATATCCCCTTCACAACCCGAATCATGATATCCCCTTCACAACCCGAATCATGATATCCCCTTCACAACCCGTATCATGATATCCCCTTCACAACCCGAATCATGATATCTCCTTCACAACCCGAATCATGATATCCCCTTCACAACCCGTATCATGATATCCCCTTCACAACCCGAATCATGATATCCCCTTCACAACCCGAATCATGATATCCCCTTTACAACCCGAATCATGATATCCCCTTCACAACCCAGAATCATGATATCTCCTTCACAACCCGAATCATGATATCCCCTTCACAACCCGTATCATGATATCCCCTTCACAACCCGAATCATGATATCCCCTTCACAACCCGAATCATGATATCCCCTTCACAACCCGAATCATGATATCCCCTTCACAACCCAGAATCATGATATCTCCTTCACAACCCGAATCATGATATCCCCTTCACAACCCGAATCATGATATCCCCTTCACAACCTGAATCATGATATCCCTTTAACAACCCGAATCATGATATCCCCTTCACAACCTGAATCATGATATCCCCTTCATAACACGAATCATGATATCTTCTTCACAACCCGAATCATGATATCTCCTTCACAACACGAATCATGATATCCCCTTCACAACCCCAATCATGATATCCCCTTCACAACCCAGAATCATGATATCTCCTTCACAACCCGAATCATGATATCCCCTTCACAACCCGTCTCATGATATCTCCTTCACAACCCAGAATCATGATATCTCCTTCACAACCGGAATCATGATATCTCCTTCACAACCCAGAATCATGATATCCCCTTCACAACCCAGAATCATGATATCTCCTTCACAACCCAGAATCATGATATCCCCTTCACAACCCAGAATCATGATATCTCCTTCACAACCCGAATCATGATATCCCCTTCACAACCCAGAATCATGATATCTCCTTCACAACCCAGAATCATGATATCTCCTTCACAACCCGAATCATGATATCCCCTTCACAAACCGAATCATGATATCTACTTCACAACCCGAATCATGATATCCCCTTCACAACCCAGAATCATGATATCTCCTTCACAACCCGAATCATGATATCTCCTTCACAACCCAGAATCATGATATCCCCTTCACAACCCAGAATCATGATATCTCCTTCACAACCCGAATCATGATATCCCCTTCACAACCCGTATCATGATATCTCCTTCACAACCCAGAATCATGATATCTCCTTCACAACCCGAATCATGATATCCCCTTCACAACCCGTATCATGATATCTCATTCACAACCCAGAATCATGATATCTCCTTCACAACCCGAATCATGATATCCCCTTCACAACCTGTATCATGATATCCCCTTCACAACCCGAATCATGATATCCCCTTCACAACCCGAATCATGATATCCCTTCACAACCCGAATCATGATATCTCCTTAACAACCCGAATCATGATATCCCCTTCACAACCCGAATCATGATATCCCCTTCACAACCCGAATCATGATATCCCCTTCACAACCAGAATCATGATATCTCCTTCACAACCCGAATCATGATATCCCCTTCACAACCCGAATCATGATATCTTCTTCACAACCCGAATCATGATATCTCCTTCACAACACGAATCATGATATCTCCTTCACAATCCGTATCATGATATCCCCTTCACAACACGAATCATGATATCTTCTTCACAACCCGTATCATGATATCTCATTCACAACCCGAATCATGATATCCCCTTCACAACCCGTATCATGATATCTCATTCACAACCCGAATCATGATATCTCCTTCACAATCCGTATCATGATATCCCCTTCACAACACGAATCATGATATCTTCTTCACAACCCGAATCATGATATCCCCTTCACAACCCGAATCATGATATCCCCTTCACAACCCGAATCATGATATCCCCTTTCACAACTCGAATCATGATATCCCCTTCACAACCCGAATCATGATATCCCCTTCATAACCCAGAATCATGATATCCCCTTTCACAACCCGAATCATGATATCCCCTTTCACAACCCGAATCATGATATCCCCTTTCACAACCCGAATCATGATATCCCCTTTCACAACCCGAATCATGATATCCCCTTTCACAACCCGAATCATGATATCCCCTCCACAACCCGAATCATGATATCCCCTTCATAACCCAGAATCATGATATCCCCTTCACAACCCGAATCATGATATCCCCTTCACAACCCAAATCATGATATCCCCTTTCACAACCCGAATCATGATATCCCCTTCACAACCCGAATCATGATATCCCGTTTCACAACCCGAATCATGATATCCCCTTCACAACCCGAATCATGATATCCCCTTCACAACCCGAATCATTATATCCCCTTCACAACCCGAATCATGATATCTCCTTCACAACCCGAATCATGATATCCCCTTCACAACCCGAATCATGATATCTCCTTCACAACCCGAATCATTATATCCCCTTCACAACCCGAATCATGATATCTCCTTCACAACCCGAATCATTATATCCCCTTCACAACCCGAATCATGATATCTCCTTCACAACACGAATCATGATATCCCCTTCACAACCCGAATCATGATATCCCCTTCACAACCCGAATCATGATATCCCCTTCACAACCCGAATCATGATATCCCCTTCACAACCCGAATCATGATATCTCCTTCACAACCCGAGTCATTATATCCCCTTCACAACCCGAATCATGATATCTCCTTCACAACACGAATCATGATATCCCCTTCACAACCCGAACCATGATATCCCCTTCACAACCCGAATCATGATATCCCCTTCACAACCCGAATCATGATATCCCCTTCACAACCCGAATCATGATATCCCCTTTCACAACCCGAATCATGATATCCCCTTCATAACCCAGAATCATGATATCCCCTTCACAACCCGAATCATGATATCCCCTTCACAACCTGAATCATGATATCCCCTTCACAACCCGAATCATGATATCCCCTTCACAACCCGAATCATTATATCCCCTTCACAACCCGTATCATGATATCCCCTTCACAACCCAGAATCATGATATCTCCTTCACAACCCGAATCATGATATCCCCTTCACAACCCGAATCATGATATCCCCTTCACAACCCGAATCATGATATCTCCTTCACAACCCGAATCATGATATCTCCTTCACAACCCGAATCATGATATCTCCTTCACAACCCGAATCATGATATCTCCTTCACAACCCGAATCATGATATCCCCTTCACAACCCGAATCATGCTATCTCCTTCACAACCCGAATCATGATATCTCCTTCACAACCCGAATCATGATATCTCCTTCACAACCCGAATCATGATATCTCCTTCACAACCCGAATCATGATATCCCCTTCACAACCCGAATCATGCTATCCCCTTCACAACCCGAATCATGATATCCCCTTCACAACCCATATCATGATATCTCCTTCACAACCAGAATCATGATATCCCCTTCACAACCCGAATCATGATATCCCCTTCACAACCCGAATCATGATATCTCCTTCACAACCCGAATCATGATATCTCCTTCACAACCCGAATCATGATATCTCCTTCACAACCCGAATCATGATATCCCCTTCACAACCCGAATCATGATATCTCCTTCACAACCCGAATCATGATATCCCCTTCACAACCCGAATCATGATATCCCCTTCACAACCCATATCATGATATCTCCTTCACAACCAGAATCATGATATCCCCTTCACAACCCGAATCATGATATCCCCTTCACAACCCGAATCATGATATCTCCTTCACAACCCGAATCATGATATCTCCTTCACAACCCGAATCATGATATCCCCTTCACAACCCATATCATGATATCCCCTTCACAACCCGAATCATGATATCCCGTTTCACAACCCGAATCATGATATCCCCTTCACAACCCGAATCATGATATCCCCTTCACAACCCGAATCATTATATCCCCTTCACAACCCGAATCATGATATCTCCTTCACAACCCGAATCATGATATCCCCTTCACAACCCGAATCATGATATCTCCTTCACAACCCGAATCATTATATCCCCTTCACAACCCGAATCATGATATCTCCTTCACAACCCGAATCATTATATCCCCTTCACAACCCGAATCATGATATCTCCTTCACAACACGAATCATGATATCCCCTTCACAACCCGAATCATGATATCCCCTTCACAACCCGAATCATGATATCCCCTTCACAACCCGAATCATGATATCCCCTTCACAACCCGAATCATGATATCTCCTTCACAACCCGAATCATTATATCCCCTTCACAACCCGAATCATGATATCTCCTTCACAACACGAATCATGATATCCCCTTCACAACCCGAACCATGATATCCCCTTCACAACCCGAATCATGATATCCCCTTCACAACCCGAATCATGATATCCCCTTCACAACCCGAATCATGATATCCCCTTTCACAACCCGAATCATGATATCCCCTTCATAACCCAGAATCATGATATCCCCTTCACAACCCGAATCATGATATCCCCTTCACAACCTGAATCATGATATCCCCTTCACAACCCGAATCATGATATCCCCTTCACAACCCGAATCATTATATCCCCTTCACAACCCGTATCATGATATCCCCTTCACAACCCAGAATCATGATATCTCCTTCACAACCCGAATCATGATATCCCCTTCACAACCCGAATCATGATATCCCCTTCACAACCCGAATCATGATATCTCCTTCACAACCCGAATCATGATATCTCCTTCACAACCCGAATCATGATATCTCCTTCACAACCCGAATCATGATATCTCCTTCACAACCCGAATCATGATATCCCCTTCACAACCCGAATCATGCTATCTCCTTCACAACCCGAATCATGATATCTCCTTCACAACCCGAATCATGATATCTCCTTCACAACCCGAATCATGATATCTCCTTCACAACCCGAATCATGATATCCCCTTCACAACCCGAATCATGCTATCCCCTTCACAACCCGAATCATGATATCCCCTTCACAACCCATATCATGATATCTCCTTCACAACCAGAATCATGATATCCCCTTCACAACCCGAATCATGATATCCCCTTCACAACCCGAATCATGATATCTCCTTCACAACCCGAATCATGATATCTCCTTCACAACCCGAATCATGATATCTCCTTCACAACCCGAATCATGATATCCCCTTCACAACCCGAATCATGATATCTCCTTCACAACCCGAATCATGATATCCCCTTCACAACCCGAATCATGATATCCCCTTCACAACCCATATCATGATATCTCCTTCACAACCAGAATCATGATATCCCCTTCACAACCCGAATCATGATATCCCCTTCACAACCCGAATCATGATATCTCCTTCACAACCCGAATCATGATATCTCCTTCACAACCCGAATCATGATATCCCCTTCACAACCCATATCATGATATCTCCTTCACAACCAGAATCATGATATCCCCTTCACAACCCGAATCATGATATCCCCTTCACAACCCGAATCATGATATCTCCTTCACAACCCGAATCATGATATCTCCTTCACAACCCGAATCATGATATCCCCTTCACAACCCATATCATGATATCTCCTTCACAACCAGAATCATGATATCCCCTTCACAACCCGAATCATGATATCCCCTTCACAACCCGAATCATGATATCTCCTTCACAACCCGAATCATGATATCCCCTTCACAACCCGAATCATGATATCTCCTTCACAACCCGAATCATGATATCCCCTTCACAACCCGAATCATGATATCTCCTTCACAACCCGAATCATGATATCTCCTTCACAACCCGAATCATGATATCCCCTTCACAACCCGAATCATGATATCTCCTTCACAACCCGAATCATGATATCCCCTTCACAACCCGAATCATGATATCCCCTTCACAACCCGAATCATGATATCCCCTTCACAACCCGAATCATGATATCTCCTTCACAACCCGAATCATGATATCTCCTTCACAACCCGAATCATGATATCTCCTTCACAACCCGAATCATGATATCCCCTTCACAACCCGAATCAT
The DNA here is from genome assembly GCF_964187855.1 of Myxine glutinosa. Lineage (NCBI taxonomy): Eukaryota > Metazoa > Chordata > Myxini > Myxiniformes > Myxinidae > Myxine > Myxine glutinosa. The sequence goes on from NC_136269.1 coordinate 9,799,192, forward strand.
GATATCTCCTTCACAACCCGAATCATGATATCTCCTTCACAACCCGAATCATGATATCCCCTTCACAACCCGAATCATGATATCCCCTTCACAACCCGAATCATGATATCTCCTTCACAACCCGAATCATGATATCTCCTTCACAACCCGAATCATGATATCTCCTTCACAACCCGAATCATGATATCCCCTTCACAACCCGAATCATGCTATCTCCTTCACAACCCGAATCATGATATCTCCTTCACAACCCGAATCATGATATCCCCTTCACAACCCGAATCATGCTATCCCCTTCACAACCCGAATCATGATATCCCCTTCACAACCCGAATCATGATATCTCCTTCACAACCCGAATCATGATATCTCCTTCACAACCCGAATCATGATATCCCCTTCACAACCCGAATCATGATATCTCCTTCACAACCCGAATCATGATATCTCCTTCACAACCCGAATCATGATATCCCCTTCACAACCCGAATCATGATATCTCCTTCACAACCCGAATCATGATATCTCCTTCACAACCCGAATCATGATATCCCCTTCACAACCCGAATCATGATATCCCCTTCACAACCCGAATCATGATATCCCCTTCACAACCCGAATCATGATATCTCCTTCACAACACGAATCATGATATCCCCTTCACAACCCGAATCATGATATCCCCTTCACAACCCGAATCATGATATCTCCTTCACAACCCGAATCATGATATCCCCTTCACAACCCGAATCATGATATCCCCTTCACAACCCGAATCATGATATCTCCTTCACAACCCGAATCATGATATCCCCTTCACAACCCGAATCATGATATCTCCTTCACAACACGAATCATGATATCCCCTTCACAACCCGAATCATGATATCCCCTTCACAACCCGAATCATGATATCTCCTTCACAACCCGAATCATGATATCTCCTTCACAACCCGAATCATGATATCCCCTTCACAACCCGAATCATGATATCCCCTTCACAACCCGAATCATGATATCCCCTTCACAACCCGAATCATGATATCCCCTTCACAACCCGAATCATGATATCCCCTTCACAACCCGAATCATGATATCTCCTTCACAACCCGAATCATGATATCCCCTTCACAACACGAATCATGATATCTCCTTCACAACCCGAATCATGATATCCCCTTCACAACCCGAATCATGATATCCCTTTAACAACCCGAATCATGATATCCCCTTCACAACCCGAATCATGATATCTTCTTCACAATCCTTCTGTCATGCGTATTTTAGATTATCCTAAATATGATTCAGGATTCAGCATTTGCAAACCCAAACTAAAACTAAAGTAAATCCTACAATTCCAAATGAACTTACAGTATTTGAATTTTTGATAATATATTTTTGTTTATCACATTTTAACATATTTTTAACATACATTTTAAAAACATATTTAACATATTTTTGGTACATTGTATACCATAAAGGGCCTGGGAGGATGGGCGAGGCCTAAAGGTCCACATACTCCCCTCTGGGAGGATGGGCGAGACCTAACGGTACACATACTCCCCTCTGGGAGGTTGGGCGAGACCTAAGGGTACACATACTCCCCTCTGGGAGGTTGGGCGAGACCTAAAGGTCCACATACTCCCCTCTGGGAGGATGGGCGAGACCTAACGGTACACATACTCCCCTCTGGGAGGTTGGGCGAGACCTAACGGTACACATACTCCCCTCTGGGAGGTTGGGCGAGACCTAAAGGTCCACATACTCCCCTCTGGGAGGTTGGGCGAGACCTAAAGGTCCACATACTCCCCTCTGGGAGGTTGGGCGAGACCTAAAGGTCCACATACTCCCCTCTGGGAGGTTGGGCGAGACCTAAAGGTACACATACTCCCCTCTGGGAGGTTGGGTGAGACCTAAAGGTACACATACTTATCTCTAAGCTGAATCTCGACTCAGCCATAAAGTGTCAGCCATAAAGTGTCAGCCAGGTGTTTCACAGGTAGGGTGATTGTGTGTCTATCTGCTGGTGTTAACTGTTGGACATTAAAGCCCCAAGAGTAGGCGAGCTATCACCGGCATCCTGAACCAATTAACACCTCCTTTTCTGAAGTGGCAACCCGGCTATGATTGTAGGCCAGTAACTCGCTTGGCAGCACCACCGATCTCAATGGACCATGGTACCTGATAAATGATGATGATGACGTCACCATAAAGAGATATTACATCTACAAGTGTACATTGTTATTGTGTTATAGTTCTTGTCTTACGGTTAAGGTGGCTGGCTTGAGATCTTAGGGTCTTGAGTTCGAGGCCCTGTCGTGACGTTGAATGAACACCAGGTGGGTTCAGTGAGCCTATTATATCATTCCAGGGTCGGCAGAATGAGTACCGTACCAGGTTACTGGTAACAGGGGGCACTGCATCAGCGGCACAGCTGTGCTTCCATAAATGATGCAAGCAGCAGTCACAAGCTACAAACGAAACACCAACTTCCTGTTTTTATTTAATATTGAGGAATGTTATCCCGAATGCTATTGCAGGCCTTGAGTTGAGGCCTCTTGTCAGGGCATCTGAGTCCCACATCAATATCCGACGGTTATAGGCCTACCTGAGCCATCGGTAAACCTGACGGTTATCGGCCTACCTGCGCCATCGGTAAACCTGACGGTTATAGGCCGACCTGAGCCATCGGTAAACCTGACGGTTATACCTGGGCAATCGGTGAACCTGACGGTTATACCTGGGCCATGGGTAAACCTGACGGTCATACCTGGGCCATGGGTAAATCTGACTGTTATACCTGAGCCATCGGTAAACTTGACGGTCATACCTGGGCCATCGGTGAACCTGACGGTTATACCTGGGACATGGGTAAACCTGACGGTCATACCTGGGCCGTGGGTAAACCTGACGGTCATACCTGGGCCATGGGTAAATCTGACGGTTATACCTGAGCCATCGGTGAACCTGACGGTCATACCTAGGCCATGGGTAAACCCGACGGTTATACCTGAGCCTTGGGTAAACCTGCAAATGGCTTCTCTTGCTGTGGAGTTCTGACCGAGTGTGTCCTTGCGAATGCTTCAATTAACGCGAATTGCTTCATCCTGGTGCACACCAACTATGTCACGAATTGCTTCATCCTGGTGCACACCAACTATGTCACGAACTGCTTCATCCTGGTCCACATCAACTATGTCACGAACGGCTTCATCCTGGTGCACACCAACTATGTCACGAACTGCTTCATCCTGGTCCACACCAACTATGTCACGAACTGCTTCACACTGGTCCACACCAACTATGTCACGAACTGCTTCATCCTTGTCCACCTCAACTATGTCACGAACGGCTTCATCCTGGTCCACACCAACTATGTCACGGAATGCTTCATCCTTGTCCACCTCAACTATGTCACGAACGGCTTCATCCTGGTCCACACCAACTATGTCACGGAATGCTTCATCCTGGTGCAGACCAACTATGTCACGAACTGCTTCATCCTGGTCCACACCAACTATGTCACGAACTGCTTCATCCTGGTGCACACAAACTATGTCACGAACTGCTTCATCCTGGTGCACACCAACTGTGTCACGAACTGCTTCACACTGGTGCACACCAACTATGTCACGAACTGCTTCATCCTGGTGCACACAAACTATGTCACGAACTGCTTCATCCTGGTGCACACCAACTATGTCATGAACTGCTTCATCCTGGTGCACACAAACTATGTCACGAACTGCTTCATCCTGGTGCACACCAACTATCTCACGAACTGCTTCATCCTGGTCCACACCAACTATGTCACGAACTGCTTCATCCTGGTGCACACAAACTATGTCACGAACTGCTTCATCCTGGTGCACACCAACTATGTCACGAACTGCTTCATCCTGGTCCACACCAACTATGTCACGAATTGCTTCATCCTGGTGCACACCAACTATGTCACGAACTGCTTCATCCTGGTCCACACCAACTATGTCACGAACTGCTTCATCCTGGTGCACACAAACTATGTCACGAACTGCTTCATCCTGGTGCACACCAACTATGTCACGAACGGCTTCATCCTGGTGCACGCCAACTATGTCACGAATTGCTTCATCCTGGTGCACACCAACTATGTCACGAACTGCTTCATCCTGGTCCACACCAACTATGTCATGAACTGCTTCATCCTGGTGCACACCAACTATGTCACGAACTGCTTCATCCTGGTGCACACCAACTATGTCACGAACTGCTTCATCCTGGTCAACACCAACTCTGTCACGAA
>NC_136269.1:9808476-9893476 GCF_964187855.1 Myxine glutinosa
AATTTTTGATTTTTTTTTCTTTATTAAATATCACTCAGTGCATTTCCTTCATGTTTTTTTCCTTTTCTCTTCAAACTATTGAAGATATATTTTGAAATTTTTGATTTTTTTTTCTTTATTAAATATTACTCAATGGGTTTCCTTCATCTTTTTCCTTTTCTCTTCAAACTATTGAAGATATTTTTTGAAATTTTTGATTTTTTAAAAATTAAATATCACTCAATGCATTTCCATCATGTTTTTTTCCTTTTATCTTCAAACTATTGAAGATATTTTTTGAAATTTTTGATTTTTTTTTTCTTTATTAAAAATTACTCAATGGATTTCCTTCATCTTTTTTCTTTTCTCTTCAAACTATTGAAGATATTTTTTGAAATTTTGATTTTTTTTCTCTTTATTAAATATTACTCAATGGATTTCCTTCATCTTTTTTCTTTTCTCTTCAAACTATTGAAGATATTTTTTGAAATTTTTGATTTAAAAAAAAATTAAATATCACAATGCATTTTCATCATGTTTTTTTCCTTTTCTCTTCAAACTATTGAAGATATTGTTACGGACGCGGTTAAAGGATGTTATTTTACCGAGCGGTGGTATTACCGCGACCGAACAGTTATTCCCCGACTAGAACCCGATTCCACCCAAACGTTGGCCGTATCGCACCGCGGCTGCTCAATATGGAAAACTCTAAAGCGACCGAATACAAAGAGGAAGAAGACATACAGAAGGGTAATTGGATTTATTATTTACACATATAAGCAGGAAGAAAGCAATCACGTTTATTTACAGAAGATATTAGATACACAGTGCAACGCTAGCTTACCTACAGTCTTAATTAACCCAGGGACAGAACAAACAAGGACAGACTCACGCGGGGAATGATGATAGGACTGGCGGGAGATGGATGGCTGGCGGGATAGGGAGGTCCAACTGGTCCTGCAACCGATCGACTCGTTGGGCAGCTGCCGCTCCTTCGCGGCCCTGCTCCAAACTGCCGTCCAGGCCTCACGCTGCTGTGGCTGCAGTTTCGGTGGCTCCAGCTGCAGTAAGTGCAGTTTCGGTGGCTCGAGCTGCAGTAAATGCAGTTTCGGTGGCTCGAGCTGCAGCTCAACTCTGGACTTCTCTCGGACTCAACTCAAAGCGCCTCTCTTGGACTCAACCGCTTGGACTTCCTCTCATCTCTCTGTAAAAGCTCATCTCTTCGGGAAACGCCCTAGCTGCGGGTTATATAGGCCCCGCCCCTCAACCTTCGCGAACCTCCTCGATGTTTCTCTCCACACCCTCTCCAAGTCCAACCCCTTGTTTGTGGTTGGTTGAGTGGGGATGACTCACTCCTCCCCTCTATGACGAGGTGGGGACCCGCCTTTCTTCCCCAACCCTGCCTCGTGGCCAATGGCGGCAATTGTTGGTTGGCAATGCGAATGGCAATTGACGAAAAGGGGGAATGGAAGTTTTGGGAGTGGGAATGAAGGGAATCTATTTCTTTCACTGGTGCAATGGAGTATTTCAATTAATGGGAGACACAGCCTTACCCTAAAACACATAATAAGATATAAGCTATCGAACAGGGGTATTCTATGATTAGCTGTGGTGTGGATGCTTTATGGACTAATTATGGGACGCCCTTTGACCTTTACACAGCTCCGGAGGCAGGAGGTGCAGAATAATAATAACAATAATAATAAAACACACAATCAAAAAAAATACAGTCCTCATATCCGCAACACTGCACCCTCCTCCTCTTAGGCACGTCCCGGGCCTACAACTTTTATTTAGTGTGACACGCAGGTGTAGTTCCCTCTACTTTTAACCTGACCCTGAGTGCGACAGTTTTAAAACATAAATAAATGTGTCCCGCTGCTCCATTGCACCCTGCCTAACTGACTTACGCCCACAGTTAACCGAATTGCGGAATGGTCTTCAAACTATACATTGACGGTGGGGAGCATTATTTACAATGACTCTGCTTTTATTTACAAAACTAACCCAGGACCTGTAATTGTTCTTTCTGGGGGGGAGACAGTCTGCTCTGCATCAATGCACCATGAAAGCACCTATAACGCACCAACACACCCTCAAGCACCAATCGGTGCAGTCACCACAGTTCATCAGTGTTCAATGCATGTTCAATAAAAATAAAATCAACAACCCCTAACCCTGTAGGTGGTCTCTTGCTCTTCGGCTCCCTCTGCTGGCTATTATTATTTTCCTGGTGTTGTCATCTTCCCTTGCTGGCGGCCTATTTGCAATAAAAGAATGCACCTAATGTGTCCTTTTTATTTTCTTTATTTATGGCCCACATGGCTGACTACGTGTGGTTCACCTGTGGGGCATCGGTGCCCTGTGGCCAAGGTCCGCCAGCAAGATTTCGGGCCCTCATGGCCGGTTCCAGCAGAGGGGCCATGCCCCAACCCATGGGGTCCATCAGTGGTGCTCGGACACAGGCATGTGGTCCATAATGTGGTGCATCGATGCAGACAGCTGGTTCTGGGAATTCTGGGCGCACAATGGAGGACTCACGCACGCTCCCCTCGGCGCCCAATGGCGCACAGGTAATGTGGGAGACAAAAGAGACAAATGAGTGAGGGGTAAGGTCACAAGGGTACACATCAATAAGGCAATGCAAGGCGAAATGCGTACGGAGGGCGAAGTGAGAAAGCTCGTCCCTACCGTACGTCACCCCCCCCTGTCACCTACCCTACCCTTGCCCTTACCCCATATGTACAAAATCTACACATTTACAAATTCGTCACTACTGTCACGTCTTCCCCATATTTCCCTTAGACCAAATTCGTCACCACAATCCCACTATCCAAAATTTGCCATCATCAATTCATCATCAATCCTCATAAGGAGGAAGAGATGGAACACAAAGCACAATGTCACACCCACGTCATGATGCGTCTCACAATCCAAAACATTTGCATCAAAAATAATTAAACATGGCATGGTGCGGAGTACCTGTCACCTCAGGTGAGTGGATGCAGATGGTGCGAGGAGATCCTTCTTCCTAACTATCCTCTAAATGACTTTAACACACTTTACACTACCCGGGGCCTTTCCCTGCCAATCCATTGGCCAACTTACACTATGGGTTCTAAAAACCAATTCCCATTGACCAAACTGTGGTGCTTCTCAATTTGGGGTCTCACTCCCCCGATTCATCTCCCGGTGCTCTCGCACAATTTCTGGGCTGCGACGTCTAGCTCTCCCAACAGGTCTACCCACCTGCACACCTCCACCACTGCAGTTGCCTCCCGAGCTTACCTGCTCCTCACCCTAACCTATCTAACTGGGGAAGGCCCCTCCTGGCTCTGTCACCCCTTGGTGCCCTCTGGCACTGGGCTACCCGGGTCCGTCCTCCGGATCCTCGGGCCCCATCCACAACTACCGGCTCCCAGAGCCCACCTGCGGCCTCACCTGGCCGACATCCTCACAGTGGTGGAGTGCCCAAACCAACTACACACACTAACAGGCTACACGCCCAGCCATTTCCACAACACTAATGCACCCATCCAAATACCATTTTTTCACCTCGCACCACAGATGCCAATATCCAACCACAATTTACCTGTACCCTCTACCTAACACTTACACTACCCGCCCCGGGTATCCGTGATGGGGGTCCACTCTTCCCCCATTCACACCTTCGCACCATCCACTCCACTCCACAATTTTCCATCCTACTCACTCCACGACCATCCATTCCAATACTCCAGATATTCCACACTACCATTTATTCCATACACCTGTTCCTCATACCTGTTGTTGCACACCTGTGCACTCACACCTGGTCAATCACACCTGTTCACAATACACTTCTATACACCTCCAACACTCACACGGCATCATCTCATCTAACTACTCCCCTCTGAAACTTGCGCATCCCAGTCGCCCCTTTAAACTATTGCGCTCCCTCATCATTATAATCCACACTAATCTACCTGCGTCCCCACTACAGGTATCCTTGTCACTAACTAATCTTAACGTTGCCTAATGTCATCTTCTAGGGCCCTACACACAATATCCTAACCCACCCGGGCTAGTTTTCACTGCCATACACCCCATAATCTAGTGCTCCTTTGCCCCCCCCTGTGAGGGATGGTGGATTGGCCATCCCTTCACATGGGGCATCTCTTACTGTAAATTTTGCTCGTCCAAATCCAACAAATCAAAAATTTTCTATTTACTGCCAATTCTATTCACTTCATCAAATTTTGCCTTTTTCTAATTTTGGGTCCAAAACACTAACCTCATCACCCGTCTACTTATTCGATCCTCTCGGTGCGCCAATTCACGTCTACAGCCCGGCTTCGTACAGCCGAGCAATGAATGCGGGTTGTTTGGTGCCGGCGGCTGGATGCGTCCAGCACTCGGTGCAGGGAAGGACGCTTACCCGGGCCGAGATCCCACGCACCACCTCGGCGTGGAGCCATCCAATTGCCCGATCTCGACCTGCCGGAACGCCTTAACAAAAAGGGGTCGCCATGACGACCCTCCCTATCGGGCTGCCCGCTCCGCTTAATGGAGCACGGACGCGGCCGTTCAAAGCGAGGCCCAGCGTGGATCGCGTACGGCGGTCCTTTCGGACCCGCCGCGGTTCGGATCCCCGCTGGTTCTCGCGGCATGCGAAGCCCGGCACGCACCGAGGGCCCGATTCGGCTAAATGTCGTTCTAACCGCTAACCCGGTTACCGTCGATGCCTCACCTGCATGCTTACACGCATACGCTACCCCTTTCTTGCTCATACATCCAGCTATTCCCATGCTCCTTGTCATTGCACCTTCTCTTCCACACCCAGGTACACTCATTCCGCTCACAGACTTGGTCACACACCTGACCACCGAACACCTTTTCACACACTCGTCGCACGCACACCTCACCAACACACCTTTTCGCGCCCCCTCCTCGGTCACCTCCTCTGTGACAATCACAGGTGTGCTCTCACTCGCACACCCAACCACGTGCCTCACGACCAACTCGAGTGTGCATTCCCACACACGCTCTACCATTCCAGGTGTGCATCCTTCCATTCCAGGTGTACATCCTCGCTCAACTGTCACAACCAACTCACGCTCCGTGTCACTCTCACTACTTTCACCACCACTCTTGACAGCGCACTCACCCTTACTCTCGACAGCGCACTCTTTCCTCATGCCCCTGTCCGTTACACACCTTTCTCGCGCACACTCTCCCGTTACACCCTCTGTAACACTCACCACAGGCGTGCATTCTCCCTCATTCTTGACAGCGCACTCTTTCCCCATGCACCTGTTCGTTACACACCTTTCTCGCGCATCCTCTTGCGCACACTCTCCCGTTACTTCCTCCGTAACACTCCTCACTACGCGCTTCCATGTGCTCCCTCGCACACGCGCTATGACCGACTCACTCTCGACAGCACACTCATTCCTCGGCGCGCACTTTTTCCTCACACACCCCATGGTCGGACATTCTCGCACACCTCTTTTTTCGCACACCAGACCTGTCGCACACTTCACCAACGGCCTCTCACGAACACCCGGGTCTAAATCAACCCCCAAGCCGACTGAAGCTCCCCTCACATCATATACATTTCCGAATATATCGCCACTCACCTTGGCACCTCTTCGTCGCACCTCTTCTGCCACCTGCAAACTCTTTATTTGGTTAGTGAGCACACAATTATGAGTTGAGCACCGACCTTGTACATATTCCATCACCTCCTCCTGGATTTCTCTTTTAGTTTCTGTCCGTCTCTTCTTAATTTCACTCACCTCTTCTACCACTTCCTCTAATTTTTGCTTCACCTCTTTTATTTCCCGGTGCGTCTCCTCAAGTTCGTCCTCTAAGGCTACCATGACCGTCTCTATGTGCATCCTCACCTGCCGGTCCTTTGTCTCCATTACCTCTGTCACCTCGTCCAACCTCATTGTCAGTCCCTCACGTACCATCTGACATTGCCTCTGTGTCGCTATCAAGTCATTTTTAATTTCTTTTTGTGTCGCCTTTAACCCTCCTAGTACTGCAGTGTTCCTTTGAACCTGCTCCACTAACTCCGTCTGTCCCTCCGTCAGCCGTTCCACCTCCTCCGTCAGGTCCTCTATGCCCCCTTGTAACCTAGCCGTTCCATTTCTCACCTCTTTCTCTATACGCTTTTCACCTCGCTTTACCTCCTCACGTACCCCCGAGACCTCCTCACTTACACCTCGTCGTATCCCCTCTTTCATCTCCTCCATCTGGTTCCCCATCTGTTCGATTTCCCGGGCGGATTGCTCCCCTATTTCCCGCAATTTGTCTTCCATCCTATTTTCTAACCCCATTAACCCATTTTTCACCCCCTCTAACTGATTCTCCTGGGCAGCCATTCTATTTTCCACCCCCGTTAACCCATTCTTTACCTCTCTTATCCCGTTGTCTAACCCCTCAAATTTAGCTTCTAGCCGTTCCCCCATTTCTCCCATTTCCCCCCCCCCCCATTTCGCCCATTTTGCCCTCCATTTCGCCCATTTTGCCCCCCATTTCGCCCCTCATTGCCCCCATTTGCTCACTCTGAGCCTCCATCCGGTTCCCCATTTCGCTCCCCAATCGCTCACTATCAGCCCTTGCTTTGTCCCTCATTGCCCCCATACTGTTTTTCAAACCTCCAATTTGGTCTTCCATTTGTCCCATAAGGGCCCTCATTTGCAGGAAAAAAAGGTTTGAATCCACCAGCGGCGCTGCTACGGTCGCGGGCGCCGTGGCCATGTGCGAGGCGCCATTTTGCGCGCCCGTAACCTCGTGCGCGAGAGCGCCATTTTGCGCGTCTGATACCCCCTCAACCACATTGCCAATGTTCTCCTCCTCTCTTTCATCCACATACATTTCCCCTAGGTCCTGGGTCGATTCCACCCTGTCTATCTCTCCCACCGGCATCCCGTCGCCTTGACCAGCCATGGCGCGATTTCAAAATTCGGGTTTTGCTTTAAAACGCAAATTTCCAACAGCTTGTAATTTTGAGCGCGTTAAGCGCGCTTCGGGCCTCGTATCCCACTCCTGACACCAATTGTTACGGACGCGGTTAAAGGATGTTATTTTACCGAGCGGTGGTATTACCGCGACCGAACAGTTATTCCCCGACTAGAACCCGATTCCACCCAAACGTTGGCCGTATCGCACCGCGGCTGCTCAATATGGAAAACTCTAAAGCGACCGAATACAAAGAGGAAGAAGATGTACAGAAGAGTAATTGGATTTATTATTTACACATATAAGCAGGAAGAAAGCAATCACGTTTATTTACAGAAGATATTAGATACACAGTGCAACGCTAGCTTACCTACAGTCTTAATTAACCCAGGGACAGAACAAACAAGGACAGACTCACGCGGGGAATGATGATAGGACTGGTGGGAGATGGATGGCTGGCGGGATAGGGAGGTCCAACTGGTCCTGCAACCGATCGACTCGTTGGGCAGCCGCCGCTCCTTCGCGGCCCTGCTCCAAACTGCCGTCCAGGCCTCACGCTGCTGTGGCTGCAGTTTCGGTGGCTCCAGCTGCAGTAAGTGCAGTTTCGGTGGCTCGAGCTGCAGTAAATGCAGTTTCGGTGGCTCGAGCTGCAGCTCAACTCTGGACTTCTCTCGGACTCAACTCAAAGTGCCTCTCTTGGACTCAACCGCTTGGACTTCCTCTCATCTCTCTGTAAAAGCTCATCTCTTCTGGAAACGCCCTAGCTGCGGGTTATATAGGCCCCGCCCCTCAACCTTCGCGAACCTCCTCGATGTTTCTCTCCACACCCTCTCCAAGTCCAACCCCTTGTTCGTGGTTGGTTGAGTGGGGCTGACTCACTCCTCCCCTCTATGACGAGGTGGGGACCCGCCTTTCTTCCCCAACCCTGCCTCGTGGCCAATGGCGGCAATTGGTGGTTGGCAATGCGAATGGCAATTGACGAAAAGGGGGAATGGAAGTTTTGGGAGTGGGAATGAAGGGAATCTATTTCTTTCACTGGTGCAATGGAGTATTTCAATTAATGGGAGACACAGCCTTACCCTAAAACACATAATAAGATATAAGCTATCGAACAGGGGTATTCTATGATTAGCTGTGGTGTGGATGCTTTATGGACTAATTATGGGACGCCCTTTGACCTTTACACAGCTCCGGAGGCAGGAGGCGCAGACTCAAGCAATAATAATAATACATACAATCAAAAAAAATACAGTCCTCATATCCGCAACAATATTTTTTGAAATTTTTGATTTTTTTTTCTTTATTAAATATTACTCAATGGATTTCCTTCATCTTTTTTCTTTTCTCTTCTAACTATTGAAGGTATTTTTTAAAATTTCTTTCTTTATTAAATATCACTCAATGCATTTCTTTCATCTTTTTTTTTTTCTCTTCAAACTATTGAATATATTTTTAGAAATTACTTTCTTTATTAAGTATCACTCAATGCATTTCCTTCGTGTTTTTTCTTTTGTCTTCAAACTATTGAATATATTTTTAGAAATTACTTTCTTTATTAAGTATCACTCAATGCATTTCCTTCGTGTTTTTTCTTTTGTCTTCAAACTATTGAAGATATTTTTAGAAATTTTTTAAAATTAAATATCTGCATTTCCTTCATGTTTTCTTTGTTTTCAAACTATTGAAGATTTTTTTTTGAAATTTTGAAATTTTTTTTAAAATAATATTTGAAATTATTGGATTTGTCACATTTTGCTTCTTATTGCAAAGTTCTTGGTATAATGTCATATCGCATTACTTTGAGCAATTGCCTATTTCATATAAGGTCAAGGCTCATGGAAGAAAGAAGTGACTGGATGTAATATACTACGAACTGAGAGTGGTTCAACAGTTGTACACACAACTATCCTGGACGCCTCTTCGCGGTGGTTGTACCCCCCAACGCAAGTCGGGAGCCAAATCTTCCCTTTTCTTCCCTGCTGCCCGGATTCTTCAGGGCACCGTGGTCACCGTCAGAGTGCCGATCGCCCCCCATGGACAGGCCCTTTCCCTCTTGTCTGTCTGTCTCTCTCTCTCTCTCTCTCTCTCTCTCTTGGCCCTGACTTCGTGAAGGCTGGTGTACACCATCCTGGATGTGGAGGATCTCTGGGTTGCTCCTGTAAGATCCATCGGCTGTCTGCGTGCCACATTCTTGTTCAAGAGAACTATCCGGGGCTATACAACAACAGCAAGGAAATAAACGAACACCAAGAAATGAGAGAGAGATTGGGAGAAAATACAGTAAAGTATAACTAAGAGGCTGGATTAGGTAGAGTTATTGCAGGTAAGCATTTGGGATCCCATGGGATGGTGGTGCACCACTTGCTCGAAGCCGAGGAATGCGGTTTTCTTGTCTGTCATCTCTTGTTTCTTTCGTCATCTTTTTCAATTACTCTCACTTCTATCATTTCTAGTTCAAGTTTGTTTTCAGCAAAAAATGATTCTTTGTCTTACTCTTTCACTTCATATTCGTCTTCAATTTTTTAATTATCATTCTAAATTTGGGGCTTCAGAATTCTATTCCTGAATTGTTACATTTTCTTGTATATCTGATTGAGGCTCATGGAAGACCTAAAGCAGAATGGAAGGGAACAAAGTGGGAAGGGGAAATGTCAACAGTAGAGTAGAACTGAGAGTGATATCCAAGGGGATAGGCTGCACGCAAGCTGAATGAAACAGCAACAAGAGGAAGGGGATGGCATGAATGAAACAGAAAAGGAACTAGAACGGCACTCAGTAGGGTGCAAACCTCCGCCAGATGAACAGTTTACATTTTGTATCCCAGAGTAGACCAGAAAATCACAATACAGAATCACATTTAATCAAAATCATTCGTCCACTTTAAAAATGGTGAAGAATCACTTTTAAAATTCTACTAGCTGGATCCGGATCTTCACCAAAATTGAATCGATTTCTCCTTGTCACACACACAACCTGTCCACAAAGTTTCGTCCGAATCCGTCCACAACTTTTTGAGATACAGTATCTTGTTCACAAACAAACAGACAGACAGGGGTGAAAACAGAACCTCTGCCACCAAAACTGCCACACAAGGGGGCCGCGAGGCACGAGGAGCAAATTTCAAATGGAGTCAATCCAAATGGAGCAACCTCAGGTTCGATGAGGGTACGCTAAAAGTTCCGCAGTTTCCTCCACCTTCAACCTCTAATTTTTCTTTCCCCCTTAACGCAATCTCTCCGTTTCATTCTTCGTGGATCCAGCCATGTATTTTTACCCTGTGCTCGCGAAGCGAAAAGCGGTGTTAAGCATTCAGTTGCCATACGTGTGCCGTGTGTCGCACGTGTGCCGTGTGCCGTGTCTGCATTTTAAAAATTCATTTTCTCGGCAACCGTTGGTCCGATTGACACGAAATTTTACCATAGAAGCGCCTCCACCTGTAGAATTTTTTTATTCATAATTATGACGTCATAGGTCAGGTGGTACGGACGCCATCTTCGAAAAAGGTTACACCTCCATATCTCCCAAACCGCTCAATGAAAAAATTGAAACATGGCTCATTGTCAAGTACTCAACATGGGCAATAAGATATGTTGATGTTGATGTCATCAGTTTCTTAATTATGATGTCATAATTCGACAAGTACAATGCTTGATCTGATCGGTATGAATAAAACAAAAATTCCTCTGCAACTGTTAGTCCGATGGACACGAAACTTTCAGAATATGAGTGGCTCCTCCTGTAGAATTTTAAAATCATAATTATAACGTCATATGTCACGTGGTACAGACGCCATCTTGGAAAAAATCGAAAAACGTTGCACCTCTATATCTAAAAAACCACTCCATGGAAAAAATTGAAACATGGCTCATTGTCAAGTACTCCCCTTGGGGAATAATATATGTTAATGATGATGTCATCGGTTCCTTCGTTTTGACGTCATAATTCGACAAGTACAACACGTATCCGATCATTATGATTTTTTTTTCTCAGCAACTGTTGGTCTGATGGGCACAAAATTTTCAGCATAGGAGCGCCTCATGTAGAATATTTTAATGATAATCATGATGTCATAGGTCATGTGGTACAGGCGCCATCTTGGAAAAACCGAAAAATGTTGCACCTCTATATCTCCAAAACCGCTGCATGGAAAAAATTGAAGCATGGCTCATTGTAAAGAACTCCATATGGGGAATAGGTGTTGTTAACGATGACATCATTGGTGCCATAATTATGATGTCACAATTTGACAGGGACAACGCTCAGTTTGATCAGTTTAAAATTTATTGAGCATGATCTACGCAACAATTATATTACAGAATATAAATTTATGATGTCATCACTCACATGGTCTGGCAGCCATATTGGATCAAAGAAATTAAAATGTTCAAAAACAGAAGAGTTGGCTCGCAACAAGTTGGCTGCGCAGGGTAGGTATTCTATGAATACCATCTAGTGCTCTAAGTAATCGTTCATAAGTACTCCGAGGTCAGGTATGTTCGCGTAGGGGTAAGGGAGAATGTTTATGTGTTTTATATGGGCTGCTATACGTGCCATTTGTATGTTTCATTTTTCCCACCATTTTTGTATTTTTATTTCCCCGCCATTTTCTCTCCCCTCATCATTGTCACATCATTTCTCTTGTCATTTTCCGCTCTTTTGTTTCATTGTCCATGCCTGTAATAAATTCCTGAAAGTGTTGATACGTGTCTTCATTTATCCTGTTTCTGGTTGGTCCGAGATCGTGTTCCCAGTGGGAAATTCTTCCGAGTTCACAATGGTAATGGTAGCACGTGACGTTAGTTTGCTAGGCCAAAGAATTAACCACCGTGTAGTCACAGACACGATTCCCCGTCTGCCATGCTTAATTCACTGGCACGGTAAAGTCACTTTGGGCGCCATAATCCTGCACGAGTTAAGGGTTGCAGTTGATGTTTGTGGTCTCAGGACATGCTGCTCTCTTGGAGTTATCCAGAGGTGACATCCGTAACAGTATGTTTGTATGTATGTATGTATGTATGTATGTATGTATGTATGTATGTATGTATGTGTATGTGTGTATGCATGTGTGTATGTATGTGTGTGTGTGTGTGTGTGTGTGTGTGTGTGTGTGTGTGTGTAAGTATGTATGTATGTATGCGTGTATGTATGTGTGTATCTATTTGCGTATCTATGTGCGTATCTATGTGCGTGTCTATATGCGTGTCTATGTGCGTGTCTATGTGCGTGTCTATGTGCGTATCTATGTGCGTATCTATGTGCGTATCTATGTGCGTATCTATGTACCTTATAGAATCAAAAGAGGTTTGGCTGAAGTACACCAAAATTTGCACACATGTTGGGGTGTTCAGGATCAGGTTATGGGCATGAAACAACCACTCACCCCTACCCCCAAACACACCCATCTCCATGGAGATTACCCCATTTGTCACCTCTACACGTGGAATAGCGCAAGTGGTTCAACAACTGACCCCTCCAAAAGATTACATTCATTGGTGATGACATTATCTGTGTAAAAGATAAAATTGAGTAAAACATTAAGTTGGGAATGTCAGGCTGTTTTCAAAGATGGAAATAAAGTTCTGGAACAAACTTCTGAGAATCAAGGCAGAAACGCCCCGTCGTCGCGCAAACCCCGCTCGATGCTCAGCGCGAACGGAAGGAGTTGAAGCTCTGATTTTTGGCCGATGTTTGCAATCATCTTCGAATGTTCAAAAAAGGAAGTCATCGTTCCAAAAAGAGCAAATCGTCCGCACACGGATTACAATCAGTCCGGGCGAAGGGCGCAATGATTCAGAAAACAAAATATGCTGAGTACATCTACCTTAAGGCCGATGGCATCAGAGAGGCGTTAAAATTAGCGGCCGTTTTAACTGCAAATGAATTTTATGTGCGAAGGGTTTTAATTATAATTTGCTCAAGGCAGTATGGTTTGTGGTGATTATTTTTAAAAAGCTTTTAGCCGTGCCTAGAATAACGCTCAGCTGCGGCAAGTGGAGCGCACAGTACGTGTCCTTGCGAGATGATGTGAGCGAGGATGCAGCTGCACCGTGCGTGATGCGAGCGAGGTGCAGCTGCACTGCGCTTCCAATGCGAGACGGTCGGGGCGTGTGTGCAGCTGCACAATACGTTCCGCTGCGTGATGCTGTGAGCGATGTGCAGCTGCAACGTGCGTGCTATGAGCGAGGTGAAGCTGCATTGTGCGTGCCCTTGCGAGATGGTGCGAGTGAGCGTGCAGCTGCATGATACGGTTCATTGTGAGATGGTGTGAGCGAGGTGCAGCTGTACATACCGCGGTGCGAGCGCATGTGCAGCTGCACCGTGCGTATCGTGAGCGGGTGTGCGGTCACGCGGTGTGGGATTGAGCGAGTGTGCAGTGCACCGTGTGCGATGCGAGCGAGGGTGCGGCTACAATGTACGCGCTGTTAGCGAATGTGCAGCTGCATTGTGCGTGATGCGAACGAGGTGAAGCTGCATTGTGCGTGCCCTTGCGAGATGGTGCGAGCGAGTGTGCAGCTGCACGATACGGTTCATTGTGAGATGGTGTGAGCGAGGTGCAGCTGTACATCGTGCAGTGCGAGCGAGGGTGCAGCTGCACAGTGCGTATCGCGAGCGGGTGTGCGGTCACACGGTGTGGGATTGAGCGAGCGTGCAGTGCACCGTGTGCGATGCGAGCGAGGGTGCGGCTACAACGTACGCGCTGTTAGCGAATGTGCAGCTGCATTGTGCGTGATGCGAACGAGTGGGAAGATGCATTTCACGCGATGTGATCGATTGTGCAGCTGCACCAGTTCGGTATGGGTGAGTGTGCAGCTGCATTGTGCGTGATGCGAACGAGTGGGAAGATGCATTTCACGCGATGTGATCGATTGTGCAGCTGCACAAGTGCGGTATGGGTGAGGGTGCAGCTGCACCGCGCATGATGAGAACGAAGGTGCACGTGCACTGTGCGTGCCCTGGAAAACGCACTACGTCCACAAATGAAGAGGTGAAGTTGAAATTCGACGATGCTATTTGATTTTCAATTCAGCCGATACGATTTGCGATGAAAAGCCGTTTTATGCGTCGGGTTTTTGCAACACTCCGAATTACGAAATCGATTTGTATGTGAGCGATTACACGTCGCAGGGAAAGCAAAGCTTATTGTAGTTTAAATTGTTGTATTAAAAACACATCAACGAGTCAGAGCTTTTTTCTCAAAATATTTTGCAATTCAGGAATCCGTGCATAGTACGTGTGTGCTTCGTTCGTTCCCTGTACATTATTCCTTACTTGTAAACCCTTTGAGGACTCGTTGTTCAGCTTTGTCACAATGCTTTGATTTATTCAACTTTCTCATATATGAAAAGGTGTTTCTCAAAAGCAAAGCACACACATGTCCATGACGAAAACATTCAAATGTTGATTTGAACATTGCCGTAAATCACGTGTTCTTTCTCTTTCTGTCTCTGTCTCTCCCTGTCTCTCCCTCTCTCTCCCTCTCTCTCTCCCTCTCTCTCCCTGTCTCTCCCTCTCTCTCCCTCTCTCTCCCTGTCTCTCCCTCTCTCTCTCCCTGTCTCTCCCTCTCTCTCCCTCTCTCTCTCTCTCTCCCTCTCTCTCTCCCCCTCTCTCCCTCTCTCTCTCCCTCTCTCTCTCCCTCTCTCTCCCTCTCTCTCTCTCCCTGTCTCTCCCTCTCTCTCCCTCTCCCTCCCTCTCTCTCCCTCTCTCTCCCTGTCTCTCCCTCTCTCTCCCTCTCTCTCCCTGTCTCTCCCTCTCTCTCCCTCTCTCTCTCTCTCTCCCTCTCTCTCTGGCGCCACCTGTCGGCTGTCGGTGCGTTGGGTGTAGCGTCATGGCAGCTGTGAGCAACTGCTCGGTGTTTTGGTGAGTCCGTTGTGAGTTTTCCCCCCTCTCCTGCCCTCCCCTGCCCCCCCTCCCTCTCCTTTTCCATCCTGTGTGCTTCGGCATTGTGTTTTCATCCGTTCTGCACCCTTGTCTTCGAGAGAGAGAGAGGATTGAGAGCGAGCCCATTTTGGGTGCGGCCTACTGGCTTTGACGACGCTTTGTAAGCCTTTTTGTGCTTATAATGCACGTTTATTATTTACTTTAGTTCGATTATTTAGGTTTGATACCTTCTTGTCCGGTTCGGACAAGGGGGGGGGGGGGATTTCGCTGGTATGGCGAATACACGCTCTCGTTACGAGGCGTTCGAAAATTTAACGCGTAAGCATGCATTCGCATGTGTTCCGCCTGAAGGAGCTCCGGCTGAGGACATCATCCTTGCCGTGGGATCCATCATAGGAGACGGTAATGTTCGTGCGGCATCACGAATGAACCAGAAATTTGTTGTCTTCGTGTCAGAAGAAAAACTCGTTCATGACGTCGTTAGTACCGGTCTAACCATAAAAGGGGGTCATTATATTACGGTATCCCCTATGGATACGCCAGCTACCAAGATAACAATATCCAACGTTCCACCGTTCATGCCAGGCGAGAAACTCCTATCCGTTCTGTCTCGTTATGGTAAAATTGTTTCCCGAATCTCAATGATTCCGCTCGGGTGTCGCAGCGATCGTGTTAAACACGTAATGAGCTTTAGGAGGCAGGTGTACATGATTCTCCCGGATCGCGGAGCCGATACAGGTTTAAATATATCCTTTAAAGTATCGTTGGATGATCGGGAATACCACATGTATGCTTCCTCAGCCTCCTTAACTTGCTTTAATTGTGGAGAATTCGGACACGTTAAAAGATTCTGTCCTAGGGCCTCTTGTCCGAAGTGTGGTGAACCGGGACATAACGAAAGGGTTTGTAAAAAGGCCAATCCATCCACCGCGCCTTGTGACACCCCGACCATGCTCGCTGACACCCGGACCGTATCTCCTGTTACCCCTACCGTACCTTCCGTCACCCGGACCGTACCCTCTGACACCCCGACCGCACCTTCGGACGCCCCGACCGTACTTTCTGACACCCCGACCGTACCCTTTGTCCCCCCGACCGTACCCTCTGACACCCAGACCGTACCTTCTGACACCCCGACCGTACCTTCTGACACCCCGACCGTACCTTCTGACACCCCGACCGTACCTTCTGACACCCCGACCGTACCTTCTGACACCCCAACCGTACCTTCTGACACCCCGACCGTACCTTCTGACACCCCGACCGTACCTTCTGACACCCCGACCGTACCTTCTGACACCCCGACTGAGTCGTCTGTCACACCGGTGCTTTTCTATTCCAATGTGATGACACCCACCGATGTGACTGACACAACTTGCATTGCCCCCTTTCCCGAACCCATGAACGAAGAATCCATAGTGTATGGTAAAAAGCGAAGAGCACCAGCGCCAAGCAGTTTCGCTGGTGCTGCAAAGAAGGTGGTCATGGGCGGCACCATTTCCGGTGCACATGTGTCCGAGTGTCCCTGTGACATTCCCTCACTAACGGAGTACATGAATACCGTTGTCAATGACACCAGGGAGTCCCATTATGTAAATGAGCCGAAAAATAAAATTTGTACCTCTCACCTGGAAGTTTCCGAGTGCGAAACCTCCAGTGAAAGTATTACCATTTCCGAGCTGGGAAATGTTTTTCTGCTTGCCCCCCCTTTAAATACCGAGCAGACTAAGGATTCAATAAACGTTCCCACTGTACAAACGGGGCCGGCAAATCTGAGTTTGCTGGGATCTCAAACCCAAGCTCCGACCCCAGATACAAATATCCACCAAAGTGTTAACGAGTGCTCTCGGGAACACCTTGGGAAACTTGTGAAGGTGCCTCCAGACAAGACCGCGGGGGCAGCGGGTAATACCCCAGATCCTGACGACATGTTATCTGACGTGTCTGAGTCCGAAGATGACATTGAGGCAACCGCGCTGTCACAAGCGATGACAGGTCACTCGCAGGTATCCCCTCAACTCATTCTTACCTTCCTTAACGAAACGTATCGTCACCGCAACATTGTCATTAAAGACTATTTCCCTGACTTGGCTGCATTCATGTGCACCGCAAAGTCAATAATCAAAGCGCGTGAGGATTTTGACCTGACGAAATCTCAATTCCACAGGTTAAGAAAGTTTGTTACCCGAGCAGGTACGGAGTGTTCCCAAGCACAGGGCGATTTCATTACCACGGAATGAAAAACATTTCCTTTGCGACCTTAAACATGAATGGTGGGGGTGCAAGTCACCTCCGTCAGGCCCAAGTCAAAAACTTGTTTGACCGTAAAAAGGCAAATGTTCTTTTACTACAAGAGACCCACATCACACCTAACGTGGAACATGACTGGTGCCAAACTTTCAAAGGGCAATGCTATTTTAGCAATCTGTCAGCCTCATCTGCTGGGGTTGGGTTTTTTCTAAAGCCAGGTCTAGCTTTTGAGTCTTGTCATTTTCAGGAAGTCATAAAAGGCCGGCTTATTTCCCTTCAGCTTGCACATCAAAACTTCCGCTGCACCATTTTCAATGTGTACGCACCTAGTGAGAGCAGGGACCGAAAGGCCTTCTTCACCTCCATGGTAAACCACCTGAAATCAGTTGATCTCGACCAATGTGTGTGCATTGGTGGTGACTTTAATTGCACCTTTGACCCTTCGAAGGATAGAAACTCTGCAGAACCCCACCCCGAGTCCCATGCGGACCTATCCCGTTTCTTTAAGACGGCCGGTCTACTGGATGTTTGGCGATTGCATCACCCCAACATAGCCCAGTTTACCTGGTGTCGATGTGCCAATGGCCGGGTGTCTTCGGCAAGACTCGACCGCTGGTACATTAATGTACCCTTTAGGAACGTCGCGGCCTCTTCAGGTTGTTTTCCGTCATTGTTTTCAGACCACCATATGGTAACCTTAGATCTTTCTTTTCCTCGACCCACATGCAGAAATAGTTACTGGAAGTTTAACGTTAAACTTTTAGAAGATAGTTTATTTACAGACTCCTTTCGTGATTTCTGGGCTGAAATGAGTACTAAAAAATCTTCTTTCTCCTCAATTAGTCTCTGGTGGGATAACCTAAAGGCCCAAATTCGAGTATTTTGTCAACAATTTAATTCGCACTGTACCAATGTAAAACATATCACGATGGCTTGCTTGGAAGCAGACATCTTAAGGTTAGAGAGCAAGTTGGCCAATGAGAGCAACCCAGTGAACTATCGGTTGCTACTCGAGAAGAAGGCCCAATTAAGGGATTTGATCCATGAAAAAGCAGCGGGCACACTAGTTCGGCTAAGAATACAAAATATAAAGGTTTCAGATACCCCAACTAAGGCTTTCTTTCACCTAGAAACTGTAGAGAAACCAGCACGACTTATATCTTCGGTTTTGGACCCAGGGGGGAACATCCTAACAAATCCGAGTGATATAAGATTAAATGTAATCGATTTCTTTTCTGAACTTTTCAAGGCCAAAACAGTTTCTCACGAAATGATGAATGTTTTGACCTCTCATCTTCCTTCCGTGGCTGAGGCCCAACGTCTGGAACTGGATGCTCCAATTACCCTTCCAGAGCTAACCGGTGCACTCGCTGAGATGGAGTCGGGAAAAGCCCCTGGCATCGATGGCCTACCGGCCGAATTTCTTTCGGCATTCTGGGACATTTTGGGCCCAGAGCTGCTCAATGTTCTGGATGCATCTCTTTTATCCAGAGAATTACCGCTCAGTTTTAGAAGAGCAGTACTCTGCCTGCTACCCAAGACTGGCGATCTCCGACACCTGTCAAACTGGCGTCCGATCCCTTTGTTGTGCACGGATTACAAACTGTTTTCCAAGGTCCTTGCGAACCGGTTGAAGACAGTTATTGGGGACCTGGTGTCACCTGATCAAAGTTGCGGCATCCCTGGCAGATCCATCTATGACAACATATTCCTAGTCAGAGATTTGTTAACTGGTAAATGTGTCAAAGAGGATTTTGGATTGGTGTTTCTTGACCTTGCAAAGGCCTTTGATAGCATTGATCATGAGTTTTTGTGTCATGTGTTACAAGCTTGCGGGCTTGGCACAAATTTTAGAGCCTACATAGCTTTGTTATATGCAAACATCTCCAGCTTGATCAAAGTTAACAACGAATTTTGCCCACCCATAAAGGTTCAGAGAGGGGTAAGGCAAGGTTGTCCACTTTCAGGTCTATTATTTGCCCTCGCCTTGGAGCCCCTCTTAATCGCCCTCAGAAAGGATATCCCTGGACTTGTCCTTTCTCCAGGACACCCACCTTTGACCCTGTCAGCTTATGCCGACGACCTTTGTGTCATTATAAAAAGAAAATGCGACAGTGACGCCATGGCAAAGTGTTTGTCGGACTTCAACCTTGCCTCATCATTAAGGTGTAATTGGGGGAAAAGCAAGGCTCTGTGGATCCCCTTTCCAAAAAACGACTTACCTATGCCACCGTTATTACCACCACCTCCCCTTCCTGCAGAGCTAGTGTGGGCAAACGATGGCATCAAGTATTTGGGCGTCTTCCTCGGTCCTCCTCAGTATGCCCACAACAATTGGGACAGGATCATTGACCAGGTAGATGGGCGTTTGAGCCGATGGAAAAGAGCTCTTCCCCACCTTTCCTATAAGGGTCGCGCGCTAGTTGTCAACAACCTCGTCACTACCCTTTTGTGGCACCGGTTCATCTGCCTGCAACCACCGGAGGTTTTGCTCCAAGCTATCCAGAGGAAACTGGTGGATTTTTTTTGGGGAGGCTACCACTGGCTTCGACCCAGCGCCATATGTTGTCCCTTGGCCGAGGGTGGTCATGGCCTAGTCGATGTGAAATGCCGCCTGTTGGCCTTCCGGCTCCGCTCCATCCAACGCTTGCTTTATACAGAACACCTACCAGGAAAGCCCTTAGCCTGCTCCATTCTTCAACGAGCTGGGAGGCTCGGATACGGACAGGAACTTTTCCTGACCAACCTTCAACACGTCGATACATCTCTGCTCCCAGTCTTTTATCAGAGCCTCTTGAATGCCTGGCAGGGCGTTTCGATAAGTCGCCAAACAGACTCGTATGGCACTAACATGTATGCACACGAGCCTTTATTTTTCAACCCACTTTTCCCCGATATCCCGAGGAGTCGCGACTTCTGCCAGCATTTTATAGCGGCCAACATCCTGAAAGTGTGTCATCTCCGACACGACTCTGGACAAGGATGGAAGCCTGCGAACGAGCTGGCGGACCTAACAGGTGTTCGGTCCAAGAGGCAAATCGGGAACATACTAAGAGCGGTGATCCGAAGGGGCCACCAGCTAGGCCTACATTGGACGCAGGACGCAGAGGTTGAGCCCACAGTCCCAAAATTAGGTGTCGCTTTTACCCCAAACGAGCTGCCCCCCATGAGCGCAGGGTCACCCCCCTTCCATGTTATGAGCAGCAAGAGTATTTATAGGTCTTGTGTGAAACTTCTTCTTGGGGACCCACCTCTAGCTGGGGTTACCCGGTGGAAAGGACTCTTGCCTCCCGGTCCCCCCTCTGAGCCTTTATGGGATACAATGTATGCTGGACTTATTTCTAAAAGAACAGGTGACCTTCAGTGGCGTTTGGCCCACTGGATTGTTCCTTCCAATGCTGTCATTCGTTTTTTTCCCCCCATTTCCGGCTGTTGCCCCTTTTGTCCGGTGAGGGAATATTTGTTTCATGCTTTCATTTATTGTGAAAGACTTTCTCCTTTGTTTCATTGGTTAAATTTTATTTCCCATAGATTGCAAGTTACCTTTTCTTTGAAAGCTTACATCTTTGGCTTTCCTCCCAAAAAGGGAACCACATCTATTGTATTCGGGTTCCTAACCGCTACTGCTAAACTGGCCGTATACCTGTCGCGGAAGGCGAAGCTGGGCGGCAGACCCATGCAGGAATGCAGTATTATGGTGTTTTTTAGTTCGTTGGTGTCAGCAAGGCTCAAGCTTGAATTTGGCTGTGTCCAAACGGCAAACGACCTTGCAAATTTTGTTGCGACCTGGTGTGTTGGAGGGATTTGTGAGGTCCAAGATAACAAATTGTTAATTTCTGTATAATACAGTGCGGGTGTTTCTTCTTAAGTCTCTCCTCAGGGTTGCAGATGCGATTGTAAATTTGTACATATATAATTATGCCTAGTTTAGAAATCATGCCTACATTTTCTCCTCGTGTGTTTTTTTAGTATTTGCACCTTTTCTGTCGCTTGGTTTGCAGTGCACCGATTGTTTTTTCCTTCCGGGATTGCTATGATTTTACTGATTTTCCTGATTGAATTGCTTTTGGTGGTACTCTTGTTTTATACTTTTATAATAAAAAGAGCTTAAAAGTCAAAGTCTCCCTCTCTCTCTCTCTCTCTCCCTCTCTCTCTCTCTCCCTCTCTCTCTCTCTCTCTCTCTCTCTCTCTGTCGCCACCTATCGGCTGTCGGTGCGTTGGTTGTAGCGTCATGGTGGCTGTGAGCAACTGCTCGGTGTTTTGGTGAGTCCGTTGTGAGTTTTCCCCCCTCTCCTGCCCTCCCCTGCCCCCCGTCCCTCTCCTTTTCCATCCTGTGTGCTTCGGCATTGTGTTTTCATCCGTTCTGCACCCTTGTCTTCGAGAGAGAGAGGATTGAGAGCGAGCCCATTTTGGGTGCGGCCTATTGGCTTTGACGACGCTTTGTAAGCCTTTTTTGTGCTTATAATGCACGTTTATTATTTACTTTAGTTCGGTTATTTAGGTTTGATACCTTCTTGTCCGGTTCGGACAATGGGGGGGGGGGGGGATTTCGCTGGTATGGCGAATACACGCTCTCGTTACGAGGCGTTCGAAAATTTAACGCGTAAGCATGCATTCGCATGTGTTCCGCCTGAAGGAGCTCCGGCTGAGGACATTATCCTTGCCGTGGGATCCATCATAGGAGACGGTAATGTTCGTGCGGCATCACGAATGAACCAGAAATTTGTTGTCTTCGTGTCAGAAGAAAAACTCGTTCATGACGTCGTTAGTACCGGTCTAACCATAAAAGGGGGTCATTATATTACGGTATCCCCTATGGATACGCCAGCTACCAAGATAACAATATCCAACGTTCCACCGTTTATGCCAGGCGAGAAACTCCTATCCGTTCTGTCTCGTTATGGTAAAATTGTATCCCGAATCTCAATGATTCCGCTCGGGTGTCGCAGCGATCGTGTTAAACACGTAATGAGCTTTAGGAGGCAGGTGTACATGATTCTCCCGGATCGCGGAGCCGATACAGGTTTAAATATATCCTTTAAAGTATCGTTGGATGATCGGGAATACCACATGTATGCTTCCTCAGCCTCCTTAACTTGCTTTAATTGTGGAGAATTCGGACACGTTAAAAGATTCTGTCCTAGGGCCTCTTGTCCGAAGTGTGGTGAACCGGGACATAACGAAAGGGTTTGTAAAAAGGCCAATCCCTCCACCGCGCCTTGTGACACCCCGACCATGCTCGCTGACACCCGGACCGTATCTCCTGTTACCCCTACCGTACCTTCCGTCACCCGGACCGTATCTCCTGTCACCCCGACCGTACCTTCTGACACCCCGACCGTACCTTCTGACACCCCGACCGTACCTTCTGACACCCCGACCGTACCTTCTGACACCCCGACCGTACCTTCTGACACCCCGACCGTACCTTCTGACACCCCGACCGTACCTTCTGACACCCCGACCGTACCTTCTGACACCCCGACCGTACCTTCTGACACCCCGACTGAGTCGTCTGTCACACCGGTGCTTTTCTATTCCAATGTGATGACACCCACCGATGTGACTGACACAACTAGCATTGCCCCCTTTCCCGAACCCATGAACGAAGAATCCATAGTGTATGGTAAAAAGCGAAGAGCACCAGCGCCAAGCAGTTTCGCTGGTGCTGCAAAGAAGGTGGTCATGGGCGGCACCATTTCCGGTGCACATGGGTCCGAGTGTCCCTGTGACATTCCCTCACTAACGGAGTACATGAATACCGTTGTCAATGACACCAGGGAGTCCCATTATGTAAATGAGCCGAAAAATAAAATTTGTACCTCTCACCTGGAAGTTTCCGAGTGCGAAACCTCCAGTGAAAGTATTACCATTTCCGAGCTGGGAAATGTTTTTCTGCTTGCCCCCCCTTTAAATACCGAGCAGACTAAGGATTCAATAAACGTTCCCACTGTACAAACGGGGCCGGCAAATCTGAGTTTGCCGGGATCTCAAACCCAAGCTCCGACCCCAGATACAAATATCCACCAAAGTGTTAACGAGTGCTCTCGGGAACACCTTGGGAAACTTGTGAAGGTGCCTCCAGACAAGACCGCGGGGGCAGCGGGTAATACCCCAGATCCTGACGACATGTTATCTGACGTGTCTGAGTCCGAAGATGACATTGAGGCAACCGCGCTGTCACAAGCGATGACAGGTCACTCGCAGGTATCCCCTCAACTCATTCTTACCTTCCTTAACGAAACGTATCGTCACCGCAACATTGTCATTAAAGACTATTTCCCTGACTTGGCTGCATTCATGTGCACCGCAAAGTCAATAATCAAAGCGCGTGAGGATTTTGACCTGACGAAATCTCAATTCCACAGGTTAAGAAAGTTTGTTACCCGAGCAGGTACGGAGTGTTCCCAAGCACAGGGCGATTTCATTACCACGGAATGAAAAACATTTCCTTTGCGACCTTAAACATGAATGGTGGGGGTGCAAGTCACCTCCGTCAGGCCCAAGTCAAAAACTTGTTTGACCGTAAAAAGGCAAATGTTCTTTTACTACAAGAGACCCACATCACACCTAACGTGGAACATGACTGGTGCCAAACTTTCAAAGGGCAATGCAATTTTAGCAATCTGTCAGCCTCATCTGCTGGGGTTGGGTTTTTTCTAAAGCCAGGCCTAGCTTTTGAGTCTTGTCATTTTCAGGAAGTCATAAAAGGCCGGCTTATTTCCCTTCAGCTTGCACATCAAAACTTCCGCTGTACCATTTTCAATGTGTACGCACCTAGTGAGAGCAGGGACCGAAAGGCCTTCTTCACCTCCATGGTAAACCACCTGAAATCAGTTGATCTCGACCAATGTGTGTGCATTGGTGGTGACTTTAATTGCACCTTTGACCCTTCGAAGGATAGAAACTCTGCAGAACCCCACCCCGAGTCCCATGCGGACCTATCCCGTTTCTTTAAGACGGCCGGTCTACTGGATGTTTGGCGATTGCATCACCCCAACATAGCCCAGTTTACCTGGTGTCGATGTGCCAATGGCCGGGTGTCTTCGGCAAGACTCGACCGCTGGTACATTAATGTACCCTTTAGGAACGTCGCGGCCTCTTCAGGTTGTTTTCCGTCATTGTTTTCAGACCACCATATGGTAACCTTAGATCTTTCTTTTCCTCGACCCACATGCAGAAATAGTTACTGGAAGTTTAACGTTAAACTTTTAGAAGATAGTTTATTTACAGACTCCTTTCGTGATTTCTGGACTGAAATGAGTACTAAAAAATCATCTTTCTCCTCAATTAGTCTCTGGTGGGATAACCTAAAGGCCCAAATTCGAGTATTTTGTCAACAATTTAATTCGCACTGTACCAATGTAAAACATATCACGATGGCTTGCTTGGAAGCAGACATCTTAAGGTTAGAGAGCAAGTTGGCCAATGAGAGCAACCCAGTGAACTATCGGTTGCTACTCGAGAAGAAGGCCCAATTAAGGGATTTGATCCATGAAAAAGCAGCGGGCACACTAGTTCGGCTAAGAATACAAAATATAAAGGTTTCAGATACCCCAACTAAGGCTTTCTTTCACCTAGAAACTGTAGAGAAACCAGCACGACTTATATCTTCGGTTTTGGACCCAGGGGGGAACATCCTAACAAATCCGAGTGATATAAGATTAAATGTAATCGATTTCTTTTCTGAACTTTTCAAGGCCAAAACAGTTTCTCACGAAATGATGAATGTTTTGACCTCTCATCTTCCTTCCGTGGCTGAGGCCCAACGTCTGGAACTGGATGCTCCAATTACCCTTCCAGAGCTAACCGGTGCACTCGCTGAGATGGAGTCGGGAAAAGCCCCTGGCATCGATGGCCTACCGGCCGAATTTCTTTCGGCATTCTGGGACATTTTGGGCCCAGAGCTGCTCAATGTTCTGGATGCATCTCTTTTATCCAGAGAATTACCGCTCAGTTTTAGAAGAGCAGTACTCTGCCTGCTACCCAAGACTGGCGATCTCCGACACCTGTCAAACTGGCGTCCGATCTCTTTGTTGTGCACGGATTACAAACTGTTTTCCAAGGTCCTTGCGAACCGGTTGAAGACAGTTATTGGGGACCTGGTGTCACCTGATCAAAGTTGCGGCATCCCTGGCAGATCCATCTATGACAACATATTCCTAGTCAGAGATTTGTTAACTGGTAAATGTGTCAAAGAGGATTTTGGATTGGTGTTTCTTGACCTTGCAAAGGCCTTTGATAGCATTGATCATGAGTTTTTGTGTCATGTGTTACAAGCTTGCGGGCTTGGCACAAATTTTAGAGCCTACATAGCTTTGTTATATGCAAACATCTCCAGCTTGATCAAAGTTAACAACGAATTTTGCCCACCCATAAAGGTTCAGAGAGGGGTAAGGCAAGGTTGTCCACTTTCAGGTCTATTATTTGCCCTCGCCTTGGAGCCCCTCTTAATCGCCCTCAGAAAGGATATCCCTGGACTTGTCCTTTCTCCAGGACACCCACCTTTGACCCTGTCAGCTTATGCCGACGACCTTTGTGTCATTATAAAAAGAAAATGCGACAGTGACGCCATGGCAAAGTGTTTGTCGGACTTCAACCTTGCCTCATCATTAAGGTGTAATTGGGGGAAAAGCAAGGCTCTGTGGATCCCCTTTCCAAAAAATGACTTACCTATGCCACCGTTATTACCACCACCTCCCCTTCCTGCAGAGCTAGTGTGGGCAAACGATGGCATCAAGTATTTGGGCGTCTTCCTCGGTCCTCCTCAGTATGCCCAGAACAATTGGGACAGGATCATTGACCAGGTAGATGGGCGTTTGAGCCGATGGAAAAGAGCTCTTCCCCACCTTTCCTATAAGGGTCGCGCGCTAGTTGTCAACAACCTCGTCACTACCCTTTTGTGGCACCGGTTCATCTGCCTGCAACCACCGGAGGTTTTGCTCCAAGCTATCCAGAGGAAACTGGTGGATTTTTTTTGGGGAGGCTACCACTGGCTTCGACCCAGCGCCATATGTTGTCCCCTGGCCGAGGGTGGTCATGGCCTAGTCGATGTGAAATGCCGCCTGTTGGCCTTCCGGCTCCGCTCCATCCAACGCTTGCTTTATGCAGAACACCTACCAGGAAAGCCCTTAGCCTGCTCCATTCTTCAACGAGCTGGGAGGCTCGGATACGGACAGGAACTTTTCCTGACCAACCTTCAACACGTCGATACATCTCTGCTCCCAGTCTTTTATCAGAGCCTCTTGAATGCCTGGCAGGGCGTTTCGATAAGTCGCCAAACAGACTCGTATGGCACTAACATGTATGCACACGAGCCTTTATTTTTCAACCCACTTTTCCCCGATATCCCGAGGAGTCGCGACTTCTGCCAGCATTTTATAGTGGCCAACATCCTGAAAGTGTGTCATCTCCGACACGACTCTGGACAGGGATGGAAGCCTGCGAACGAGCTGGCGGACCTAACAGGTGTTCGGTCCAGGAGGCAAATCGAGAACATACTAAGAGCGGTGATCCGAAGGGGCCACCAGCTAGGCCTACATTGGACGCAGGACGCAGAGGTTGAGCCCACAGTCCCAAAATTAGGTGTCGCTTTTACCCCAAACGAGCTGCCCCCCATGAGCGCAGGGTCACCCCCCTTCCATGTTATGAGCAGCAAGAGTATTTATAGGTCTTGTGTGAAACTTCTTCTTGGGGACCCACCTCTAGCTGGGGTTACCCGGTGGAAAGGACTCTTGCCTCCCGGTCCCCCCTCTGAGCCTTTATGGGATACAATGTATGCTGGACTTATTTCTAAAAGAACAGGTGACCTTCAGTGGCGTTTGGCCCACTGGATTGTTCCTTCCAATGCTGTCATTCGTTTTTTTTCCCCCATTTCCGGCTGTTGCCCCTTTTGTCCGGTGAGGGAAGATTTGTTTCATGCTTTCATTATTTGTGAAAGACTTTCTCCTTTGTTTCATTGGTTAAATTTTATTTCCCATAGATTGCAGGTTACCTTTTCTTTGAAAGCTTACATCTTTGGCTTTCCTCCCAAAAAGGGAACCACATCTATTGTATTCGGGTTCCTAACCGCTACTGCTAAACTGGCCGTATACCTGTCGCGGAAGGCGAAGCTGGGCGGCAGACCCATGCAGGGATGCAGTATTATGGTGTTTTTTAGTTCGTTGGTGTCAGCAAGGCTCAAGCTCGAATTTGGCTGTGTCCAAACTGCAAACGACCTTGCAAATTTTGTTGCGACCTGGTGTGTTGGAGGGATTTGTGAGGTCCAAGATAACAAATTGTTAATTTCTGTATAATACAGTGCGGGTGTTTCTTTTCTTAAGTCTCTCCTCAGGGTTGCAGATGCGATTGTAAATTTGTACATATATAATTATGCCTAGTTTAGAAATTATGCCTAGATTTTCTCCTCGTGTGTTTTTTTTTGGTATTTGCACCTTTTCTGTCGCTTGGTTTGCAGTGCACCGATTGTTTTTTCCTTCTGGGATTGCTATGATTTTACTGATTTTCCTGAATGAATTGCTTTTGGTGGTACTCTTGTTTTATACTTTTATAATAGAAAGAGCTTAAAAGTCAAAGTCTCCCTCGTTTTTGGGTGTGTTATCATAATAATGTAAACTTCCTCTAAACCGTACGCCGCATTTCGGGAGCAAATGTGATGTCATTGTATTATGTATTGTTACAGATACGACTTTGATGGTATGGTGGGCCGAGCGGGATGGCCGCCGTATCCGTACAAGTTACCCCGATTGCACCCGGGGTTGACTAATCGCGCTATGACGGGGATTGATGGCTAGGAAAGCGGGTATTCGATGGCCAGCACAAGGTGCACCTTGTGCTCAGGGACAGGATGGCGCGGCCCAACAGATGCAGGAGGTCTCTCAGCACTCGAGGTGGCGTCTTGTCGTCTCAAGCTGGGGGCGCATCTGACGTCACGTCCGGCAAGCGGCTCCGTATATCCGGCGGGGAGTGACACGCCCTCGGCTCGTTAGCTCCGCCTCGTGGAATCGGCACGTTGCTTCTCATTGGGTGCGTGCGGGGGGGGGGTTACTGGCTCCGCCCCTGACGAGGAGCTGACAGCCAGCCCCTTCGGGGTAACCCCGTGGAGCGCATGGTCTGGAGCTAATCGAGCCGGTGTGAGGACGCATCCTCCCCCGCTCCGCCGCCATCTCCTCTGTTGTTGTTGTAATTGTTGTTGTAGTTGTTGTTATTGTTGTTGTTTGGGGAAGAAGATGGGAGGAGGTATGGGAAAGGTCCTAAACTCACTACTGATGCCATATAATCACATTCTGGTGCAACGAAGAGTCATAATTAATGGAAACGAGGCCTTAACTGACATAGAATAAGAATAACTAGGAAGATGTCCGAAAGTTGTCTACGTGTGGTGCGGTGGACCTGGGCACGACATTTAATGGGGGAATAAGGGGAAGGTCGGCTCTACTGATTGTTATTTACATGCAATGGGACTAGGGAATGGGGGATCGGGGAAAGTTGGGGAGTATTGGAGAAAATAGGGGAATATTTACAAGCGGATATGGAGGCCAAATTCCATATTCGCAACATTGCACCCTTCTCTACCCTCGGGGCGTCCCGACCCGATAAATTTTTACCTACTTTAGTGTGGCACGCAATGTAGTTCCCTCTACTATTAACTCTACCCTGAGTGCGACAGTTTTACAGATATTCACAAATGAGTAAATATGTCCCCCTGCGACGTTGCACCCTTCTCCTCACAGAAACACACCCACAGGATAACCGAATCCGGAAAGAATTCTCAAACTAAACATACAGCCGGTAGGGAGCATTATTTACAAGATTACGCTGATATCTACACTACGATCCAGGACCTGTTTTTGGAGGAACACATGCAGATGTTATGCATAGAGAGAGCGCGCTTGCCAACATCGATACACCAACCCACGAGTGCTCTGTGGCCGACGGCCTTTAATAACGTGCAGAGCACCCTTCCCGAGCATCAACAGCACCACCCCACCACCAATCGGTGCAGTCACCATTGTTCATTGGAATAAAAATAAATTCGACAACCCCTAACCCTGCAGGTGTCTCTTGCTCTTCTTGTGGTGCACTTGGTGTTAATTAACAGTGGTTCACCTTTATGGCATAGGTGCCACGTTGACCCATAGGTCCCTCCACGGGTGGTGCTTGGCCGCAAAAGAGCTGCGGTCCATTGTGGGTGGCCACAAACATTGCGGTCCATATGGTGTATCGATCCAGGCAGCCAACAGCGAAAGTGCAGGCCCACAACTGCGTAGCCAGCACCTCTCTCTCCTCTCTCTCTACCCCAAAGCCAGATCCTCGGAGGTGGGAGACAAAAGAAGAAACAAGTGAGTAAGGTGGTAAGGGCGCAAAAGTGCACGCAATACAAGATGATGCACACTGGGGGCACATGGGAACCAGGTGAGACAGGTACGTTCCTATCGTACGCCCCCCCCCACCAGGTAACCTACATGGCCCCTCCCTTACCCCTTACTGTATCCACAAAACACAACACTACCCATAAACATCTACTTTACAAATCGACAAACATCCCTACTGTCTTCCCCGTTCCTCCCATAAACCAAATTCGTCTTCTCTCCCTCCTAACCAATCAAATTTGCCATTTTCAACTCTCATCAAAATTTGCCATCTCCAACTCAACATCATAATTTGCCATTACCAATTCATCATCAGTCCCTCCTAGGGAGGGAGAGATGGAATCACCCCAATGTCTCATCCACGTCGTGATGCGTCTCACAAATCCACACAGCGATTCATCTCCTGCAACAAAACAAAGAAAACACAGGTGTGGAGTCATCATCATCACCACAGGTAAGTGGCTGCGTATGGTGCGACAGGTTCATCAATCCTAACTATCTCCTAAATGACTTTAACAACTTTACACTACCCGGGGGCTTTCTCCGGCCAAACCATTGGCCCTCTTACACTATGGGTTCTAAAAACCAATTCCCATTGGCCAAACTGTGGTGCTCTTCAATTTGGGGTCTCACTCCCCCGATTCATCTCCCGGTGCCCTCGCACAATTTCTGGGCTGCGGCGTGTACCTCTCCCAGTGGGTCTACCCACCTGCACACCTCCACCACTGCAGTTGCCTCCGAGCTTACCTGCTCCTCACCCTAACCTAACTACCTGGGGAAGGCCCTCTGGCTCTCTCCCCACTCCGTGCCCTCTCTGGCACTGGGCTGCCCGATCCACACCCGGGATCCTCAGGCACCCACTCACAACTACCGGCTCCCAGAGCCCACCTGCGGCCTCACCTGGCCGACATCCTCACAGTGGTGGAGTGCCCAACCAACTACACACACTAACAGGCTACACGCCCAGCCATTTCCACAACACTAATGCACCCATTCACAACACCATTCTGCAACCGCACCACAAATGCCAATATCCAACCACAATTTACCTGCACCCTCTACCTAACACTTACACTACCCGCCCCGGGTGCTCGTGAAAGGGGTACACTCTTCCCCCATCCACACCTTCGCACCATGCACACCACTCCGTACCACTCACTCCAACTCTCTCCACACACCTGTACCTGCACACCTGTGCTCTCACACCTGGTGCCACCTGCACCCTTCTCTCCCCAAGCGCATTCGCGCTGATCCACACACTCACTACTCATACACTGCTCCACACACCTGTCCAGTTGCACACCTGTGCAATCACACCTGTTCAATTCTCACAAACACGGCATCATCTCAGCTAACTACTCCCTTCGGACACTTGCGCTTCCCAGTCGTCCCTTTAAACTATTGCGCTCCCACGTCATTATCATCCACACTAATCTACCTGCGTCCCCACTACAGGTATCAGTCACTAACTAAACTTAACGTTACCTAATGTCAATCCTCGCTAGATCCCTACACACCATATCCTAACCCACCCGGGCTAGTTTTCACTGCCATACACCCCATAAGCTATTGCTCCTTTGCCCCCCCACATGGGAAGGGTGGCAAGGATGCCATCCCACCACATCGGGGGCCTCTCACTACCAATTTTGCACATCAAATTTCAACAAATTAAAAATTTGCCAATCATCTGCCAATCACTGTACCATTACCAATCATCACTCTGCCAATCCTATGCCAATCATCAAATTTTGCTTTTCTCTAATTTTGGGTCCAAAACACTAACCTCATCTCCCAGTCTACTCACTAATACCTCTCGGTGCGCCAATCCCTGTCCAAAGCCCGGCTTCGTAAAGCCAAGCAATGGATGCTGGTTGTTTTGTGCCAGCGGCTGGATGCGTCCAGCACTCGGTGCAGGGAAGGAGGTTTACCCGGGCCGAGATCCCACGCACCATCTCGGCACGGAACCATCCAATGTCCCGATCTCGACCTGCCGGCACGTCTCAACAAAACGTGGTCGCCATAACGACCCTTTCTATCGGGCTGCCCGCTCCGCCTAGTGGAGCACGGACGCGGCCGTTCAAAGCGAGGCCCAGCACGCACCGAGGGCCCGATTCGGCTAAAAGTCGACCTAACCTCTAACCCGTTTAATGTCGATGCTTCACCTGCATGCTTACACCCCGCAGCCCGTTCCTTGCTCACACATCCAGCCGTGCCCATGCTCCTCGTACCTTTCCTTACACACCCAGGTACACTCATTCCACTCACAGCCTTGGTCACACACCTGACCACCGAACATTTTGGCACACATTCGTTCGTAGCACACCTCACCAATACACCTCTTCGCGCCCCCTCCTCGGTCACCTCCTCTGTGACAATCACAGGTGTGCTCTCATTCGCACACCCAACCACGTGCCTCACCACCAACTCCAGCGTGCATTCCCACTCACGCTCTACCATTCCAGGTGTGCATCCTTCCATCCCAGGTGTACATCCTCGCTCACCTGTCACAACTAACTCACGCTCCATGTCACTCTCACTACTTTCACCTCCATTCCTGACAGCGCACTCACCCTTACTCTTGACAGCACACTCTTTCCCCATGCACCTGTCCGTCACACACCTTTCTCGCGCACACTCTCCCGTTACACCCTCTGTAACACTCACCACAGGTGGACACTCTTCCTTACTTCTGACAGCGCACTCTTTCCTCATGCACCTGTCCGTCACACACCTTTCTCGCGCACTCTCTCCCGTTACACCCTCTGTAACACTCACCACACCACGCTTCCATGTGCTCCCTCGCACACGCGCTACGACCGACTCACTCTCGCCAGCACACTCACTCCTCGGCGTGCACTTTTTCCTCACACACCCCATGGTCGGACATTCTCGCACACCTCTTTTTTCGCACACCTGACCTGTCGCACACCTCACCAACGGCCTTTCACGAACACCCGGATCCAAACCAATCCCCAAGCTTTTTAAATCCCCTGGCGCATCATACGCACGACCATATTGGTCACCACTTACACCGGGTCCTCTTCCTCTTCGCTTCTCCTCCATCACCTGCGAATCCCTCATCCGGTTAATGAGCACATCATCACGATCCAAACACAGACTTTGGACCAATTCTTTTATCTCCTCTTTTATCTCTTTCTTATCCCCTCTCCGTCGCTTCTTAATTTCACTCATCCCTTCTTCCACTTCTTCTAATTTGTGTTTCACCTCTTTTATTCCCCGGTACGTCTCCTCAAGCTCGTCCTCCAAGGCTACCTTGACCGTTTCCAGGTGCGTCCTCACCTGCCGGTCCTTCGTCTCCATTACCTCTATCACCTCGTCCAACCTCGTTGTCAGTCCCTCACGTACCATCTGACATTCCCTCTTCGTCGCTATCAAGTCGTTTTTTATGTCGTTTTGTGTCGCTTTTAAACCTCCTAATACCGCAGTGTTCCTTTGAACCTGCTCCACTAACTCCGTCTGTCCCACCGTCAGCTGCTCCACCTCCTGCGTCAGGTCCTCTATGCCCCCTTGTAATTTTACAGTCCCCTTTCTCACCTCCTTTTCCATGTGCTCCTCACAGTGCCTCACCTCCTCGCGCACTCCTCCGACCTCCTCACTCACTCCTCTTCTGATCTGCTCTCCCATCACTTGCATCTCCTGCCCAGATGCCACCCTCATCTGCTCCATTTCCTCCCTGTGAGCATCCAGTTTGGTTTCTACCCCCATTCTGACCCCCTCTATCTGCTGCTCCATTTGTTTAACTTCCCTTTCCGCTTGGTCCCTCATGTCCCTCAATTTGCCTTCCATACTGTTTTCTAACCCCTCTAACCCTTTTTGCATCCCTTCCATTTGATTCTCTTGAGCGGCCATTCTGTTTTCTACCCCCGTTAACCCATGTTTCACTCCCTCTATCTGATTCTCTTGAGCGGCCATTCTGTTTTCTACCCCCGTTAACCCATTCTTTACTTCTTTTATCCCGTTGTCTAACTCCTCAAAATTATTGTCTAACTTATCAATTTTCTTGTCTAACTCCTCAAAATTATTGTCTAACTTCTCAATTTTCTTGTCTAACTCCTCAAAATTATTGTCTAACTTCTCACTGGTACCCCTCGCTTCGTCCCTCATTACCCCCATTTGGTTTCCCATTACCCCCAATCGCTCACTCCGAGCCCTCGCTTCGTCCCTCATTACCCCCAGTTGGTTACTCTGAGCATCCATCCGGTTCCCCATTACCTTCATTTGCTCACAATGAGCATCCATCAGATTCCCCATTCTGTTTTCCCTTTCTTCATTATACTGGACCACAAGGGCCGTCATTTGTATACAAAACGAGTTCCAATCCATCGGGGGCGCTGCCACGGTCGCTGGCGCGGTGATCAGCGAGGCGCCATTTTGCGCGCCCGCTTCTTCGTGCGTGACGGCGCTATTTTGCGAACCTGCCGCCCTCACTGCTTCGCTCTCCTCCTGTCCCTCATTTTGGTCCTGGATCGACCCTGCTTCACTCTCCCCTACCGGACCCCAGCTGTCTTGATCCGCCATAGCGCGACTTGCAAAATTCGAGTTTCGTAAAACAAATACAAATTTCGGCCGCTCCAAATTTTGACCAAATTTTTTTTTTTCCTCTATTCGTTTTTTTTTTTCAAAATTTGGTCGGGCCTCGAATCTCACTCCCGACACCAATTGTTACAGATACGACTTTGATGGTATGGTGGGCCGAGCGGGATGGCCGCCGTATCCGTACAAGTTACCCCGATTGCACCCGGGGTTGACTAATCGCGCTATGACGGGGATTGATGGCTAGGAAAGCGGGTATTCGATGGCCAGCACAAGGTGCACCTTGTGCTCAGGGACAGGATGGCGCGGCCCAACAGATGCAGGAGGTCTCTCAGCACTCGAGGTGGCGTCTTGTCGTCTCAAGCTGGGGGCGCATCTGACGTCACGTCCGGCAAGCGGCTCCGTATATCCGGCGGGGAGTGACACGCCCTCGGCTCGTTAGCTCCGCCTCGTGGAATCGGCACGTTGCTTCTCATTGGGTGCGTGCGGGGGGGGGTTACTGGCTCCGCCCCTGACGAGGAGCTGACAGCCAGCCCCTTCGGGGTAACCCCGTGGAGCGCATGGTCTGGAGCTAATCGAGCCGGTGTGAGGACGCATCCTCCCCCGCTCCGCCGCCATCTCCTCTGTTGTTGTTGTAATTGTTGTTGTAGTTGTTGTTATTGTTGTTGTTTGGGGAAGAAGATGGGAGGAGGTATGGGAAAGGTCCTAAACTCACTACTGATGCCATATAATCACATTCTGGTGCAACGAAGAGTCATAATTAATGGAAACGAGGCCTTAACTGACATAGAATAAGAATAACTAGGAAGATGTCCGAAAGTTGTCTACGTGTGGTGCGGTGGACCTGGGCACGACATTTAATGGGGGAATAAGGGGAAGGTCGGCTCTACTGATTGTTATTTACATGCAATGGGACTAGGGAATGGGGGATCGGGGAAAGTTGGGGAGTATTGGAGAAAATAGGGGAATATTTACAAGCGGATATGGAGGCCAAATTCCATATTCGCAACAGTATTATGATTTCAAGGTAAGCTAGGATTTAATAAACCATTGATTAAGTTTACTGCACTTTATTCCTAAGGTACTAAGTTGGTGTTATAAATGTCCTTAAGATGCCTTTATTAACCAGTTGTCTCTTCGTTGAGCTTATTAAATGATATCCAAGTTTAGAGGTAAGTACTGCATGAAGTAAAGGTGAAGGAATCTTTTTGGGGTGGGAGGGGAGGTGTGGGTATGAAATTGAGGCTCAAAGAAAATCTGAGGTGACAGAGCATATTGACAGTGGTAGAGAGGGGCCACAGGTAATTACATCATGTACGAGAATTAACACGAACGATGACGGAGGAGAGAGAGGAGGGGGAGCAAGCACAGAAATCTGCATTTTAATAAGACAGTGGAGTTAGGTAGGGTAAATAAGGGTAGAAAACAATATGAGTTGGGATGGGGAATGACATGAGAAGGTGGTGCACCACCTCCTTGAGGCCCTGAAAGGAAAGTAGGAATGAACTGCGTATGTATGTATGGAAGGGAGTTTCACAAATGTGGTGTGGAAGACAAACTTAACCCTTTGAGTACGGGATTTTTTGTTATATAAAAATACCCCTGGTATGGGATTAATTTGGCATTACGGGAATGCAACCACGTACTGACGATCTATTTATAGGTATAGTCGATGACGTGTAGTAACGTCATCTGTACACAAAACTTTTTCGCAGGTTCCGTCACTGGACGTGATCCGCACTCAAAGGGTTAAGAGGAACAAAAGAGTAGAAGTTGGTGGAAAGTCGGCTTTTGAGAATTGAAATGGGACAAGGCGTTATTTTGAAGCAAGGCCACCGAGAGCCAGAATATGGGTCCCGGGGCTATACTTCACCTGGGCCCCCTTTAAAAAAAATGTTTAACCCCCTCCATCTGGCCCCTTTCCACAAAAAAAGTGTTCTTTTAAACAGCAACACCTTCCTTTGTAAAGTAAACTATTGCAGGAACAATTTACATAATGATAATCGTGGTAATGACGTAAATGAACACAGGAGTTTTGGTCAAACCCCATCCAGATGAAATTGGTTCAGAACCGAATCCCTTCATCTCCTCGTAAGTACCAGAGGACGTTTCCGTATTTTCGTCATCAGAAACACATGCCATGTTTGAGGAAAATTGGGGTGTTATTCACTTATTCGTAGTTATGCAGATTTGTTTCATAACCTATTTCATCCAGATGGGGTAAATATTAAATAATAATAAATGTAATCGACAATAGTAAATAATAACATAATCAATAATAAATTAATCGATAATAATAAATCTTAATAAATTAATATCTTAATAATTTTAATAAATCGATAATTAATAAATTAACTAATTAATTGATTAATAAGAAATAAAAAATACCGTTTTTGACAAAGCACTTGCTCACTATTGTACTCACATTTCAGCTTCCTTGCTCAAAGGATGGCTAAGATATCGCCCGGACAAACAAACGAGAAAGAAAACAACCAAGAAAACAGAGTGAAAACTGAGTACTCCCTTTCAGCGCGCGTCATCGCCAGGCCCCCTTCGGTGCCCGGCGATGACGTCATGGAGTGCCTGGAGATGGAATAGGAAAGGAGCGGTGTACAACAAACAAAATATGATTTCTTCAAAACGCCAACAGGATTAGAACAGCACCGGGCAATGCCGGTACCCCTGCTTGTGGTAGATAAAACTACTGTTACTGTCTTAATGGCTTCTCCAGGAAGACAGTGAATAGTCATGTGATTTTTTGGGAAATTGAAGATTTACAAAAGTTAAAGGACATCATGAACACTGTCTTAATGTCTTAATGGTAAAACGAAAGAAAGCATTACTGGCGAAATGGAAAGAAACAACATGATAGATCAAAGTGGAAATTGAAAGAGAAAATAAAAAAGTAAGTAAAGAGAAAGAGAGAGGGGAGAGAGTGGGGGGAGAGAGGGGGAGAGAGGGAAAGAGAGGGGGAGGGAGAAAGAGAGAGGGGGGAGAGAAGGAGAGGGAGAAAGAGAGGGCATGGAGAGAGAGGGATAAAGAGAGGGGGAGAGGGGGAGGGAGAGGGAGAAAGAGAGGGAGAGGGAGAATTAGAGGGAGATGGAGAGAGAGGAGGGAAGAGAATGAGAGGGGGAGGGAGAAAGAGAGAGGGAGAGGGAGAAAGAGAGGGGCGAAAAGAGAGGGAGAAAGAGAGGGGGAGGGAGAGGGAGAAAGAGAGGGAGAGGGAGAAAGAGAGGGGTGGAAAGAGAGGGAGAAAGAGAGGGGTGGAGAGAGAGGGAGAAAGAGAGGGGGAAGAGGGAGAGGGAGAAAGAGAGGAAATCAGAGAGAGAGGAGGGGAGAGAATGAGAGGGAGAAAGAGAGGAGGAGGGAAAGAGAGGAAGAGGGAGAAAGAGAGGGGGGGGGGGGAGAGGACGACGGAGAAATAGAGGGAGAGGGAGAGGAAGGAGAGAAAGAGAAGCCAGTACCTCCATATTTACATAATTATATAATAAATAAATGCCTCCATTTGTAAAAAGCTAAAGGTAAGATAAAGCAAAGATGAACCTCCACTCAAACAACCTGTTCTTGATGGCTTGACATTTTGTTCCATCTTTCATAGTTTCAGATGAATGTGTTTTCACTTTATATTATTGGTCAACTCCTTTCTTATTTCTTTAACAGCCTTTCCGAAATCGCATCAATAAATGCCACAGATCATTACTTTTGTTTTAACCTCTTCACTCAGACATTTAATTTACAATACAGCTCTTTACAATAGCTAGCAGCCTGGCAAATTAGAAACAGAAATACGGGTGTACATTTCATTCACTAAACATATCTAACTCAACCACCCACAGAGCAAATATGATGAAGAAAGAGCAAAAGAAGGATGGAGAAACAGAGAAAAAGGAAACAGCGGAAAAGGACATTTTAATAGGATACGATGTACATATGTGAGCACATGTGCACACTCACAAAACACACCATAAACATCCACACCACGACACACCATGTGTAACACACCACAATCACAACACCCCACAAACATCCACACCACGTGTAACACAACACACCACAAACATCCACACCACAACAAACCGCACCATGTGTAAAACAACACAACACAACACAAACATCCACACCACAACACACCACACCATGTGTAACACACCACAAATACAACACATCACAAACATCCACTCCACACCATGTGGAACACAACACACCACAAACATCCACACCACAACAAACCGCACCATGTGTAAAACACCACAAACACAACACAACACAAACATACCATGTGTAACACACCACAAACAACACACCACAACATACCATGTGTAACACACCACAAACACAACACACCACAATCATCCACACCAGTACACACCACAAACATTTACAACACACCACACCATGTGTAACCCACCACAAACATCCACACCAAGCCACAAACATCCACATCTCAACACACAGCATCTTGCGGAACACACACACACACAGTACCCTCGTCACGTATGCAAAATCTGGTGGAGACTGGTGAAGGGGTGTGGAATTGTACATAATCAAAGAAAAGGCTTTACGCTAACACACACACACACACACACACACACACACACACACACAGACACACACACACACACACACACACACACACACACAAACACACACACACACCACTCAGAATAAAATATCGAAACACCAGATGTGAAGATATGGGGTGAATCTTCCAGGGAGACGGTCTTTCCCCCCTTCTGTTTTTTCTGGCTCTGGACCCACTAAGTAACCTCATCAATGAACAAGGACATGGATACACCCGAACAACCAAAATAAGAACATCCACAGAAATTGGAAAGGTGACACATCTACTACACATGGATGATTTAAAACTCTTCGCAACTAATGACAAAAAAGTGACAGAACAACTAAAACGAGGAAAACGGTTTTTTTTGTTTGTACACAAAATCGAGGCTCGTGTAAGAGCTAAAATTTTCTGAGGACATTCAAATGGAATTTAGACGAGATGGGTGTGCCAAATGCACATTTGTACAAGGTGAATCAACAATACCATTATCCTTGAAACAACAATACAGCAGTTATAAAACGAAGCATCATACACCACATACCTCGGATGTGGTGTATGATGTATGATGTATATGATGTATATACAGACTTGGCATTTAATATGGAATAATTTTTTTTTCTTGACTTGGGTTTACTTTCTGAAATCGGTATGTCAATCTGGTGAGTTTCTTTTACGCTTCGGTGATTTCATTGTTAAAAGAACCATGTCACTGATTGTCTGTCGCAGCAAGAAGTCAATAACAGGATTATATCACAGGTGGCGTGACAAAATGTACGGACAGGTACATTTGACGATTGGCTTCACAATCGGGTATATAAGGGTTGTTGCGTTCTGTATTAGTGGAAAACAACTGCTGCACATCTACAAAAGTTATTGCCGCTTCCCCTGGAGATGGTCCGTCAACTCGACAATGCTGTTTGTCATTTAGTGGTGGCTTTACGAAATTCCGGCATGAAACAGCGTGCTATTGCTCGGCAGTATGGCATCACTCAAGGTCAGGTGTCAAAGATCCTGAAACGAAATGCTCAGAGGGGTGTCCCTACTCCAATACCAAGGTCAGCACATCCCCGCAGAACCACAAGGAGGGATGATCGCCAGCTGCACCGGTTAGTCCGCAATGGCCGTACCAAGTCAGCTAATCGGCTTAGGGCTGAGTGGCAGCAACTGACAAATGTGCCTGTATCCAGAAGGCTAGTCAACCAACGACTGGTTCAAGCAGGCTATCGTGTCAGGCGTCCCCTGAGAAAGCCACGTCTGACCAGACAACACCGCCAGCGCCAATTGCAGTGGGTCAGAGAGCACCGTCAATGGCAGCCAGGACACTGGAATCACGTGATCTTTAGTGACAAGTCTAGATTTCTGGTCTATCGTCAATATGGCCGCGTCCGAGTGCGCAGACAAGTGCATGAAGCCTACAACGAAGATTGTATAGTGCCAAGAGTCCAA
The DNA here is from genome assembly GCF_964187855.1 of Myxine glutinosa. Lineage (NCBI taxonomy): Eukaryota > Metazoa > Chordata > Myxini > Myxiniformes > Myxinidae > Myxine > Myxine glutinosa. The sequence goes on from NC_136269.1 coordinate 9,848,467, forward strand.
GCTGGAGGTGGTGGGGTGACCGTTTGGGCTGCTTTTCATGCAGGGGGCAAAACTGACCTGGTTGTTCTGAATGGAAACCTGAACCAGTTCAAGCACAGGGCCATTCTGGAAGAAACATTGCTTCCATTTGTTCGTGCAGCCTTTCAAGGAAACTTTGTCTTCCAAGATGACAATGCACGGCCTCATCGTGCTCGCATGATCCAACACTTTCTTGCTGACCATGGTGTAGAGCATATGGAGTGGCCTGCCATGTCCCCGGATATGAATCCAATAGAGAACTTGTGGGCAGAATGAACGCGTCAAATCGACAACTTGGACCAGCAGCCTGCCTCTGTGCATGAATTGCAGCAGGCTATTGTCACTGCATGGCCAGTGATTCCTGTCCAAACCTTGGCAAATCTCGTGAACAGCATGCCTCAACGTGTACGTGCTCTCCTGAATGCTCGTAGGGGTTACAATAAGTACTGAACTGTAATTTTACTGTCCGTAATCCCAGTCGTAATTTAACTTTTGTTTTTGTTAAAAAAATTTTTTGGCTAATGTGCAAAATAAAGAGATACTTCTGGAAAACGCACAGAAGTTTAACACAGTACTGTCTGTGAATTGAGTTCGATATCAGTTTACATCACTTTCAAGGATCAATTTATTTGCTTCGAAATGTCAAATGTGGTTTTTGTTTCTTTTAAAGGTCACATTAAGAAAATCTAGGATAATTTCAACATAATTCCAATGAACTTTTGGTTCTAAGTCATCTTGAAAAGTAAGTTCACCCCCACAAAAAAAATATTCCATATTAAATGCCAAGTCTGTAATTGTGGTGTATCATACCTTGGAGTAGAAGAGGGACACCAAATATGTCACAAACAAATGCTCAAAATAATCGCCAAAGAATACCTAAGTTGAACGAAGCTGATCTTGAAAACATACCTCTCCCAAAGCAACAAAATCAAAGCCATAAACCAACTCGCAGTACCAGCGTTCCAATATTGCTGCGGAACAATAAACTGGGCCAAATCAGAAATCAACAAGTTAGACATCAAAACAAGAAATCTCCTTACCATCCACAAAATGTTTGACAAACACCAGTGCATCCCGAGAATGTACCTGCTGAGATGAGAGGGAGGTAGTGGCCTGATGGAACTCAACCAGGTGTACAGATCGACGAGTGTAGGAATAGCTGAGTATGTGAAATGCTCAACAGACTATTGGATGTAATTTTTTTTTTAAACATGAACATAACAAACCTGAAAAATTATCCCTAACTCACCTTGAAAATTTGTTCCAAAAACAGGTGCGAATAGAAGATGCCGCACAGGAAAAAGAATCAGCAATAAATACAGCCTCAACAATTGCAAAACAGACAAAATAAATATATAAAAAGAAATATCAGTAAATATATACAACAACAACTGGGAGAATGACAAGAACAGGGAAATGAAAAAAGAATTGGACAGAGTGGGGATAGACAAAGAAGTCTCATTGGAATGGCGAAGAAGAGTTCAGCTCAACTGGGATGGCGAACAAATCATAATAAATGCCCAAGATCAAGGAAACTACACCAATGGATTTAAAGATGGCGGGACTGAGCCAGATGGACAAGTGTAGATTCTGCAAGGCAGAAACAGGAAGTACGAGCCACCTGCTCTCAGGATGCAAAAAACTATTATGAGAACAACTTTACACACAAGGGCAAATAAAGTATGCAAAGTGATTCATTGACATATCTGCAAAAATTTACACCTCCCAGCTCCAGAAAACTCAGGGAAACATTAACCAAGGGCAATCATTGAAAATGATGACGTCATGCTCACGTACGACCTGATGATTCCATCGAACGTGAACATAGAAAACAAAGCATTGCGTCCGGACATTGTACTCAGGAACAAAAAGGAAAAAACTGCTTGATGATTGAGATGTCAGTAGGCCTACCCAGCGATTTTGGCCTAAACAACGCAGAAATGAAGATAATGACCAAATACCAGGACCTCAAAAATGAGGTCAAGAGATACTGGAAGCTAAAGAGCATCGAATATGTACCAGTGATAATTCGAGCAACAGGAATGATGAAGAAGAACCTCACTGAGATTTAAAAAACCATCCCCGGGAATATTACCACAAATTAACTACAACTGGAGGCAATCCGGGATTCGGTAACGATCCTGAAAAGATTCCTTGGAACAAAACTCTGAAAAAGTTAAACAGCTTGGACCATGAACCGTGATCTCTTACCAAAGAGGAGGTGGATACTTTGGGTCCTGGGAGGACTCCATTCCACCTCCTAAAACCCACAAATGGAGATAACAACCAATGACACACACACACATACACACATACACACACACATACACACATACACACACATACACACATACACACACACACACACACACACACATACACACACACACACACACACTCACACGCACACACAAACACACACATACACACATACACACACACACACACACACACACACACACACACACACACAGTCCCCTCTTGTGGGGAGTTTCTCCATATATTAGCACCCTGAACAAATCCCAAGTTTTCCCCCAAAATTAGCTCCAATGGAATGTCCGGCCTTGCTAGCTACTTCCTGACATCCTTGGACAAAACTTCCTTCCCTCAAAACTATTCCATGTCCACGTTAGACTGATAAGCCACAAAGTCTGTTCCAAGATGTTTTCCGAGAAGGACAAATACCATTTTAATGGCATTCCAGCTTTATGCATTCCAATCATCAGCAATCTTCTGGCATCGTTAAGTACTCCGGTTTCCTCTCACCATATTGTAAAGATGTGATGAGTGATGACATCACAATCATTTTGTATACAGTACACAGTTTAGAGCACGTGCAACACTGTGCAGGTTGATCAATGTTTTCTGAAGGTGACCCCTTGACTGTCTGACTTGGTGCCCTGACTCAGTGCTGACGACGATTCACACCCAAAGCAACGATGAAACTTCGACATAAAGTTGTACAAATAAAAAGCTTAAAAGTTTGAACATGGGACCATTCGCTCGTTATGGAAAAGTCTGTTCAACAATTAAGGCGCTATTTTTTCAACTCTCTGAGGAAGCTTTTGAAGTCTAAGAAGGTTACACCCAGGAGGGCACCTGGACAGCCAAGGGCTTCCCATTATTTATATTCAGTTAAAGATCATTTAACCTTCCCAAGACGACTGCCAGTTTGAAATAAATGAATGGCTACTTCTGTTGTGCGTGGCCTGTTATTTCAGTTGTTGTGAAGGTCGTGTGTTCAATCCTGATACTGGCAAAGTTTGATTGTTTTTTTTGGACAGCGACGGTACAGGTAGCTAGCTAGCTACCTTTTAGCTGTCTAGTCTGGGGTCGATCCCTTACCCAAATATAACCTGTCAGATTGGTGTTTCGTATAGCCAGGATGTCCCTCAGGGTGGACATCAAGCTTGGTGTCCCATCTGCTAGGACAAGGTGATGGACACCAAATATTCCAAAATGTCTTCTCCTGAATGAAGTGTATCTATTTGTGGAGAGTCAGTGATTTATCATGAGTATCCTAAACAAATTCCGAATTTCGACCCGAGTTATCTCCAGTTGAACGTCAGGCCTGGCCAGATAGTTTGTGGGATTACTGGGTCAATCTTCATCCTTTGGATGACCCCACAAGCTAGTAGGATTAATTGGGGTCGTCAAGGAAGTAGTTGTAGGTTGTGAAATATGCACGTAAGATGCGTGCTCCCTTTTGAACAAATGGTCGCTCCTTGGGATTCAAAGCCTTGAGAAGTGTCCCTCGTCTGGCACCAGGTGGCTCCTAGCAAACTGGTGGTGAAAAGGAGGCCAAGTGGATAGGACCTCTCTGCATCACTTTTTTTCATCATATGTTGTTATGAAATCAAGTCGAGACCTCTTTTCCAGATATGAGGCTTTATTGAAATCTATCTCCACATACCCTATAACACAAAATAAAAACATACTGTTCGAACAACAGAGAAAGAACGTAATGGCATTTACAACTAATCTATAAGCAAGCGAATTGGTATTTAGCATTCCTCTTCATACCTTACTCAAGTGTCTGCTCACAGAATGCAGAAACGAAGCCAATACTCTCCTCCTTCCTACACAGCATTCCTTTATCCACTTCTCAATGCCATCCCACAACTGGATCTTCTTCTTCATATATCATCACACACGTACTTCTGCTGGCGTTTTCCTGCAACAGCATTTTACTTGTGCTTACTTCATCGATCAATGCAGAGTCTACTTGTGCTAGGTTTAAATCACTTTCCTTCATAGGGTTTTCTGGGAAATTCTCAAAATGGTGTTTTCATGTGCATCTGCTTGATGTACTCCGCATTCTGCAAAGTATGAAAACATTCCTTCATGGCGAGCGTGACGTGGGTGAAATTTCCGCAACATCAGACTTCGCTGAATCGCTGGAAGAGACAGCTGAGACGTGAGGGGAAAAGCTCGGAGTGTTTGACCATCACAAGCTGATCAAACATGTGGAATATGTCTTTTAATCCTAAGACATCCTACATGCTCACTTTCTTCATCTGAAAGGACAGTACAGAAAACCATCCATCTCCCCTATTCAACCCCTTCCAGAGAAGTTCATTCACTCTAACTCATTTTAAAATAGCTAAGGAGCCTCGTGTCTTTCCTCACATTCGTGTGCGTGCGCAAGGCTGCCAATAATTGACATGTCCAGGAAGTAACAGCAGTTCGGTCCATCGCAGGATTTGCACCTTCCGCTGCAATGCGGTCGAAGTTGGTTCACCAGTTGATGCCACAATATATATATATATATATATATATATATATATATATATATATATATATATATATATATATATATATATATATATATATATATATATATTATATATATATATATATATATATATATATATATATATATATATATATATATATATATATATATATATATATATATATATATATATATATATATATATATATATATATATATATATATATATATATTTTATATAATATAAATATATACTTGCGCTGCCCTGAAACGAGGAAATAAGCCCCGCACGAACCACGTGTGTTGAGACGCCGAGCGGTGCGTACACGCGATCCGTGCTGTTTATATGGTGAACCCGGTTCTAGCGATCTTATTCGTGCCACGCTTAGTCAATGGATAAATCACAAAAGCGGTCGAATTGGAAAAAGGAAGAACAGGTTTATTTACACTATACAATGATTCCAGAAAAAGGGGACACAGTGCAGCCTTAAAAAGTTTTACTTACTACCCAGGACAAACGGGCCCGTCTCACACATACACACTCACACAGGGCTTGCAGCTGCAGGATGATGTTCACCACGTCCAGGGATGGCTCCCGTGCAGCTCCCTCCAGTCTCCGGCTCGTCCGTGCAGATGGTATGAGGAGAAGGCAGGAGCTCTCCGCGTGTCGTTTGTGGACGCACAAGGTTATTACGGGGCGAACAGTAGGGTGTGAGCTCTGGCGGTTAATCACTGGCGGCTATGACCGTGTTTACTCGCGTGGGCTGACGTAGGCGCTATTCGCCACCGGCATGTCTGGCTGCAGCTGTGTACTCGTACTGCCAACGCCTCTTCTTCTTCACCTCTGGCACGTACGGTATATGGTAAGTAAGCTGCTGGTGAGCAAGCTGCTGCTGGTAAGCTGCTGGTCTGCTTATAGCTCCCTCTCTCCGCTGCGAGTCCTTTTCCACCAGTCGTTCAAGTCCTGACCAAGTCAGGTTCATGGGCTTTGTGCACCGATTTATATAGGCACGCCCCGTGAACCTTCTAGAACTCACCAGACGCGCCTCTCAACGCCCTCTCATGCCATGCCATTAGACCCCTGATTGGCTGGTGGCTCTTACCGTCATCGCCTCTGACGCTCCGCCTTGACGCCGCCCCCCACCCCGACCTCGCGCTCCTCCTTCTCAGGCCTACCTCGTGTTACTCCACTAGTGAGTGAGCAAAGGGCAGCAAATGCTGCAGGCAGCCAAAGCGTAACAACTGAGTGGGCAGCCAAATGGGGCGTGGGATCAATTATGCCCATTGAGGTGGAATTGGAGGGTGGACACAAAAATGAGCGGGACCTAATCTCTTGTCTTTACACAACGCAGATATTAATAGGGGAAATGGGCTATACTTACACATACTATGAAATAACTAATACTGTAAGTGGGCCTACGTGTTGCTCGTGGACTAACTATGGGGGGGAAACCCTTTAACCTTTAATGATCAATATGTGCAAATCTCAAAACCGTAGCAATATATATACTATATATATATATATATATATATATATATATATATATATATATATATATATATATATATATATATATATATATATATATATATATATATATATATATATATATATATATATACACTGTATATACACATATGAGTGTGTACACATATATGTGTTTAAGGGTGCGTGTGTGGAAGTTTCAGTTGTTGAATGCTATCTCCACATGTGGGTGGGTTTGAGAAGGTGGAACGGAGACCTACCTGGCCTTAAAGTATCGACCCCTGTATGTGTGTATGTTTTTTATATATCCACTGCAGCTGCTTGGTTTTATCAGCAGGGAATGATAGGAACTCAACACCTCTCAGTCTGATCCACGGATATTTCTCGTATTTCCGTGAGTCCGATTTGCAGGCAGGAACACAACAATTCTGATAAGCCATTTTGTAATTGCCACTCTTTCATTTAAATGCTGACAATTATGTTAAAAAGTCTATTTCACTTTCAGATTTTGCACTGGGAATGGCAGGTTAAAAGTGCCCGGACGAGAAGTAACGGGTCACTGAAAATGCAATACAGAGCGCATGCGCAAATGGCCGCATTAAGCATTCATATATCATTTGTAAAGTCGCATATTGATGGGAGATTTCAATGCTCCGGTTGAACAAGATCATGTTACCTGGTCAGGCATCTTTGGACAACATAGAATTGGAAGGAAAACTCCAATGGAAAACATCTCCTGCCACTTTGTGCTGAATATGAACTTGTCATTACCAACACCCTGTTCTGCGTTTAAGACAAACACGAGTCGAACTTGGAAGCACTCTCATTCAAAGTATTGGCACTTAATGGATAATGTGCCTGTTCGCCAGAGAGAGAAGAGCGATACACAAATCACACCTGTAATGCGTGGGGCTCATTGCTGGAAAGATCATCAAATTATCCACACAAAGCTGAATTTGAAAATATAACCTCAGCACAGAAAGTCGATATGCAAGTCTGTGAGAGGGACATTGATGTCCATCCCCTGAAGAACTCCAAACTGCGACGAACTTCACATCAATACCAGATGGAAGCTGACGGAAGTGAACTTCAAACAGCTGATGGAAGTGAACTCATGAGTAATAAGGCAGCAGTCATGGAAAGATGGAGTGAACACTTTGCCGACCCTGGAACAGGGAATCCCATGTCCCGACTCTCTGTCTCAAATACTACAACATCAATTTGAAAATGACATGTCTCATCCACCTTCACCCAAAGAGGTTGCTGACACTATCAACAGATTACAGAGCGGTAAAGCTCCAGGGCCAGATGGTATCCCCGACCGTTATGTCAAGACTGCGTGCCTCGACCAAAGTCACAGAGGCCCTGATCACAGAGCTCCTGTATGCAGATGACTGTGCATTGGTTGTACACACAATTGAGGATCTCCAGGCTATTGCCAACAAGGTTTCAGAAGCTTCTAGAAATGACGCTTCACAGATCAGCATTTTGAACATTGAGATAATGTCCCAACCAGCACCTGGCAAACCCTTTGAAACACCCAATATTACATTTTATGGCGACGACTGTCTACATTGTCAACAAGATCACCTATCTTGGAAATGTGCTTTGTAACAATACCATGATGGATGAAAATGCAGACTCCACATCAAGGAAGCCAACTGTGTGTATTGACATCTCTATGACAGAATCCAAAAACAACACGGCATTAAACTAGACCCCAAAAAAAATCGAGGTGTACCAGGGCATTGTACTGACTACCCAAATGTATGGGTTAGAGACATGAATCAGCTACTGATGCCACCTCAAGACTTTGGGGATTCATCAATAACATCTCAGATCCATCATGAAGATCCGATGGCAGGACAAAGTCTCAACCAATGAGATACTGTGCCAATGAGCTAGGGCCTGCAGCATGTAAGCTACTCTCCATATGCTACAAATTGAAGGGTTAGTCATGTTCTTATTATGAATGACCAACACATCCCGAAACAAATCTTGTCTGGTGAGCTGATCCAAGGTAAACGACATCCTGGCAGTCCACATAAATGTTATAAGGACACCTTCAAGCAGAGCCCCAAAGACTGTAACATCAACCAAGACACCTGGGAGCAGATCCCAGCTGACCGGATACTATGGAGTATGCAAGTGACATCCAGGACTCTTCACTTCAAGAGAAATTTATGTGATTTCAGATGGCAACAATGGAAAGACCGATCTATTACCCAGGCCACTTACCACAGGCACAACATATGATGCCAGACATGCGGACATGTGTGCCACATGAAAGGGCTGGCTTCGAAAATATCTGCAAAGATAATTCACTGAAGTTGCATTTGTTATCTACGCCGAAGGTGGACACAGGTTATGTTTCACCCATCTGTCTGCTTGTCTCAAAATTGGCTGTGAGCAGAATATCTCAAAAAGTTATTGACCGATTTGGACAAAACTTGGTGGAAAGTTTGGGTGTTTAACCAGAACGAATTGAGTAGATTTTGGTGAAGTCCGGATCCGAATACTACATTTTTAAGTGATTCTTCACCGATGAGACAAGGGGCCAAAAACGATATACAGGTGTGGCTGGGAGGTGTGACGATTTTCAGAAAACTCGTACACAGTTATTTTTAGTCGAATTTCAAAATTTTTTTTTTTTAAAGACTACATATATAATGCCATTTAATACACTGTAACAAAGACATTTTAAAAATGTAATTCATGTTTGAATTGGGTATAACAATGCAAGTGGGGGGGGGGGGGGGGGGTCTAGCGCATGCGTGATGGCTGTTGGTTACTCGTTGTTCGGCGCCATTTCAGTAGCCGTGGAGCTGTGGACGATTGAACATCGCGTCTTTGTTGTTGAGACGTTTATTCAAACGGGTAGTTCGGTGGTGCTTACACAGCGCAGATTTCGTACTCACTTCAATGTTGGTCGACGTGGCGCCATTCCGTCTCGAAACACAATATTGAAGTGGGTAAAAAACTTCAGGACAACTGGATCTGTGAGGCCGGGAGCAGCTCGGGGAGGCGATCGAACCGTTAGGACCCCGGAAAACATCGAAAGGGTTCGACAAGCTGTGGAGGCCAACCCTCGTCGGTCAGCGGAACGGCACGCTCACGCTCTACGGATGTCAGACAGATCAGTTCGTCGAATTTTGCACTTGGGCCTTCATTATCACGCGTACAAAATCATGGTGGTTCAAGAACTGCAGCAGAATGATTTCGTACGGCGGTTTACGTTCGCAGAAAGAATGCTGGAACTGCTGAGGGATGCTGCTGTGCTGAGAATTGCTGGAACTTTTCCGCGCGTCTGCAAGAATGCTTGGACAAGAACGGCCGCCATTTAGATGATGTCATTTTTCAAACATGAATTACATTTTTTAAATGTCTTTGTTACAGTGTATTACATGGCATTATATATGTAGTCTTTAAAAAAAATAAAAATTGAAATTCGACTAAAAATAACTGTGTACGAGTTTTCTGAAAATCGTCACACCTCCCTGACGGACCCTGTATATATATATATATATATATATATATATATATATATATATATATATATATATTATATAAATAAAATTATATATATATATATATATATATATATATATATATATATATATATATATATATACATACAGTCACGTGAAAAAGTAAGTACACCCCATGTAAAGTTTTGACTTTTTCAACATATTTCAACATACAGCTATTTGATATTCATTTAAACAACATTTATAGATAAAGGTGATGTAATATAACAAATATCATGAAACATTTCCATTTTGTAGTCCATTGTATCTATCTATAATTCCAGCAATCTCTGTGTGTGTGTGTGTGTGTGTCTGTGTGTGTGTGTGTGTGTCTGTGTGTGTGTTTGTTTGTCTGTGACCGCTGTTTCTCGACAACCACGGGTCCGATATACTTGAAACTTGCCAGGTATATTGCTGGGGACCCGAGGATGTGCCTTTTCAAGGTTTTAAATTAATCGCAGAAGTAGTTACCGAGCTATGTCCAAAAAACGATTCAACCAATCAGAGAGCAGCGAGCTATCGCGTGTGCCGAACATGGCGAACACACTCTGCCTCGGACGGCACATTTGAGAGCGTATTCATTTATTTCACGTTGGCAAACTATGTTGCCGCTATGTTGGCGTTAAACTATGTTTTAAAACTAATTAAAACCATTTCATGTAAATAGAGGGGGGGGGGATTGTCACTGTACTCGCAAGCCGTTCGCCGTTCGCTTTGGCGTTGCGAATGGACCAAAACATTTCATGAACCAAACCATTTCATGTAAAGCGTTCGCCGTTCGCTTTGGCGTTGCGAATGAACCAAAACATTTCATGAACCAAACCATTTCATGTAAATAGAGGGGGGGGGGATATAATTTTAGATATATATATAGTACGGGCATGCCCTAGTAATTTAAATAAACATAAATGCAAATTTCGCATGTGGAAAAAGTAAGTACACCCCTACATTTATAACTCCTTCAAATACCTAAAATTAGAATCAGGTACACCAGCTCAGGTGCAAATGATTAGAACATCGTTAGAGTGGATCTTGGAGGAACCTGTCTCATTTAAACCTCAGTCATTTCGTTTGGTTTGCTCTTTGTTCTTGAAGTGTGCGGATGCCTAGATCAAAAGAGCTCTCTGAGGCCTTCAGAAAGAAGGTTACAGATGCCTACGAGTCTGGGAAGGGATTTAAAAAGATCTCCAAACAATTTGAAATCAATCATTCGACTGTCTGGAAGATAATCTACAAGTGGAGAAGATTCCAAACAACTGCCAACTTGTTCAGGCCAGGCCGCCCCAGCAAGTTCAACCCGAGAGCAGACCGCAAGGTGCTGAAAGAAGTATCTAAGAACCCCAGAATGTCATCACTGGACCTACAGGTAGCTCTGGCCACTGTTGATGTCAAAGTTCACGAGTCTACCATTAGAAAGAGGCTGCACAAATTTGACCTACATGGGAGGTGTGCCAGGAGGAAACCTTTGCTGTCCAGAAAGAACATCAGGGCAAGACTAAAGTTTACCAATGGACACCTCGGCAAAGATCAGCACTTCTGGAACAATGTGCTCTGGATAGATGAGTCAAAGGTAGAGCTATTTGGCCACAGTACCAGAAGACATGTTTGGCGAAAACCAAAGACAGCATTTGACCACAATAACCTGATACCAACTGTAAAGCATGGTGGTGGAATTATTATGGTTTGGGGCAGCTTTGCTGCATCAGGGCCTGTGCAGCTCACCATCATAGAATCCACTATGAATTCTTCATTGTACCAGAGGGTGCTTGAGGATAATGTGAGGCCAACTCTCGGAAAGTTGAAGCTCAACTGAAGGTGGACCTTGCAACGTGACAATGACCCTAAACATACCAGTAAATCCACCAAGGAATGGCTGAAAAGAAAGAAATGGAGGGTTCTGGAATTGCCAAGTCAAAGCCCGGATCTAAATCCCATCGAGATGTTGTGGGGGGATGTGAAACGAGCTGTGCATGCAAGAAACCCCTCAAACATCGCACAGCTGAAAGAATTCTGCATGGAGGAGTGGGCAAAAATTTCTCCCAGTCGATGTCAGAGACTGGTAGACAGTTATAAGAAACGCCTACTTGAGGTTGTTTCTGCCAAAGGGGGCAACACCACCTATTAGAGCCAAGGGTGTACTTACTTTTTCCACATGCGAAATTTGCATTTACTGTATGTTTATTTAAATTATACAATGGACTACAAAATGTAAATGTTTCATGATATTTGTTATATTATATCACTTTTATCTATCAATATTGTTGAAATGAAGATCAAATAGCTGTATGTTGAAATATGTTGAAAAAGTCAAAACTTTACATGGGGTGTACTTACTTTTTCACGTGACTGCATATATATGTAAGAGGAGGATATTTGAAAACATTGGAGACTTTTAGTGGACAGATTGTGGACAAATACTATATTTTGACAAAACTATATTTTATAATTATAATACTATATTTTGACAAAACTAGGGGGATGAGTTGGGTCGTTGATACGAACAAGGTGATGTGATTTTTGTTCAGGTCCAGATCAGGGCTGGAGCCCATCAGTGCGATACAAAATGTAAACTCAACTTGATGCTGTGGAAACCAAGTCTTTCAAGATCATTGGAATTTCTCACGATGAAGCAGAGTCTGTGGACCTATCCCTTCACCATCAGCAACAGGTCAGTGGTCTCTCTGTCTTCCACCTCACTTCTGGTCTTGCACCCTCTGCCCTCTCCGTGCTCTGTCCCCCTCACCCCCAATATCTGCAAGCCCCCTCCTAGTGAAACTGCCTAAATCCAGAACCACTGCTCACCTCCACTCATGTATTCCTCTCTTTCTCCACCTGTGGAACTGCCTTCCACACTCTCTTAGATCCAATGCTTCCCTCCGGGTCTTCAATACAGCTGTTCACTTCCATCTCGGGTCATCCCCCATCCAAAGCCATGATCTTTTCTACATCCGTTAAACTACTCCTACCTCTCCCAAAGTTGTGGTTATGTATCCATCTTGTCCACCCCTGGTCTTCTCCCTACCACTCAACGTTACCTGCAGGCTACATCCCTTGTTTTCTGTCTCCGTATACCTTCTCCCTCCATCCTGCTATCGGCGTTTCCCCTTTCTCCTGCTTTTCCCTTTGTTATGTTGGTGCCGTGACCTGTTCTGTGCCCCAGCTCTTCTATGAGCCTAGACCTTGTATAAAAAACCTGTTCACCTTGGGTTGAAGGTACGCGCTCTACCGAGTGCTGTTCTAGTTACTTAAGGTTTTCATAATGTTTCACTTTACACCATTATCTGTGATGAATGTGCAATTGAGTATCATTTGTGAAGAGCACAACAGAGTGAAATAAACTTCTGAGATGTTTTCATAATTATAAAATTAATAAATAATTATATACAAGTACACATACATTCAAAGTACACCGCCCCATGCCAAATAATTAAATATGCTGCAGCGCGGCATTGCCGGGGCGCCTCTGGCGCCCGGCAATACCGCAGTGCAGCTCATTAAGGCTGCATTGGGAGGGAGGGGTGTACACTAATTGATTGATTAATTGTATAATTAAAATCAATAAAAGATTATCACAAAATATTTTCATAATCAATTGGCTAATCGCATAACTAAACCACTAGTGCTTCATCCGAAGATGTATCTTTTAGAAATTTAATTAAATAAGTCATTTATAAAAAATTAAATAATTAATTGATTACTCAATAAATAATTAATCGATTAATCAATAAATAATTAATAGATGAAATGATTAATCAATAAATCAAAAATATCCTTGATAGCCACATCACTTGGTCACTCATGTCCAAATATTAGCTTTCCAGCTCAAAAGGTGCCTGAGATATTGGCCAAATGAGAAAGAAAATAAATAAATGATTAATAATGAAAATAAATAAATAATAATCATAAAAAAATTAAATTATTAATCAATTTGGTCAGAGAACACATAAACTACCACTATTTCATCAGAATCTGTAACTTTAAAAAAAAAATTTTTTTTGTCATTAATCGAATAATTAAATAATTAATCGATTAATTGATTAATTAATAAATCAAAAATATCCTTTGCAGCCAAATCACCTGGTCATTGGCATGTCCAAATATCAGCTTCCTAACTCAAAAGGTGCCTGAGTTAATAATGGTCAGAAGAGAAATGAAATTTAATTAATTAAATAAGTACTTAATTAAACGCTAATAATTAAATAACTCCTCAATTAATTGATTATTCAAAAAACAAAAAATACCGTATTTGACAAAGGACTTGCTCACTACTGTGCCGAAATTTCAGCTTCCTAGCTCAAAGGATGGCTGAGATATCGTCCGGACAACCAAGAAAGAAAACAAACAAACAAACAAGTACACATACATTCAAAGTACACAGCCCCATGCCAAATAATTAAATATGCTGCAGCGCGGCATTGCCGGGGCGCCTCCGGCGCCCGGCAATACCGCAGTGCAGCTCATTGAGGCTGCATTGGGAGGGAGAGGTGTACACTAATTGATTGATTAATTGTATAATTAAAATCAATAAAAGATTATCACAAAATATTTTCATAATCAATTGGCTAATCGCATAACTAAACCACTAGTGCTTCATCCGAAGATGTATCTTTTAGAAATTTAATTAAATAAGTCATTTATAAAAAATTAAATAATTAATTGATTACTCAATAAATAATTAATCGATTAATCAATAAATAATTAATAGATGAAATGATTAATCAATAAATCAAAAATATCCTTGATAGCCACATCACTTGGTCACTCATGTCCAAATATTAGCTTCCCAGCTCAAAAGGTGCCTGAGATATTGGCCAAATGAGAAAGAAAATAAATAAATGATTAATAATGAAAATAAATAAATAATAATCATAAAAAAATTAAATTATTAATCAATTTGGTCAGAGAACACATAAACTACCACTATTTCATCAGAATCTGTAACTTTAAAAAAAAAAAATTTTTTGTCATTAATCGAATAATTAAATAATTAATCGATTAATTGATTAATTAATAAATCAAAAATATCCTTTGCAGCCAAATCACCTGGTCATTGGCATGTCCAAATATCAGCTTCCTAACTCAAAAGGTGCCTGAGTTAATAATGGTCAGAAGAGAAATGAAATTTAATTAATTAAATAAGTACTTAATTAAACGCTAATAATTAAATAACTCCTCAATTAATTGATTAATCAAAAAACAAAAAATACCGTATTTGACAAAGGACTTGCTCACTACTGTGCCGAAATTTCAGCTTCCTAGCTCAAAGGATGGCTGAGATATCGTCCGGACAACCAAGAAAACAAACAAGAAACCAGAGTGAAAACTGAGTACTCTCTTTCAGCGTGCGTCACTGCCAAGCCCCCTTCGGTGCCCGGCAATGACGATTTGCAATGCCTGGAGGTGGCATAGGAAAGGAGCGGTGTACAACAACCAAGAAAACAAACAAACAAGAAACCAGAGTGAAAACTGAGTACTCTCTTTCAGCGTGCGTCACTGCCGAGCCCCCTTCGGTGCCCAGCAATGACGATTTGCAATGCCTGGAGATGGCATAGGAAAGGAGCGGTGTACAATAATTGTAATCTTGATAAAAGTCCACCCCTTTATGCTTTTACTCAACAATGACCACGATTTGCATGAAAGACAACTGACCATTGGCCATAACTCACCAGTCTTGCAATTTAAATCTATAATAAATGTAGGCCTTCAATTCTATGGCATACCAAACAGGAGAGGAACCGCTATAACGTAAAGATTCGAGAGTAACAAACAACAAGATGAATCACAGAAATAGTCTAAGCAAACATCAGAACACGACGGAAGAAGAGAGAAGAGTATAAAAAAGGCAGGAAAAGGGAAGAGTCAGTTCAATGGAATACGAGCAAAAGACTAAGGAAGGCGAGACGCTGCATCCATTTTGTTGAAGGCTCACAGTGCAGCTTGTATATAAATCACATGGAGGACAGAGTCATTAGTAGACATCAGTGTACCTTTCCATGAACGACAAGGACATTAGTAGACAATGGGCAAACACATAAGGTATATGGGACTTGAACCTGGGTTCACCTACATCATCGGCCATTGGTTTCAACTGGAACATTAACACGTTTGGAACCCAGAGTTATATTGGGGGTTGGTCCATGTCTGACAACCAAACTATTCCGGGCATAATTTGCCGCTTACTTTGCACTCTTGAGTTTGGAAGCTTCTAATTCATCTCACGATTTTACTTTGCGGTGCTAAATTACACCAACAGTTTTTTTTCCCCCAGTCCTTATATCATTCCAGAGCATGCTAAACCTTAGTTGCCCTTACAGTGACTTTTGTGGTCAAACTTGCTTTGTGAAGAATATTTTAATGGAGCTCTGACCTTAAGGCTTTGTATTCTGGCTGCTATTGGGCATCGCGTTTGGAGACGAGTATGTGGGAAGGAGTGTTTTGAGGGTGAGACATGAGTTTGCCATTGGAAGCTCCTTATCTACTGCAAAGATCGAACCGAAAACCTTGGACCATCGAGTTTGCAAGAAGGCTTCAGGCCTCGAATCTCAAAATCTGATTTCTTTTCTTTCTCTACAACTGACACATTGTTTTAATCAGACTAGAGGAGCCTGAAGCGTAAAGCAAGGCAGTAGGAAGTCTGCGAGGCAAGGCTTTCATGGTGCCAGTCTTGCTATAACGGCTCCACCGGTGCCTCTGGGTGGAAAGGCCCGGCACAGAGATGGTGTTCCAAATGTCTGCCGACATCACCTTGTTCACGCCGCTCTCCACATGTTTCCCGGTTCACTCTCACCTCATTTTCTGTGCTTCTCGCTGAACCACTCTCGCAAAAGGCCCATCACCTGAAGGGTTCCAGGTAGACCCGAGGCTGGATATTGAGATTTTCTCGCTCCCTTTTTCGAGCTTGTGTTGATGAAAGGCGTACTCTTCGCAGACTTGGCATAGGCACAGAAGCAGAGTTCCCATGAGCCTGGCACAGCCGGAACACGCTTCACAGGATTCATAGCTTGCGGCATGCCCCCCAAAAAACCACTCTTTGTCCAATCTTAAGATTATAAATCATCACCATTCGTACTATCACACAACTATTGGTGCTTTTTATTTACAAAAGAAAAAAGCTTAGCATTTGCCAAAGTTTTATATATTTTTTACTGGACTTGTTTCACCTTCCATTTCACAAATCTCATCTGATTTATCATCGCGGAGTCGCGTTTGCTGTGGTGAACTGCCATTTCATGGCTCACTGGTGACAGTATTGGGCCAAAGCAGTATGCCGGTAGTTCCAATTCGTCAGACAGGTTTCTCCTGAGACTCGTCGTGGTGAAGCCTTGTTGCCCGGAGAAGCTGGGTATATTTGAACTCTTTGCTGACACCCATTATGCAACATCAGCTTTGGATGCGCAATAGGCTTAGGAATAACTGCTGAAGCAAGGATGTTGTATTCATGGAAAATAATGCACAATTCTACAAGAGACGAACATTGTGGGAAATAATGGCAAACGGACATAATGGGAAACGAACATTTATTGCAAAATGAGTTTCTTGAGACCTTCGAGTCAAAAATACGTTTGAGGACGCTGGAGGGGGGGGGGGGGGGGTGGGGTGGTGGAGAGCAGGAGAGTTTATGGAATGTATGAAAGAGGCACTGTAAGAGATGGATTTTTTTTTTGGAATGAATAGTTTTTTTTTTTTGTCAGACTGCGCATGTGCAAGATTGGAGGTCACGTCTCTTCAAAGTTGTCCATGCGCGCACGCTTTCGAAGTTAAGTAATTTTTCACAATTGTGTTTGTGTCGAAACTGTATCTTTCTTTCGGTGTGTGTACCTATTGGTGTTGTCTTTAATAGGATTATCGGTGTTGGTTTTTCATACCTGTGTACAGAATCGTCGGTTAGTTCGTGTCGCGTATTCTGAGGCCTAGTGTAATAGGCTACCATGTCCGACCTTGGCTTGAGGCTTTGTTTTTGTCTCAGCGGTTCTTCGATTGCGCTGCAATTACTTTCGGTCTCTGGTTTTCCCGGTCTTTTCACCCTATACTTCCTTGTTTAAAATCTCAACTCAAAAAATATATATATATATATATTTCCTTCTCTGTTCTTATCCGTTTGTTCGTTCTTATTTGTTCATTGGTTCTTCGACCACATTGTTCGTGATCACGTGATCACGTTGTTAAAAATGTTTAAGCTGTCCCCTGAAGAACTTTATTCTGTCGTATAATATAATGCCTTTTTCTTCTTCTTCTATAAAAGGATGCTTTCGACTTGCTCACCAAATATATTCATTCCAAAATAAAATTCCATCTCTTACAGTGCCTCTTTCATACATTCCCTAAACTCTCCAGCACTCCACCCATCCTTCAGCATCCTCAAACGTATTTTTGATTTGAAGGTCTCAAGAAACTCATTTTGCAATAAATGTTCATTTCCCATGAATCGTACACTTTTCAAAATCCAATCTCACCCATCCCCTCCAAATCTTCCCCATCACCCCTTCTGTCCAAAACTTCCCCATCAGCCCTTCCCTCCAAAACTTCCCCATCACCCCTCCCCTTCAAAACTTCCCCATCACCCCTCCCCTCAAAATCTACCCCCTTGCCCCTCCCCTCCAAATCTTCCCCATCACCCATCTCTTTCAAATATTCCCCCTTGCCCCTCCCTTCCAAATCTTCCCCATCACCCATCCCTTTCAAATCTTCCCCCTTGCTCCTCCCCTCCAAAACTTCCCCATCACCCCTTCCCTCCGAAACTTCCCCATCACCCCTCCCCTCCAAAACTTCCCCATCACACCTCCCCTCTAAATCTACCCCCTTGCCCCTCCCCTCCAAATCATCCCCATCACCCATCTCTTTCAAATCTTCCCCCTTGCCCCTCCCCTCCAAATCTTCCCCATCACCCATCCCTTTCAAATCTGCCCCCTTGCCCCTTCCCACCTAAACTCCCCCCACACCCTACCCCTCCGAGACTCTCCCTTGCTCCTCCCCTCCTGGACTCCCCTCTCACCCCTCCTCCTCAAAGCATCCTCCCCGCTTCTTCCCCCTTCCAACTTTCACCTTCATCTCCCCCAACCTTCTGCCTCACTCTTCCCCCTCCTCAAATAACACCCCACTGCGCCTCACCCAATCACCATCAAACCTTCTGTCTGCCCCATTCTTCCCTTTCTCCAAGCTATTCTGAAATCTCTGACACACCTTCAACAGCTCTCCCTACCTCTTCCTCCTCTTCCACAGCTTACCCTACCGCTCCCCTCCCCCCCCAAACGGAAACTTTCCTCCTTCATGATGTCTCTGATTCCTTGGTATCTCTCCCAGGTTACTCCCTCCTCCGGTATGATAGACCTGAGCCTCGTCCTGGAGGTGGGGTTGCTATCTTTATAAAAAAAACTCTCTTCCTCACTCGCCCTGCACTGCCCTCTCTCCACCTCACCCCCAGGAATACCTTTGGCTACGGCTTCCCCTTCGCTCCCACCTTTTGTTCATATGTGTGTTGTACGGTCCACCAAACAGTGATGACTCCATCTGCATCTCGCTGTCTGATAATATGGACCAACTTCTATCTACCCATCCCAACTCTCGCTTCCTCATATGTGGTGATTTCAATTGTCACCATGCCAGTTGGCTGGGTGTGGGTACCTCTCTCACCAGCCTTGGCTCTTCAGCAAAGGACTTCTGTGACTCACTGGGACTGACACAATCTGTCAATTTCCCGACCCGGATCTCAGTCAACGGAGCATCTTCTCTTCTGGACTTGGTTATGACTAACTTCCCTGAAAATGTCTGCTGCTCTTCTTCTGCTCCAATCGGCTCATCTGATCATGTGCTTGCTAAAGTGGACATCTCTCTGACCATTCTCAGAGAGCCTCCTCAGCGTCCACGAGTCTGGCATTTCACTCAGGCCAACTGGCACGGTCTTCAAGCAGCCATCAATCATCTGGACTGGTCTCCCATCTCTACCGCCTCTGACATCAACTCATCCTGGGAATTCTTCCAAAGTAAATTGCTCTCTCTCATGCACAGATTTATCCCATCTCGTCTTCAGTTGTCATACCCTTCCTCCCGTCCATGGTACACCGATTCTTGTGGTGAGGCTATTGCCTAGAAACAACTTGCTTTGTCTCCTGGAAAGAAAATCCAATGGAAGGAAATCTCATTTCCTTTCAGAAAGCCCGAAACAAGTGTGTGTCCACCCTCAGGAGAGCCAGGAAACAATATCTCTCCGTTCTCAGGACCGAACTCTCTTATCTGTCTCCCTCTTCCAAATCCTGGTGGCGTTTGGTCAAATCTGTTTCTGGTATTTGTTCCCCCTCCATCCCCTCCCTCACCTCAAACGGCCACATGACTGACTCCGCACATGAAAAAGCTGAATGCCTCAACTCTGTGTTTGCCTCTAAATCTTGTGCCCCAAACTCATCCCTCTCTGTACCCACCATACCCAGTTGCTCCTGGACTCTGTGTCCTTTCCTCCTGACAAGGTGGAAATGTTTCTGTCAACCCTCGACTCTGATTCTGCAACTGGACCTGACGGCATCAGCCCACGGGTCCTAAAATCCTGTTCTTCCGCTCTTTCACTCCCTCTCTCTGTTCTCTTCACCCTCTCCTTTGCTCAAGGTCATCTGCCATCTGCTTGGAAATCTGCCAACATCAACGCTTTGCACAAAAAAGGTGCAAAAACAGATCCCAGCAACTACAGACCAATCAGCCTTCTCCCAATTATCAACAAAGTCATGGAATCCATCATTGCTTCACATATGAAATCTTTCCTCCTCTCCAATGGCTTGATCTCTGATCATCAATTTTGTTTCAGACCTGGTCACTCTACTCTGGACATGCTGCTTCTGCTTTCTCAACAATCGATGGAGGTCCTCAATGCCAAACAGGAAATTAGAGCTGTCTCCCTTGACGTATCGCGTGCCTTCGATACGGTCTGGCACCCCGCTCTGCTCACCAAACTCTCCTCTTTTGGTATCCATGGAAATCTCCACACATGGCTGGCGGACTTCCTCTCTAGTCGTAGTCAACGTGTGGCCCTGAATGGGTTTCTCTCATCTCCTCTTCCTGTCCAGGCTGGAGTTCCCAAGGCAGTGTTCTGGGCCCTGTGCTTTTTCTGGTCTTCATCAATGATCTCTCTGACTCTCTTGAAAATGCTCTCTATCTCTTTGCTGATGACTCTACTCTCTGTTGCTCCATTCTTCATCCCTCAGATCGGCAGTCTGCAGCCTCCTCACTCTCTGCAGACCTGGACAAAATCACAGACTGGGCAAACAAGTGGAACATGTCTTTCAATCCTGACAAATCTCACACTCTTATGATGTCTCTCCGAAAAGACCGACTGGACAACCCTCCCATCCACTTTCTGAATAATCCTCTCCAAGAAGTTCTGTCACTCAAGCTTTTGGGTCTCACTATCTGCCATGATCTTTCCTGGGAAAACCACATTTCAAATCTGGCCTCCAAAGCCAGTCGCCGACTGGGCATCCTCCGTCGTGCGAAGTCCTTCCTTGGCACACCTGAGCTCCTCACCACATGCAAGGCTTTCATCCGCAGCTCAATGGAATACTGCTCTCCCCTCTGGGCTGGTGCTCCTGCCTCACACCTAGCTCGTCTTCACGCTGTTGAAACCAAAGCGTTCAGAATCATTGGAATCTCCCACGATGAAGCTAACTCCAAGGGCCTCTCACTCACTCAGCGCAGGCAGGTTGGTGGTCTTTCCGTCTTCTACCGACTCCTCTCTGGCCTTGCCCCCCCCCCCCCAGCTCTCTCTGGGCTCTGTCCCGCAAATATTCCTACAGGTCGCACAAGATCTGCCTGCATCTCTCTTATGGTTAAACTGCCAAAATCAAGACTCTCTGCTCACCTTCACTCCTTCATTCCTCTTTTCTCCCACCTATGGAACAAACTCCCTCACTCTCTTCAATCCCACTCCACCCTCCAGGTCTTTAAAACAGCTGTTCACCACCATCTCTTATCTTCCCCCATCCAAAACCTTGATCTTTTCTACCCCCGCTAATTTCACCCCAAATCCACTTTTTTGAAATACCAACTTTTGTCCTGGAAGTCCTTGGTGTCCTTGTGTTTTATACTTCAAACCACCCCCCCCCACCCCCCCTTCCCATGCCTCCTCTCCCCAAGCCCTCTCCCTCCCACACATCTCCCTGCTCTCAAATGTTGTGTTTGTGTGTTTCCCCTTCTCTCCCCATCTTGTCTTCCGCTCCCTCTTTTTACATATTTTGTTTGTCTGGTTGATTTGTTTGTGAAGTCAATGATAGCTCTTTCACGAGCCTTGATTCAGTATACAAAAAAAAAAAAGAAGCAGAAAAAAAAGAGTAGTATTTATATTATTCCTCTTGCCCCCAGTTATAAGAACAAGAAGAAGAAGAAGAACCGCCTTTAGAGGCCATTTTCCCCCGCACAGCAGGGGTTGGCCTTTTCTGGCTCCATGGTCCCCTTTTTGAGGCAATGTTTTATGGCCGGACACCCTTCCTGCCGCCAAATCTGTTGGTCGCCTCTTGCGACACAGGGAATTACCAGTGAACTGGCACTCAATTTGCCAACCTTGGAAGGATGAGCAGGTTGAGTCAACCCTC
Organism: Myxine glutinosa; assembly: GCF_964187855.1. Lineage (NCBI taxonomy): Eukaryota > Metazoa > Chordata > Myxini > Myxiniformes > Myxinidae > Myxine > Myxine glutinosa. Next base: position 9,870,805 of record NC_136269.1, read on the forward strand.
CTGGCGTTAATTCAGCAATTGACTGGGATTCAAACCCAGGATCCTAGGATCCCAAGCCGGCACCCGAGCCGCTAAGCCAACACCAGGCTCCCCCTCCAGTTATAAGATTGTAAAATAATTTCTCCATGACGTATAGAGTTTCGTAAAAGTTCAGTGAGGATAAATTAAAAACGGAAGGTAAGTTGAGGTATTAACCCATCATTGTACTGTTCGGAATAGTACCATTTGCCATTAGGATATATGAGAGTATTTAGTTCGCTGGACATGGTGCTGTCGAATCAATTTACTGGGCAAGGAATATGTTGAGTGCTTTGTGATTGCCCTTCAGCAGGGAGTTTGGAATTTAGTGCATGTGCACCGATACAGGGTGTTTCAAAAAGATCTAGACATCCTTGGTTGTTAATATATTGTTGCAGACGCGGATTAAAGATGTTATTTTACCGAGCGGTTTGGTATTACCGCGTCCGAACAGTTACTCCCCGCTTAGAAGCCGATTTCACCCAAACGTTGGCCGGATCGCACCGCAGCTAGTCAATAGGGAAAAGACAGAGGCGACACGGATGTGAAGAAGAAGAAGGAATAAAACGAGAAGACGTACAGACGAGTAATGGGATTTATTATTTACACAAGCAAAAAGGAGCAATCAAGGTTTATTTACAACACATAAGACGCAGGTGACACAGTGCAAATATTAACTTATACCAGCTTAATTAACCCAGGACAGAACAAACAGAACAAACTCACGTACACAAGAAGGATGGAAAGGCAGGAGGTGGATGGCTGGAAGGAGAGGAAGGTCCAAAGGGGTCCTGCAGCACGATCGGCGCGTTTAGCAGCTGCCGTTCCTTCACGGCCTTGCTCAAAACCGCCGTCCAGGCCCCAAGTGGCTGTGGGGTGTTGTTGCTGCTGTGGCCTCCGCTGCTTTCCCAGGACTTGTCTGACGCGTCTGGTCCAAACCCTCAACTCTTTCTTGGTTCACTCACTCCTCACCACCGACTCCTCACCGCAACCAACGCAACCACTGACCGCCACCACCGACTCCTCACCGCAACCAACTGACCACCGACTCCACTGACTGACTCTTCACGACTCTCTCTCTTTGTGACCAACTCTCTCTGGCAACCGACTCACTTGCTTCCTGCGTGCGCGCCTTTATAACGCCTCTGGCGATTAAGCCGCCGGCCTTTTGGACACGCCCCTCGGGGTGCTCACCTCGGCCCTGGTTGGTCGTGCGACCCTCGGGCTCCGCCCTTGATGACGACGGGCGGGCACGCCCCTCTTCCCCTCTATGACGAGGTGGAGACACGCCTTTCTTCCCCGACTCGAGCACATGGTCAATGGTGGTTTTGGAGGGGATGTAATATGGGCAATCGAGGCTCGGCAATGACGAGAGGGGATGTAATATGGGCAATCGAGGCTCGGCAATGACGAAAGGGGATGTGAAGGAAATGGGGATTTTGGGGATGGGAATGAAAGGGGATCTATTCTCTTTCACTGGTGCAATGGAGTACTTCAATTAATGGGAGACACAGCCTTACTCTAAAACACAGAATAAGAGATAACTATCAACAGGGGTATTCTATTATTTGGCTGATGTGTATGCTTGTGGACTAATTATGGGATGCCCTTTCACCTTTACACAGCTCCGGAGGTAGGGGGGCGCAGAATAACCAATAATAATAATAGTACAGCACACAATCAAAAAATATACAGTCCTCATCTCCGCAACAATATTTAGAACCACGAATGATACAACGATACCTTTTGGTTTATATGATACAGAAAGTAAAAGTTTTATACACACCATCAATACACTTCATTGTGAGCTCCAGTTATCACATGCAGGACGTCACTGCGATACTCGAGTTCTTGCCATGTTTGCATCCACCATTGTGCATGCAGCTGTGATCCTTCAAGCTTCAGTCTTTTATCCAAAATCCTGTGTACAGTGGTGGTTGGTAGTCCCAGTTCTCTGGATCCCAGTTCTCTGGATGCGCGTCCGATTGATTTTCTGGGACTTTGTGAAAATTATTCACACACTCGTTCAACGTCTGCTGCACATGTGATTCGTCGGCCTGTACCTTTCTGTTTCTGACAACTTACAGTCTCCTTGAACCTCTTGTACCACTCTCTGATACTAGTCCGCAATGTCAGATTCCTTCCAAACCTTGTACGGAAATTACGCTGAACTTCGGTGTCGGATCTCGTCTAGATGAACCATTCGACGCATTGAGCTTTCTCCTGTGGAGTCGCCATTTTCTTTCACATTAAACCACCAGACCTGAAAATAAAGAAAACTTCATGAGTTTCTGTATCATATAAACCAAACGGTATCCTTGTATCACTTGTGACACACAAAAAAAAATTTAACAACCAAAATTGTCCAGATTTTTTTTGGAACACCCTGTACAATGGTCATGAGCTTTTAGAAATACAAAGCTGGATCTATAAGGTCCACAATTGAGTATTGGCAGATGGGACAGCTGGCTCCACAAACAAGTAGTATACTTTGCTGCATCGATCTGTCTGTGGTCTGACTTATTGTGCTTGGATCCTCCCCAGGAAGGATTTGAACCCACAATAGATGCCTTAACTGTGAGGACACGACCATTGACCTATCCAGTCAATCCTTTAGTCATATTCCCGATTATTAATGCTTTTTAAAAAGTTGCTGAAAACACTTTTCTATCTTTGCTTGAATGATTATGGAAGTAACTAAGACAAGTTAAAGGAAACCTGAACTGCAAAAGAAGTCTGTTTGGCTCAAAACATTTGTTGGATAGCTGGTAATGATATATTGTTGAAGTTAAATGATGTTGTTGTTGCTATGGATTCCGAACTTTCATGGTGTCTTGTATGCAGGGAAGGTGAAACCGGTCTCCTGGTTCCATATTGGCCTTTCCCTGTGTCCCTCTATGAATAAATTTCATTATTTCTCATCAGTCAGATCTGCAGCATGGCATGTGGTGTAACTTGTATAGATAGAGTATAGATTGCTGGAATATCAATGGCTAATCTCAAAGTCTAACTGCTCGAACAAAAAGCCCACCGACGACATCTGGTGGCAGCAAGAAGAAAAGCACACATTTCTGTCGACAGGAAATGACGTAGAAAACTGTAATCACACCCAAGTACTTATCAATGCTAACGATCCCATCGACTATTTTAAGTCCCCATGACTTATAGGTCGCTAATGGCCCAATATAACAGCAATTAGGCGTAGTAAATTGGCCTAGTAAATTGGAGAATATGTGCGTCGTGGTGTGGCTGTGGTTAATTTCATGGAACTTCCACCGCATAATGTGGTGAAATTTACCTTAAATATGGACATAACCACCGTTCAACTAATGACGGAGCCGAAAATCGGGAGGAAACTTCAGGATTCCTCAGTTTGTTTCATCGAGTAAGCAAAGAATTGTCCTGGTTTTTGGGACAACATTATGACTTGTTGATCTGATCTGGAAAAGGAAGCATCGACTGACATTCCAGAATTTGCCTCGTGCAGGGATTACGCATAAAGTACGTACCTGTCCCTGATTTCTTTGTTATTGAAAGAGTAGCTGGGAATTCTATTATTTGGTCTTCCATGTAGATACAATCCACAAATTGCTCGTCTGAGAAGGTTATGACGTAAATGCAACCGCACGACAGGCAAACGTTGACGTTTACAAAAATCATCTCGGAGGCTTTTTTTGTCCCGGAAGGAACTGCTCAGAATTTATAAAGCTGTGAACTTCAGAAAGAAGGATTTTTCTGTTTCCTAACTCGATTTGACACGTCACGTGACCAGTTCACCCTAATGCCAGAGGAGGTCTAATGGCTATAAAGTGGTTGTTCCTCGGAAGGAAGTTTATAACACATAAAACATGCAATTTGTCACATATACAGGGATAAGCAGAGCCAAATTGCAGAGCACTATATGCAAATATATAAATTGTCCTGTAATTGCTTTCGTTAGAAGATCAAGTTTCTGTGGTTAATAAGCTGAAAGCAGCTTCCATTATTGGGATATTTGCAGATCTTTATGAGCATCAGCCCTGCACATTGACTGTGCTAATTGGCTAATAGTGCATGAATAATCCTTTTTTCATGGGTTACATTACAGCATTCCCAGACCGACCATGCGAGGTTCAATCCACGGCCAACTTCACGGTTTCATACCTCGCGAGCTCGAGTTCTCCGCAAATGAGCCAAACGGACTGTGCGCGATCGGAGTACGACGCCATGCACGCTTTTGTAATCGCTTCTTCATTCCCTTTCGAAGGCCTTGCTTGATAACTCAGACGGGCCTCGTTTTTGCCTGCTAAGCTCTAACACAGAGACGTACAAACCTCACCAATCCTCAAAACTTTCAGAAACATAAATTCACCCACGTTAGTGTCAGTTGTCCTGCTTCTGTAATGGCTTCCCTTTGCGAATCAAGACTTTCACATCATACTCTCCTCTATAGTCTCTTTTTTTCAAGGCATAGTGTGAATTAAGTATTAATGCAGTGTTCCCATCACACATGAATCATCATCATTCTAAACTAAGCAATTTGGTGTCTGTTTGTCTGACGATTATTGACCACGATACATTCAATCGTTACTTATACAATCTCAACCAAACTTGACAGGTGGATTAAGGGTCATACAATGGAGAAGAAGAAAGAACCACTTTTAGAGGCCATTTTTCCTCGCAGAGCAGGGGTTGGCCTTTGTCGTGCACCCTGGTCCCCTTTTTGAAGCAATGTTTTATGGCTGGATGCCCTTCCTGCCGCAAACCCTGTTAGTCGCCTCTTGCCACACACAGGGAATTACCAGTGAGCTGGTACTCAATTTGCCGACCTCGGAAGGATGACAGGCTGAGTCAACCCCCCTGGTGTTAATTCAGCGATGACTGGGATTCAAACCCAGGATCCTAGGATTCCAAGCCGGCACCCTAGCCGCTAGCCCAACACCAGGCTGAGGTCATGCAATGGAGTTTGTAGCGAATTAATTTGCCCCCATCCCCAAGGGAGTTTTTCTCCACCAAGAGGGTTTTCTCCACCAAGGGGGGTTTCCCTGCCAATGGGATTGCGTGCTGACGTATATATCAGCTATAAGATAATAATATATATCCGCTAATAACAAAGGCATTGTGCCTTTTTGATGGGATAACTCCCTATCAGAAGTTTTAAAAAAATTATAAACAACAATCACGTACGACTACCTTTTTGAAACAGTCGCTAATGCTGTTTAACACGAAGCTGAAAGGGAGGAAACCCAGGAAGTGTTCAGTTACCAAGCAGCTAGCTAGTGCTCGCCAAGCCTGCCGTTCCTAATCAACGATTTTAAATTGAGTGCTTGCTCGAATGTTTAAACCATCTGGTGAGCTCTCTACAATAAACTTGGTAAATATACACAACCCCTGGTTCTTGTGGCCCGACTGTAGATCTACTGCAATCTATATACCTCAGAGAGGAATGACCCTTCCTGCCGCCCCCGTAAGGAATGAGCGTACTAGTTGTTATACAGTCTCTTGTGATTAAAAAGAAGTGAGATCAGTTGGGGGTAGAGACAGTGTACACAAAGCTGAACTGTCTGGAAAAAGCAATCCCTAAAGTATGGCTTGATTTTCTCATGGCTTGCTGAATTCTTCCAATTTCATAATTTTCTTGTGTAGGTTGGAGTGGCACAAGGCAGTCTTGGGCCCAGTCCTGGTTCTTGTCTTCTTCAACAATCTTTCCAATTCTTCCAATCTCCAGACTCACTGCTAACCTACACTCAATTGTTCTCCTTTTCTTTTGATTTTTGCAACTGAGTTCCTCAATCTGTACATTCTCGCTCTTCCCTCCATGGATTAAACATGGCAGTTCACCACCTCATTATGTCACCCCCCATTCTTACTCAATTTCTCTCTACCCTCATTAATGCTCCCCAAGCTCACCCCTTCCTTCCCAAGTTATCGTGTTTTCTTCCCTCTCCCTACATCCTCCTTTTCGTTTTTTCTTCCATGCCAGTTTCTCGGGTTGACATACTTCCTGGTCTTGCTGTGTTTGAGTTTGTATCCAGCTTGCTTGCCTCCTTCCCCTTTCCTTGCTCTCATGTTCCGCTCACCCATTGTTCCAAAAGTGTCCCTCTGTTGCATCCCTCCGTCTTACTTTTGCAGTGTTTCCCTCCTTTCCACCGTATTCTTTCTGATCTGTTCATGTTCTTTTCTGTGTTCTACCTCCTCCCCATGACACTCCTCCTCCACTCCTTAACTTGGTACACAAACAAAAATGATGTCCATTGATAAGTGTCTGGTCTGATGTTCTGTCACCAATTAGCCTTTCACAGGGATGTCCCTTCAACCTTAAAAACAACTATTTACGTTGTTAGGTCAAAAAGTTACAATCTTAAACCCCACAAATGACTCTCTAATCAACAAACATCCCAAAAATATTTGCCAAAGGAAGGGTGGAGATATTAAAAAGAAATCCGTCAAACCAATAAAAACTGTTTGCACGTCACATCACATACTGAAATATTATAAATTGTTTCATTGTTAACATCTTTGTAATACTTTCTTGCTCAGAAGTCAAGGTTTGACTCAGCAGTTAATTGATATTTCCGAAATGAATGTGGAAATGTCAAACCAGGAAGGTGGCTGAGTTGTCGCATGCTCAACATCGAGTTGTTAGGTCGTGGTTCATTCCCCGATGTTGTCACACATTTAAAAACCGCCATTGTGATACGGTGCCAGCAGGGCGCATCACATAGCGCACAGACACCAACGGTACAGACATAAAGATAGCTCTGCCATCTGCAATTGCATTATAAAAATGGAAGATCCCACAGTATTTTCCAAGAAGCGTAGGCCATTGTGTGCTAGCACGTTGCCCAAATTACATGGTTGTGGATACCTATATATTTGGCATGACAAATAATTGATAGGAGTGTGGGATTACGGATATATGAGTAAAAGGAAAACGCAGGTGCTCACAGGTAGCAACCAGCCACCTTGTTCCCGATAAATCGGTAATTCTAAGCTGCCAGGTGAATGGAAAGTTCAATTTAACCGGCAGAGTATTACAAATTTCTAAACAAAAAATACTCAAAAAGTCATTTTTAGAGTAATAAAATAAAAATACAACAAAGAAGTCAACGACTCATGCACAACATAGAAGAAGAAGTCTATGAAAGAGGGTGATCAACAGTCTTGGAATTGGGAACAGGAAGCAACACTCCAAAGTTTATACCAAATTTGCAATTTTCTTCCTTTTTAATGCTGTACCTCATTCACAGTGTATATAGTTCCATTGCATCTGTGGTGTGAATTTCCGTTTGTATTGCTAACTGTGACATTTTTCAAGACTCAAAATACGTCAATGATAAAGCAAAAGGGTTTTAATCAATCCCTCTTAAAAATGAAACCTCTAAACCGTCATAAAATGAGTCGAAGTCGAAGGAGACAGAGATGAAAATGAATGAAGATTCACATTTCCGTTAATTAAAGCTTTATTTAGCTGAAGAGACCAGAAGAGTAAATACATGAATGGACTTTTCTACCCACAACAATGTGATCAATAATATTGGATAAGTTGATTATGTTAGCTATTCAAGTACAAGAATGAAAGAGAGAATGCGAAACTTTCAAATAGAAAAGAGTAGTTGCACTTTAGAAAAGGTTATATACTATCGTGTCAGCCCCTGCGGTTAACTCCGCCGGGTGATGAATGGCCGTAACGGTTTTAACTCTGACGCGCGTCGCCCTAAACTGGCGGTTGGTCCATCGTGCACGGGTGAAGCAGCGAGGAGCTTACCTGGAGGAAGGATACAGGTTGATTCATGAAACCCACACCATGCAAAAAAGACACAACAAATAAAATACGCCACAATGAAAGTCAAGCACAGCAAAATAAAGGTTGAGGTACAATAAATCCTAATGTGAGACGTCTCCACACAGACACAAACACACAACAGGGGAATGATTAAATAAAAATAAAAGGTTTTGTTGAGTTGGCTTGTACTCAGCTCTGGTCCAAAATGCGCCTGGGAGCTTGATGGCCACGACAGTCCGTACAGCCACCCACGCGGGAAACGCTCCGACAAATGGCGCCGAACACTCCCAGCAAGCAGCTAACTGGCCATTCCTCGCTTCCACTGCCAAGCGAGACGCGGCTCTCTGCTCCACCGAAAAGCACGGAGTCAAACAACACCCCCTCCTTCAACGTGGCCAAGGTTCCACAAAGCTCCAAAATGTTCCCTTCACAGGTGCACATGAGACAAAGCAACTGCCCAAGATGAAAGCCAGACTGATAGAGAGCCTGAGTCTTCTTCCACCTACCTGCTCGAACCTTCTCTCTCTGATGTCACCCTGATGTCACGCCGACCAACGGCCGAGCCCCCTCGAAACACCCCACGACCTCTCGACCAATGACGAAGCTCAAGGCATGGCCTACAGGTTACGATCCTTTTGAGGTGGAGTTTAGCCATCGATCGAGAATGTTCGGCTTCTGTCGGCAATTCTGCCGGAGAGGGTGGGTTAATGGATGGTTTTGCATGGCCGGCCATGTAAATGTAAAAAAAAACGTAGGGAAAACCCACAGGAGGCAATCACAAACTGGGGGAAAACTACCTTAACCCCTATCTAGATAACACCGCTCCACCCTCCGGGTGAAGACACATAAACAACCTTAAGCTCCAGTTTCCCTGCTTAATACATTGAGATGTCTCTTATGCATCCACGGTCCAAGCTATACTATACAATCCTACCTGTACTATGGCATTTCATCCTCTACTCCCACAAATGTAACAATATTATGTTAATGTGTGTACATATTTAACATATAAAGCTCTTTCTAACCACGAACTGACATATTAATGTTCAGTACCTTCCGGGTGCCAAAGAAAGCAGAAATTCGGCAGGCCGACAGACATCAAAGCCGGTACACCAGGAAAATCACAGAACCATTGGAAAACGTCCAAAAATGCAAATTTACGTAAGAAACCATAAAGGCATATGTAAATAAAAACGTCAATCAATATCTAGCATTTGAAAATTGAAATTTCTATAACTGTAAACTGTTAAATAAACATGACAATAATCATACTAAAATACGCAATTTGGCGTCTGTCTGTCTGTCTGATGATTTTTTGACCGCTATACATTCCGTCGTTACTTATCCAATCAAAAACAAACTTGACAAGATGACTAAGGGTTACACAATGAAGGTTGTAGTGCATTCATTTGCCCCCCTCCCCAAGGGGGTTTTCTCCCCCCGAGCAGGTTTTCCCCGCCATTGCCATCAATGGGATTGCGTGTTGAAGTGTATATCCATGCTAAGTTAGCTTTATCGTGGCGTTTTTCAAGGCTGCTTCTAATAACAAAACTAACGATAATAGCATAATATTAATGTTATTACAAAACAATATTAATACTAATAATGTCCCTCCTCCCCAAGGGTTTTTTCCTCCTCGAACAAATGTCGAGTCAACATTTATATAAACTTATCATGGCGTTTTCGTGGGCGCAACGGCCCAATGGCCTCTACCAAAAGTAAAAATATTATAAACCACAAACACGTATGATTAGCTTTTAAACAGTCGCTAATGCTGTTAATAATAATAATAAACAGAGAAATTTGGAGAAATCCTAACATCCGTGAGGTACGTTTTACTTACACAACTGAGTGAAGATCTACAATACTCTATATACCCCACAAGGATTGGGTTAATTACATGACTTCCTGCCGCTAACATGGCGTTTTTCATAGTGAACTTTTGAAACTCGCTTCTGCTGTTTAACATGACACTGAAAGGGAGGAAGCCCAGGTTGTGCTCATTTGCCAAGCAGCTAGCCAAGCTTGCCAAGCCAGCCATTCCTTAACAGTTTTGAATTGAGTGCTCAAGTTAAACCACTTGGACATGTCTCCACAAGAAACTTGGTAAATGAACACACACCCAATGTTCTTGAGACCCGACCATATAATTACTGTAATCTATATACCCCAAATGAAATGAAAATTTATGGAAGAAAACCACAAACGCATCCTTAAAATAAAGAAATAAACCTAAATTGAAAACACGTTAAGGTGGCGGACGATGCATACAGCTGTTAATTCGTGTCCTCGAAGTTTATTTTGAACTAGATATTGAGGCCCGTATCGTCCCCACGATCTGGTAGGACCACGTAAACCTGCCTTCGGAAACTCATGACGTGTTTAACAAGTTCATTCCGACAGACAAGAGGAATTGTAGAAATCCAAGAGGAATTGTAGAAACCCACCATTTTACCATAACGTGATAACACGGTCATAATCTTGTCTTTAGAAATAAATGGAGGTGTGTTTGATATAACGACTCTCGTTGCGGGAGTCAGCATCAGCGACGCCATCATAAAATGACCACTTGCTGTGCTTATTCCGGCACTTACAACGTCATGGACAAGTTCATCGTCTGAAATGAAAACAACTACTTTCTGGTTCATATGTGATGCAGCACGAATATTTTCATCACCAATAATATTCGCAACTGTGAGGATAATGTCCTCGACAGGAACTCCATTGGGAGGAACGCACACAAATGCATGCTTCAGGGTTAAACCCTTGAAACCCTCACATCGAGAGCGTGCATTCACCATGTCGGCGATTATCGCCCCCTTCCTGTCCGAACCAGACAAGAAGGTATCAAACCTAAATAAATCAAGCTAAAATGAAAAACCAAAAACGCATTATAAGCACAAACAAGGCTTACAAAGCGTCATCAAAATGGGTAGGCCGTACCCAAAATAGGCCCGCTCTCAATCTCTCTCTTGAACACAAAGGAGTAGAAAATGGGTAACAAAACGCCAGAGGCACATAGGATGTAACAGGAGAAGAGAGAAGGGATGAGGGGGGGGGGGGGCTGTAGGGACAAAAACAATATACTGACGACTCACCACAATACAGAGCAGCTGCATACGGCAGCCATAACGCCACACCCAAATCACAACACGGAGAGAAAGAGAAAGAGAAGATCCTTTGAGACATCCTGCTATTTTTGCCTATCCCTCAATCAATACACTACCTTTCCACATACAATCACATCACATACACTACCTGCCCACCAAATTTTGTCCAAATCCTTCCAGAACTTTTTAAGATATCCTGTTCACAAAAAAAAAACAGACAGAGGTAAAAACATAACCTCCATCCACCTTCAGTTGCAGAGTGTCCTTCATGGTGACTTTTAGCAAATTTACACCATCATAACAGGTAGTCTAAAAGATTTATCAAATACAAGCAATGTGAGAAAGAAAACAGCAGGAATATCCGACTCAGTTAGAATGAAGGATATTGCAGAGTTTGAGAAACAAAATAGCATTTCAGTTATAATATCCATGCACTCAATGTGTATTATAAAGTGTTTCCCCAACCGTATGTGTTTTCACACTGAAAATTAAAAACATTAATTTGTCTTAATTTAGAAAAGGGAAAAGCAGTCATGATTGCCCCCTTCAAAAATCTTTCCAGATCGACTAGGAAATGGATTAATAAAGTAGGATGGCAAAAACATATAAATGAATGTAAAAGAGGTTTGAATTCTGTTAATACATGAAATGCTCATCAAACACAAACAATTATGTGACAATTATGAGATATGATCATATAAATGCCAAATTGAAAAAACACCACATTTGCTCAACAAAGGATGTTTACATACTCATCATCATTGTCAATGTACCATATTCTTGACAGAACATGGTGCAGAAACAATCTCTTGGTAAAAGTTATTCTGGGTGGTTTGCAGTTGCCTTTCAAGCTGTTGGGCAGGAATATGTAATCCACTCAAGGTGCTCGGGATAACTTCGTCTCCTCACAAGAAAAACTGTGGGGGTCTTTACCATCTACAATCTACCTGTGTAGGCAGACAGGTCCTCTTGCTGTGCTGGCAGACGGGTCCTCTTGCTCTGCTGGCAGACGGGCTGGGTCCTCTTGCTGTGGTGGCAGACTGGCTGGGTCCACTTGCTGTGGTGGCAGACGGGTCCTCTTGCTTTGGTGGCAGACGGGCTGGGTCCTCTTGCTGTGGTGGCAGACAGATCCTCTCACTCTCACCGTGCTGGAAGATGGGTCCTCTCCCTCTCACCGTGCTGGCGGATGGGTCCTCTCACTCTCACTGTGATGGCAGATGGGTCCTCTCCCTCTCACCATGCTGGCAGACGGGTCCTCTTGCTGTGGTGGCAGACGGGTCCTCTTGCTGTGGTGGCTGACGGGTCCTCTTGCTGTGGTGGCTGACGGGTCCTCTTGCTGTGCTGGCCGACAGATCCTCTCACTCTCACCATGCTGGAAGACGGGTCCTCTCCCTCTCACCGTGCTGGCGGATGGGTCCTCTCACTCTCACCGTGCTTGCAGACAGGTCCTCTCCCTCTCACCATGCTGGCAGACGGGTCCTCTTGCTGCACAGGCAAACGGGTCCTCTTGCTGTGCTGGCAGATGAGTCATCTTGCTGTGCTGACAGACGGGTCCTGAGTCATCTTGCTTGACTGCTGAACCCTGTACCTCTGCACTGCTGAACATCCATCAGATGGCCTCTCTCCCATTTTGCTGTCAGGTCGGTCTCCTGACTGCCATTGGTAACATGTAACCCAATGATACCTGCCGCAAGATAGTCAGCGACTAAACCGACTACCCTGACTGGCTTGCCAGTGGGGAGGGTGACTGTGACACCATGCAGGACTAAAAACAATACCTGTTAAAGGGCGGATGAACTCCCTCCATGAGCCAAAGTCCACCCAGTATTGAGATGGTATCTCCTAAAAAACACCCATCCGGTTGGACCGTTTCTTGAGGTAGTAGGTTGTAGACAGCAACCGCCAAGGGTAGTACTACCGTTAGGATTTAGGAGCGATGCAGGTTATGTTTTCACCCCTGTCTGTTTGTTACTTGCTGGAATAGATTCAGGCAAGTATGTTGGTTGGTTGGTTTGTCTGTCTGTCTGTTTGTGCACAGTACTACGTCTACATCGTTGCACATAGCATCGCCATACTCTACACACATATTTGTCTTGCCCTGGAATAGACTGTGCCCAATTTTTAACTATCTAGGCCCAAGGTCAAACTCAAGATCACCCAAAACGTGAAATCAGAGGGGTCGAGTTTTAATTTAAAATATATTTCAAACCACTATAACTCTAAAAGTACAAGAGATGTGCATACACTTACTGTTACTGACATATAGGAAGTCACATATGACATTTCATTTGGCACCATGACCTTTGACCTTGAGTGACCTTGAAAGGTCAAACTCAAGGTCAAACATTGTTGTTTTACTAATAACTCTGTCAAACATTATCCGATTCCCTTCTAACCAACACCAAAATGTTCATTATTCAATTCCCGAAAAATAACATGAAATGGTCACAAATGCTTCGTTTTAATTATTTTTGGGGTCAAAGTTCAGGTGGCCAAGTTTTCATTGAAAATATATTTCAAACCACTGTAACTCTGAAAGGACAAGAGACATGCATACACTTGCTCAGTTACCTTCCATTGCTTAGCGTATATACATGTATAGATTTCCCGCCATTTTGATCCAAAATGGCCGATAAAAAAGTACATTCCGGCAAGTCCTCGGTCTCTGACCGATTTTTCATCTGTTTGTCTGTCTGTTTGTTTGTTTGTGAACAAAATATCTCAAAAAGTTGTGGACGGATTCGGACGAAATTTGGCAGATATGTAGCGTAATTTGGCAGATCCGGATTCGGATCCGGCTACTAGAATTTATAAGTGATTCTTCATCATTGGCAGATCGGGCCAAAATCGATATCTCAAATCTCAGGATATCTCAAAAAGTTATGGATGGATTTGGACGAAACTTGTTGGGCAGGTTGTGTGTGTGACGAGGAAGAATAGATTCGATTTTGGTGAAGATCTGAATATGGATACGGATATGAGGATTATTTAATTTTTAAGTGATTCTTCACCATTGAGTGATTTGGCCAAAAACGATATATAGCAGGATATCTCAAAAAGTTATGGATGGATTTGGACGAAACTTGTTGGACAGGTTGTGTGTGTGACGAGGAAGAATAGATTAAATTTTGGTATAGATCTGAATACGGATTCGAATATGAGAATTATTACATTTTTTAAGTGATTCTTCACCATTGGGAGATAGGGCCAAAACTGATACATTGCGGGATATCTCAAAAAGTTATGCATGGATTTTGACGAAACTTGTTGGACAGGTTGTGTGTGTGACGAGGAAGAATAGATTCGATTTTGGTGAAGATCTGAATATGGATACGGATATGAGGATTATTTAATTTTTAAGTGATTCTTCACCATTGAGTGATTTGGCCAAAAACGATACATAGCAGCATATCTCAAAAAGTTATGGATGGATTTGGACGAAACTTGTTGGACAGGTTGTGTGTGTGATGAGGAAGAATAGATTCGATTTTGGTGAAGATCTGATTATGGATACGGATATGAGGATTATTTAATTGTTAAGTGATTCTTCACCATTGAGTGACATGGCCAAAAACGATACACAGCAGGATATCTCAAAAAGTTATGGATGGATTTGGACGAAACTTGTTGGACAGGTAATGATCAGATTTTGGTGAAGATCCGGATTCGGATCGGGCTACTTGGTGGACTGGTTGGGTGTCTGACAAGGACGATTCGATTTTGGTGAAGATCTGAATATGGATTCGGATATGTGAATTATTTAATTTTTAAGTGATTCTTCACCATTGAGTGATTTGGCCAAAAACGATACACAGCAGGATATCTCAAAAAGTTATGGATGGATTTGGACGAAACTTGTTGGACAGGTAATGATCAGATTTTGGTGAAGATCCGGATTCGGATCCGGCTACTTGGTGGACTGGTTGGGTGTCTGACAAGGACGATTCGATTTTGGTGAAGATCTGATTATGGTTACGGATATGAGGATTATTTAATTGTTAAGTGATTCTTCACCATTGAGTGACATGGCCAAAAACGATATACAGCAGGATATCTCAAAAAGTTAGGGATGGATTTGGACGAAACTTGTTGGACAGGTAATGATCAGATTTTGGTGAAGATCCGGATTCGGATCCGGCTACTTGGTGGACTGGTTGGGTGTCTGACAAGGACGATTCGATTTTGGTGAAGATCTGATTATGGTTACGGATATGAGGATTATTTAATTTTTAAGTGATTCTTCACCATTGAGTGGTATGGCCAACCAGGCGGAGGTATGGTCTCTACCGAGTGCCGTTCTCATTCAAATATGTTTTTCAGCTTTTAATAGGTGGGTGGTCATGATATCAACTGTGATTGTACCTCTTCTTTAAAATTTGTCCACATTAATTGTGCACCATTTTTGGTTACAAATAGATCGATTCAGCTTTTGAAGGTTAATATGACTTACAAACACCGACGTGGTTTCCATTGTCTCTTTCATCAGTACCAATTATATTCAGAGAGATGCATCGTAGGGTAATCATCGTGCCATTCTCCACATTAATTTGAAATTTCATTTCTTCCAAATGAAGCAATAAGCATCAAAGTGTACAGTTTCACTTCTCTCAATATATAAAGATCAACGATATTGATCTTTAACATTTGCAATTATGTCAATTTCAGAGATTCTTGATGTTTTTTGAAGGAGGCTCTATCTAACATAAGTTCCTTATTAACATCACTTTCACATCGTCATTGAAGTTGACATAACAGGTATAAAACATTCAGCAGTTCTCTTGCCCATCACGTGTTATTAATTGAATAAAAGGTGAATTTTATCATTTCAGATACTGTATAAACAAGACCGATTCCATTCCTTGAGTTCCCATTTATAACTTGGCACTGGTAAATGTTCTAGAAGTCGTTTATGAGTTTGGCATTTGTCTTATTTTCATGCTCAACGAGATTTAATTTAAATATGGATGAGCTGTTGTGATGCCAAATTGCCCCTCAGTCCTCAATTTGAGGTGTACAAGACCATTAACTTAGCGATCTCTGGGAAATCGTATTATAGAATGTCTCTTTGCAATGTGATGACACAATGGAACATGGAGGAAGTGGTTGGTAGAGCTGCTGGGGATAGGGCGACGTTTTTGCTGCTTTTGCACCTGGCATTCGCAGCATGCCACTGAGGTGTGGGCGAACGCCAGCGCACATTTTGATCAACCGTCCAAACCTCTCGTTCCGTACATGATGTTCGTACAACATGTGGAGATGAAGCTTTGGGACAAAACCGGTGTGGTCATCAGTGTTGGACATCACCAGGACTATCATGTTAAACTGCCACCGGGCAGAGTCTACTGGAGGAATCGGTGTTTCCTTCGTCTGTACGTCCCTCATGATCCGATATGGATAGTGAGGGCCAAAATTCATCTGCCGGTGGAAGCAAAAACAAACTAGAACGACACTCAGTGGAGCGCATACTCCCGCCGTGGGTCAAGTTGGAATAGTACGATTTCACAAAAGTTTGAGGGAGAAGTTCAGTGACAACATAAGACAAGACAACACAAGACAGACACTGCACAGATATATATTTAGAATATATAGAAGATAATGTAAAAAAAAAACAAGGCAATTTCACTTACATTTTCGGATTCAGCGTTCAATTCTATATGTGAGTGTATTTTGAGGCATGTGTGACTTCAAATAAAATTGTAAGCCAGGAAAACGTTCGTTTCATTCCTTCGGGATACAACATGTAAAACTGGCCCAAACGTCAAAACAAAACTCGCTCACTTTAAGTCGTACAAGCTAATGCGACCACTCATTCTTCTGAGAAGAATCCCGTGCACATGCTTGTCACACTTATAACTCACCTAAGTCTTTATAAGTTCATCAAATGCTGACACCGCGATTGACATTCGCTGAGGTAAATGTTGATATCTCTTCTGAGGTTAAAAAAAAAAGAAAAAAAAAAAGAGAAATAAAGCAGTTTTAAAGCATTATACGTATCAATCGATACATTTTATGAAACGGGGAAACCGAATACACACTTTGGTGGTTTTAAAATGACAGACTATGTCTTTATTAGAAAAAAAAAGAACCTTGAAGACGACGCTGCTAACAAAATACACCGCTCTAACGCATAACCACGAGTTTAAACTACATTTACAACAAATATGAAAACTATTTTCATATCACAATGTTAAATATAGAATATATAGAAGATATTGTTAAAAAAAAATGAGCCCTATCTTTCAATGGTAAAAAAATCCTTCAAAACATTCCTGGATCCGGAATAATATCCTGAGCTTCACCAAAAACTATTCAATTCTTCCTTATCCCAAGGGCAATCATCCCACCAACTTTCATCCAAATCCGTTCAGAGCTTTTCCAGATATCTTGTTTACAAACACACGAACACACGACAACACACGGACACGATCGAATGCATTACTCCCTAGGGGGAGTAACTAGTCTCCGAACCATGGAAGTGAGTGAGGTTTGACTTTACACTGCGTCACAGCCCACGTGACCACCGGGCAACTACATAAATCGATCTGAAATTCCTGATACCTCAACTCGTGTTCCATACTTTGTTTGTGTTCCCATCACCAGACATATGGTTATGGACCCTTGTTATAGCATATGTATTCATACTGATCGATTAGGTGGACTGCTACCTCATGTAAACCTCCTTCTTGTTTCCTCGGTTTGAAGGAAAGGGGAGATGTTGGATACTTCAGAACTGCTGCTTATTACGCATGACGTATTGTGTAACCATTTCCGGGTCCAGGAAGGTGGTGTCAGTATGCTCTGTCATGGCAATCAGCCTCGTACCCGCATGTTCAATCCTCCTGTTGTTTGAATAAACTTATATGATTGATATTGTCATATCAATAACAGGCTCAGGATTGAACTGCAACCATGAGAGCAACAGGTTTTAGAAGTGGATACTCAAAAATTGATCACATTAATCCATTAAAATCAATTTCTGGGAACATCAAGGGAATAGAAACTTTCTTTGTGTCTCACATTCATCGATTTATGAATAAGCTGTATGGAAATGAATGCCATCAAACAAGCTCTCGATCACCTAAATGTCAACTCCAAATACATCAATGCATCAAGAGAGAAACAAAGTCGGGACAGTGAGTGACCTTAAAACCGCACCAAAGTGGTGACGACATCAGGACCGAAGGTGTCAGGTAAAGAGACACAATCTCACCAAAAGTGTTTACTACAAGAACCTAGGAGTGTTTGAACGACTAAATTGGGAAAATGGAGGAATATATGTGAATAGGAAAAAAAAGATGAAACCACGTGCCATTTGCAAACGTTCTTTTAATTTCAAACAATGACGAAGAACTGGAAATCATGATTGAAGAGATCGATTTAGAAAGTCCAAAGAGGGGGCTGAGAATGAAGGTGATAAAAAGGAAATTAATGTTCGACCGCCATATGCAAAAAAGGAGAAGGTTTAAAATGATCATTGCCAATTGAAGGAGCCAGCAATTACATTTACTTAGGACAACTAATGCAAATGGATACGGATCACTTTGGAGAAGTGAAGAGACTTACAATGGCAGCATGGACAATATTTGGAAAATAAAAAGCGTCATGCAAAGCAAACTGTCCTTGCGTCTGGAAGGGGAAGTTTATAATCGGTACATTCTAGAAAGCAATGATACATGGCGGTGAAACATGGTCTCAAACAAAGGAGATGGAGCAAACATTGATCAGCACTCAAGGAGACATGGAAAGGCATTAGAAAAAGAGACAAGAGGACAAATGGATGGAGCAGACAGAAAACCAAATTCCCGGACATTCTCACGATTAATTTTGTTTTTTTTATGGAACTGGGCTAGACACATGGAAAAAACGAACAGACAAGAACTCCAAACTGGCAACCTAGAGAAATCCCTGGAATAAGCAGAGGTATACGTATATACATGCCGTAGCCTGGTGTTGGCTTAGCGGTTAAGGTGCTGGCTTGGGATCCTAGGATCCTGGGTTCGAATCCCGGTCGATCGCTGAATTAACGCCGGGGGGGTTGACTCAGCCTGTCATCCTTCCGAGGTCGGCAAATTGAGTACCAGCTTGCTGGGATGAATGATCCCGGTGTGTACCCCGGTTAGAATACGTACATCGTATCCCTCCACATCGTAAGAGCGTGACCAAGGGTTGGCGTCAGGAAGGGCATCCGGCCATAAAAACATTGCCTCAAACAGGAAACCATGATTGTCATGGGTGCTCGCAAGGGGAACCATGATTGTCATGGGGCTCGCAAGGCCAACCCCCACTCTAGTGGGGGAAAAATGGCCCTAAAAACGATCATTCATTCATTCATTCATTCATTCATTCATACGTATACGTACCAAAGAACAGCTGGAGGGATTTTAACGGCTCACCACGCAAGACCAAAAATGGCCGAGGACTGCCCGATATATCTGATAATTCACTCAACTCAACCGAGCGAAAAAAGAAGAGCTGGAGAGATTAAATAAAGATTTTAATGGAATACAATGGCCCCGAATTTTATTGAATATAACGGAATGTTGAGGGAGGCCTTCGTCCTGCAGTGCAGTGAGTAAGCTGACCAAGTCAATGGCTCAGATTTTGGGGCTTTCTTCAGCAGATGATTATTTGATTTAACTTCGTGTTTTTATTTCTTTGTGAAATTTTTTTTTTACTTCCTTTCAAATCTTTCACACTTTCTTCTGGATGATTCCTTAGTTTGTAATACTATTGTTACTTTCGCCACCAAAGGTGGATGGAGATTGTGTTTTCACCCTTGTCTGTCTGTCTGTTTGTTTGTCTGTCTGTCTGTCCGTTTGTGAACACGATATCTCAAAACGTTGTGGACGGATTCGGACGAAGTTTGGCAGAGATGTAGCGTATGTGACACCGACGAAATGATCAGATTTTGGTGAAGATCCGGATTCGGATGTAAGAATTATTTATATATTTAAGTGATTCTTCACCATTGAGAGATAGGGCCAAAAACGATACATAGCAGGATATCTCAAAAAGTTATGGTTCGATTTGGACGAAACATGTTGGACAGGTTGTGTGTGTGACAAGGACTAATCGAGTCAACAAAATGATTAGATTTTGGTGAAGATCCGGATTCGGATCCGGCTACTAGATTTTTAAAGTTATTCTTCATCATTGATAGACAGGGCCAAAAATGATACATTGCAGGATATCTCAAAGGGTTATGGACGGATTTGGACGAAACTTGGTGGACCGGTTGAGTGTGTCACAAAGATGAATCGATTCGATTTTGGTGAAGATCTGAATATGGATTCGGATATGAGAATTATTTATTTATTTAAGAGATTCTTCAACATTGAGAGATAGGGCCAAAACTATACATAGCAGGATATCTCAAAAGGTTACGGATGGATTTGGACCAAACTTGTTGGACAGGTTGTGTGTGTGACAAAGAAGAACAGATTCTATTTTGGTGAAGATCCGGATCCGGATCCAGCTAGTATAATTTTTTAAGTGATTCTTCACCATTGGGAGATGGGGCCAAAAATGATACATAGCAGGATATCTGAAAAAGTTATGGACGGATGATTTTTATTGAATGTGATTCTGTATTGTGACTTTCTGGTCTACTCTGGGATACAAAACGTAATCTGTTCACCTGGCGGAGGTATGCTCTCTACTGAGTGCCGTTCTAGTTATTTGAATGTAGCCTCTCCTTGATTATAATTAATATGGATGAAAGTAACACCATCCCAAAGGAAAATTCCTATGGAAAACTCGTGCTTCCTTGAAAGAACCATTTATCAATTAGAAATATTATCATGTACCTCCCTTCGATGAATGCCTAATGAATTTCTTGAAAATGAACTTCTAATTGATCTTTCAGAGATTAACTCTGATGGATATAATTCCCCCACTGAAGAGACAATATGATTATGTTAATTGGTGATTATAAAATTCGCTTTGTATTTGGTCTTTCTTGACACATAGAACATGCCCGACATTTTTGATGGCATATTGAATTTGCAGCCAATTGGAGTCGAGCACTGAATTCAAAAACCTTTTTTTTTTGTTTTTTTGTTTTTTTGTACACTGAATCGAGGCTCGTGAAAGAGCTAACATTTATTTCACAAACAAATCAACCAGACAAACAAAATATATAAAAAGAGGGAGCGGAAGACAAGATGGGGAGAGAAGGGGAAGCACACAACCACAACATTTGAGAGCAGGGAGAAGTGTGGGAGGGAGAGGGCCCGGGGGCAGGAGGCGTGGGAAGGGGGGGGGGGGGGGTAAACCATGTTTATATCCCAACATTTAAACCCCATCAATTCGGTCAAAGTTAATCAATATTGTGTTTATGCCACAAGAGACTTGAATAACATTATCACTGGAAAAAGACTCCGTTGGATTCAATCTTCTTAACATTAAAAATCAATAACTATTGAAATTAAATTGAAATGAGCTTCAAAGTTATTTTTAAGCTGTTATATAATTCAAGGATATTTTGAAAGTCTATAAAAAATATTATCGGGATCATCATCGAGTTCACGTTTAACAGGAACCTCTGAAGATATCTGAGCAATTCCATACGCTCCGGGAGAGATTTCATACGCTCCAGGATTATAACTAAACTTGTTGTTTTTTTCTGTTATATTCAAAAAGGTTTATTTAAACTTTCCATTGACCCGATGTTTCGCATTATGTTGTGGGACCAAGTTGCATGGGAATGGGATCAAAGTTGGATGGTCACCCATCATGAAATTAAAGCCAAGGATAACGATTATCATTTTGTATGGAATAAAAGATTTTTGTTGCGATTTTTATTCTTTTCAGGTTCTGTAGTTCATTTGAAATTGCTGCAACTTCATTTAAAAGTTATTATTCCTTCTTTATTGTCCCCCGTTGGACTTAGTCCAAAATGGGGGCTTGTGGATTGGGTCTCGACTGTCCGCCCGTCCGTCCGTCCGCAACCATATCTCGTAGACGTATGGACCAATTTTGTTTATACTTGGCACAAAGACAACACATGATGGTATACATATGCACATCATTTTGTTTCGCAATCAAAGATGGCCGACTGGCGGCCAATCGCTCTGTATTTGGCTCTGTATTTTATGAAACGGGGAAACCTAATACACACTTTGGTGGTTTTAAAATGACAGAATATGTCTTTATTAGAAAAAAGAAGAAAAAGAAGAACCTTGAAGACGACGCTGCTAACAAAATACACCGCTCTATCGCATACCCACGAGTTTAAACTACATTTACAACAAATATGAAAACTATTTTCATATCACAATGTTAAATATAGAATATATATCATCGTATGACAATCGTCGTATGACAAATAACATACCAACTGGTGTTTTATAAAATCAAACTCAAAGAAATAAATCTCCTCTGCTGTTAAAAATCGGTCTCTGTTGCTTTTCTACTGATTGTAACTGTCACTAAGTACTCTTATTAAAGTTTTAAATAATTTTGTTCCTTATGCATTAATAATTTAATGTATATCAATCAATTCAATCAATTAATCAATTAATTATCAATCAATGTCATTATCAATTAATTAATTAATTCAATTAATGATCAATTAACTATCAATCAATATCATTATCAATTAATTATTTATCAATTAATTAATTAACTCAATTAATTATCAATTATATCAATTAATGTATATCAATGAATTTTAATGTATATCAATGATCAATTATAATGTATATTTAATTATGAATAATTTGCATATAGTCATAAAACACACATTTTGTGGGTATCCATATGTCTGTTGTCTCAATGT